>NC_089839.1:14806161-15157161 GCF_035609145.1 Eleutherodactylus coqui | reverse complement strand
CACAGTAATAATGTCACTTCAGTAATAATGCCCCCTCACAGTAATAATGTCCCTTCAGTAATAATGCCCCCTTCAGTAATAATGCCCCCTCAGTAATAATGCCCCCTTCAGTAATAATGCCTCCTCACAGTAATAATGTCCCTTCAGTAATAATGCCCCCTCACAGTAATAATGTCCCTTCAGTAATAATGCCCCCTTCAGTAATAATGCCCCCTTCAGTAATAATGCCTCCTCACTGTAATAATGCCCCCTCAGTAATAATGCCCCCTCACAGTAATAATGTCCCTTCAGTAATAATGCCCCCTGTCAGTAATAATGTCCCTTCAGTAATAATGCCCCCTCACAGTAATAATGTCCCTTCAGTAATAATGCCCCCTTCAGTAATAATGTCCCTTCAGTAATAATGCCCCCTCACAGTAATAATGCCCCCTCACAGTAATAATGTCCCTTCAGTAATAATGTCCCTTCAGTAATAATGCCCCCTCACAGTAATAATGCCCCCTTCAGTAATAATGTCCCTTCAGTAATAATTCCCCCCTTCAGTAATAATGTCCCTTCAGTAATAATGCCCCCTTCAGTAATAATGCCCCCTTCAGTAATAATGTCCTTTCAGTAATAATGCCCCCTTCAGTAATAATGCCCCCTTCAGTAATAATGTCCCTTCAGTAATAATGCCCCCTCACAGTAATAATGCCCCCTTCAGTAATAATGTCCCTTCAGTAATAATGCCCCCTTCAGTAATAATGCCCCCTCAGTAATAATGCCCCCTTCAGTAATAATGCCCCCTTCAGTAATAATGTCCCTTCAGTAATAATGCCCCCTTCAGTAATACTGCCCCCTCAGTAATAATGCCCCCTTCAATAATAATGTCCCCTCAGTAATAATGCCCCCTTCAGTAATAATGCCCCCTCAGTAATAATGTCCCTTCAGTAATAATGCCCCCTTCAGTAATAATGTCCCTTCAGTAATAATGTCCCCTCAGTAATAATGCTCCCTTCAGTAATAATGCCCCCTTCAGTAATAATGCCCCCTTCAGTAATAATGTCCCTTCAGTAATAATGCCCCCTTCAGTAATAATGCCCCCTTCAGTAATAATGCCTCCTCACAGTAATAATGCCCCCTCAGTAATAATGCCCCCTCAGTAATAATGCCCCCTCACAGTAATAATGTCCCTTCAGTAATAATGCCCCCTCACAGTAATAATGTCCCTTCAGTAATAATGCCCCCTCACAGTAATAATGTCCCTTTAGTAATAATGCCCCATTCAGTAATAATGTCCCTTCAGTAATAATGCCCCCTCACAGTAATAATGTCCCTTCAGTAATAATGTCCCTTCAGTAATAATGCCCCCTTCAGTAATAATGCCCCCTTCAGTAATAATGTCCCTTCAGTAATAATTCCCCCCTTTAGTAATAATGTCCCTTCAGTAATAATGCCCCCTTCAGTAATAATGCCCCCTTCAGTAATAATGTCCCTTCAGTAATAATGCCCCCTTCAGTAATAATGCCCCCTTCAGTAATAATGTCCCTTCAGTAATAATTCCCTCCTTTAGTAATAATGTCCCTTCAGTAATAATGCCCCCTTCAGTAATAATGCCCCCTTCAGTAATAATGTCTCTTCAGTAATAATGCCCCCTTCAGTAATAATGCCCCCTTCAGTAATAATGTCCCTTCAGTAATAATGCCCCCTCACAGTAATAATGCCCCCTTCAGTAATAATGTCCCTTCAGTAATAATGCCCCCTTCAGTAATAATGCCCCCTCAGTAATAATGCCCCCTTCAGTAATAATGCCCCCTTCAGTAATAATGTCCCTTCAGTAATAATGCCCCCTTCAGTAATAATGCCCCCTCAGTAATAATGCCCCCTTCAGTAATAATGTCCCCTTAGTAATAATGCCCCCTTCAGTAATAATGTCCCCTCAGTAATAATGCCCCCTTCAGTAATAATGCCCCCGCAGTAATAATGCCCCCTTCAGTAATAATGCCCCCTTCAGTAATAATGTCCCTTCAGTAATAATGCCCCCTTCAGTAATAATGCCCCCTCAGTAATAATACCCCCTTCAGTAATAATGTCCCCTCAGTAATAATGCCCCCTTCAGTAATAATGCCCCCTCAGTAATAATGCCCCCTACAGTAATAATGCCCTTCAGTAATAATGTCCCTTCAGTAATAATGCCCCCTCAGTAATAATGCCCCCTTCAGTAATAATGCCCCCTTCAGTAATAATGCCTCCTCACAGTAATAATGCCCCCTCACAGTAATAATGTCCCTTCAGTAATAGTAGCCCTGTCTTATGCAGTAAAATTTAATAGACCTCCTATACTCAACCCTTTAGCCCCCCATCACTCCGGTCAGCACCGATCCAGTCCATTTCCTTCCATGTGGCATAATCATGTGACATGATTACCGTGGCCAATCCCCACTTTCAGCATTGTTAGAGTCGGGGCCGGTAATTGGCTGCAACGGTCATGTGCTAGATGGCAGGCGATGGTGTTACCCGGCAAGGAGCCGTGCGGACTGGAGGCTGCTGCTTCATTCAATCTCCAAATCACTGCAGGCGGGTGCAGCGAGCTCGCAATGAGGAGGAATAGGGGACACAGGACCCTGTAACTGGGACCGGGAGATGCCCACCGATCAGGCTTTTATCACATCTCCCATGAACAGGTGAGAAAAGTGGATTTTGGGAACATCCCCTTAAGGGCCTTTTACACGACCTGCTGATCATACTGGAACGTTTCTGCAGTCTGTGCAGGATAAAGAATAAAACCGCATCACTCGCGTGTATCCCTTCACCAGATACATTGATAGAGAAAGACCGGCATCCCACTCTGATGAGAGCCGTCCAAAAGAAAATCTGTCCTTGTTGCCGACAGCAACCAATCACAGAGCAGGCTTCATTTCTTATACTACTGAGGTGAAATGAAAGCTGCGCTGTGATTGGTCGCTGTGGACACCACACTGTTATGAAAGCTGTCTGAAAGAAAATATGGCTGTGTTGCCTATGGCAACCAATCACAAAGCAGCTTTCATTTTACCTCAGCAGTATTGGAAATGAAAGCTGCGCTGTGATTGGTTGCTCAGCACAACAAGGACCATCTTACCATTAGACTGTTTTGCTAAATGAGCCTTAAACAGTTTTATTCTTCTGTCGTCGCCACTAGGGGTATATGAGACGAAATAGCTGCCAACAAAAACAGGAGAGCATTTTGTGTCCTTAGTTGAGACCACGGGTTAACTATGATGGTGGTCATGGGTGGCTCTATGATCTCTCCTGACAGTGGCGTCAGCATGGCCTAGCTCGGTCACGCACACAGTGACATAACGGAGCATCCAAGTTTATGATGTTCCTAGCGTCTAACATAAATGTCACGTGACTCCAGTGCCTCCTCTAGGCTGCTATTCACACGGCAAGAAATAAAGAGTCCACAATCCAATAGTGAAGTTTCAAGAAAACAACCGGAGGTGGTCGGCTGCACTTTACTTTACTTTTCCAGCTTTGATTCTCCAACAAATCACTTGTGTAGTACACTTTTCGGGTATAACATTTCCTTTACAAGATTTGATTTCCTTCCCGCACTTTCAGTTTTAGACGCTTTCTAGGAGACACTCTTCCCTCTGAACTCCAGACCTCCCCAGTCCCAGTTATCTGATAGACCGTCCATGGGGTTTGCACTCCGGACACAGTAAAAGCATTCACTCGAGCTTCTCTTATCTCAGGCTCCTTAAATTACTCTTCCTCTTTTTAGGGTAGCAGGAGAACCGTTACTCTGTGCCTCAGCCTCACGCTGAGACATCCACCTCCTCCGACTACATTCTCTCAACTCTCCTTTTTTCTTCCTTTCTCCTAAGCTCCACCCCCAACTACCCAAGAGTTACAACCACGTCACTCCCGCAGTTAAAGGGGCACACACACATGATTCACTCACAACCCCCCAAGGTGAACCTGTTCTGTGCTACAACCAGTAGGAAAGTGTATGGCTCTTTCTTCTCCCATGAGGGAAACAACCCCAGGGATTTCGTACCTGGACGCTACAGATACGCAGCCGGAATAGGAAACCCCAAATTTCATCTTCCACCCCGACAGAAATGTCTTTAAAATGGTTTTCCGAACAAAAACTATTGATGATGCATCTCCCTTAATCAATAGTTAATTGTCAGGAACCTGCCGCTCGAGAGCCACTGCGATCACCTGATCGCCCAGCCTACTGGCACTACAGCGGGCAGGATGTGCATCATAGGGGTGCAGTGGCCCAGAGTTAGGGTACCTCTAATTGGTGTTTGTCTACCCCAGTTGGATTGTCTTTGTGTGTATGTGGGTCTATGTACTGTGTTCATGTTGGTGTCACCATTCTTGGTGGTGTCAGTGAGTCTGCCTCCCTAACCTGCTCTGTGTGGCGTGATTGGTCGTTAGAAAGGTTGGGGGCAGAGCTAGTAGAGTCGGGAAAGAGTAGAGATGTAGTCGGTGGAGGAGAACATGTGAGTAGTCACACTGCCTTTTTCCCAATTGCTATGGGAAGTATCCCCTCCCGGGACTGGAGCTCAGAGACCGGATCCTGTGTGAGGAGTTGGCGGATAGTATTAAACACTCCCATGCTCAACTACGTGTTGGAGAGAAGGGACTGACCCCGCTATTGCAGGTTGAAGGACAAGTTTTACGTAAGCAACTACACCGCAAGAATGCAGCTAGAGAAGTGAGTTCAGGGACGTAGTGAGTGATGCATGAGGAATAAGTGTTTCCCCTTCAGGTCCGGAGAGTTCTCTCAAGAGTTCTACCATCAGATAACTGAGGCTGATGATGACTGTACTACGGGAGAAGAGTTACTCCTAATTACCAAAGTGTTGTACCTAAGACTCTATGTCATAAGTTGTTCTTGAAAAATCAAAGTTGGAAATTGTGAGTAAAAGAAAACCGTGTGCCTCCGGTTTGAAACTACATCTTTGACTGTGGACTCATGTATTCGACTGGGATGATTTATCACTCAGAAGAGGCACTGGCGTCACGTGAACAGATAAGTACCAAGAGTTCCATAGCATGGTTGCTAATTTTATGCCCTGCGTACAGCTGGCTGGGCAATATTATTGGAGGAGATGGTAGCACCATCGTGACCTTCTACCATCTTCCCCGGCCAAAGGTACGACCCCGGCCGCTGCAGGGGACAATAGGAGAAGTGCTCTAGCTGAATCTGTAGTGGGAGCGGAAGCAACTATTACACTTCCGGCTGGCTCTTCTCCAACATCAGGGATAGACCCGGAAGTGTAAAAGCTGCTTCAGCTCCCATTGATCTCCATGGGAGTGAAGCCAGCTAGGGTACTTCCTCTCCCAACCACTATGATGCACATCCAGCCTGCTGCACTGACAGTAAGCTAGGCATCCACTCATCGCTGGGGATCCCGAGTGGCGAGTCCCCGATGATTAACCATTGATGAACTATCCTTAGTATAGCTCATCAATAGTTTTTGCCTGGAAAACCCCTTTAATAAGAAATCCCTTTAAAGCTCGCTGCCAGTAACTGCGCCTTTCTTAAAAGTAGTTTAAGCAAAAAGAAAACATAAAAATTTCAGCGTAAACGAATTCCGTTTCACTTGATGAAACATCTTCTGCACGTATTATGGTGAACGTCGTCTATATACCCGTCTGTTTGAGTCTATCATCTCTGTAGTTGCTCTGCCCCGGGTCACATTACAGTAGAGACATAATCCTGTCTTGTCTCATCTACGTTTCTGCCTCTCATTGTCCCGTTCTCTCGTTGAGCAAGCTGTCTGCCTACGAGACACAGACATTCTCCCAACAAACAGTATGGAATACTTCGCTCGGCGCAAAATTAAAATTGTGGCTAAAATCCAAGCTGCTCTTGTACGGCAGAACAGTGTTATTCACGGATAACTGGGCCTGTCTAATCCCATAAAACGTGGAAGCATTATTTCCTTGCAATTAGCACCGACTTCGGAATGTATTCCAGGCTTTGGCCACCGGGAGCGCTGTTGTGATAACTAAGTTCAAAAAATTGCTTTGAGATGGAGACGACCGCATGATTTGATTCGACAAGCTTGAGACGAATAATAGGTAGATTGATTCGCCATTGTGTTGTATGAATCTGCAAATCAGGCACACTTTTTTTTTTTTTTAATTATTGCAACGTAGAGATAAAATAAAATCTGGAAAAACTTGCACGTTTATGGATTTGCTCATTTACGGTATTGCAAATTGGTATTTAAAAGGGGTTACTGAACATAAAAATAAGGTTCAGTACATGGTGATGTTCATCCAGCACCGTCACGGGGCACTGCTGTTGTTCTGTCGCCGACAGTGATGAATCTGTAAGCAGATAATATAAATTATGTTACAGTTTTTAAGATTTCTGCTTGCTGACAGTGAATGGCACAGTCACCATTTTTACTGAAAACGTGTCTGATGACTTGTAGGAAGATGGGAATCTTATGCCCATAACAAAATGTGCAAAATGATGGATTATTCTATTCACTGTAAGCAAGCAGAGATCTTGAGAGCCGCTATAATAATAATTGATAGCATTTTCACATTGTCTCCTTACTGTCAATGAATGCAAAGCAGTGAAAAAAACTGACCTGATCGCCACACTGCAACAAAGCATGCTGCTGTATCATCAGGACAGCTTTAGGCTGGTTTCACATTTGCATCGGAACGTCCAGCTGAAAAAGTGCTGCATGCATAAGTACAGCCCAGTACATAAATACAGCCACAGAATCAAGCTCATAACAAATAGAGCACTAGAACCAAGCTCAATGCATAAATACAGCACCAGAACCAAGCTCATAAAATAAATTCAGCACTGAAACCAAGCTTATAACACAGAGACAACACCAGAACCAAGCTCATAACAAATATAGCACCACAACCAACCTCAGTAAATAGATACAGCACCAGAACCAACCTCACTACACATAGCTCCAGAACCAAGCTCATAACAAATACAGCACCAGAACCATGTTCATAACATAAATGCAGCACCAAAGCCAAACTCAGTACATAGATACAATACCAGAACCAAGTTTGTAACACAAATGCAATACCAGAACCAAACTCAGTACATAAATACAGCAGCAGAACCAAGCGCAATACGTAAATTCAGCACCAACACCAAGCTCAGAACATACATATAGCCTCAGAACAACATAAATACAACACCAGAACCAAGCTCAGTACATAAATACAGAAACACAACCAAGCTCAGTACATAAATACAGCTCGGGAACCAAGCTCTAAACATAAATACAGCCCAGGAACCAAGCTCTAAACATAAATACAGCCCGGGAACCAAGCTCTAAACATAAATACAGCCCGGGAACCAAATTCATAATATAATAGCCACACAAGCCAGCCTCAGTACATAGATACAATACCAGAGCCAAGCTCATAACATAAGTACAGTAGCTGAACTAATTGATTATGTTTTGGGTGCACCGATGGTCTGAAAGTGGCATCTCGGAACATCAGAAAGGAGGAGCCAGAGCCAGGAGGAGGATAAGGTTGCTGCTGGAACGGGCCTCCATCTTGCTACACCCGCAGTTCCATACTATGCAGTGCACTGATACATATCTTACAACATTATTTGTCATATGCAGTCACTACCGATAAAGTTTATCCCGCATTTAGCCAGTAAGGAATAAAAACTTATTTTAAGGGTCAAACAACAGAATCGTCCGTCGGGACGGCGTGCGGTTAATTTACGCGGCAGAGAAACCCAGACACGGCAGACATCAGTGTAATTTCACATCATTTTAAACTGACACAACATGACAGCGGGATTCGCCAATACTAAATTATCCAGCAGTGGAAATACTTCTAAGAATCGCCATCCCTGCTGGAAACTTGACGTCAATAATTCATTCCCCCCGTCCAGAACCATGAATGAGAGCGAAGGAAGTGACAGCTGGGCGGTGGCGGGAACCGAGCGGCAACACTTAGTGTGAACTGGTGTAAATACGGCAATTAAATTTTCATGGCTTTATAGTCGGGCTGCGACACATTAAACAGCAAGCTGTCATTTTACGTGAGCGCCCTTAAAGGAACGTTTAAAAGGAGTCCTCGTATGTTCTGGAAGGATCATCCCGGGCGACAGTCGTACGGACACGATGATGCGCTGGCAGTCTCGCAACACAAAACATGTTTCAATGTATCATTTGTTTTTGATAGTTTCAAAGAGGTTTAGGGGTTAATAGCTAATATCTCTGGTGGGTGAAGGGGTTAACAGTAATGTAGGCCGTGGTCTAAATTATATATATCATTCACTGTCAGCAAGCAGAGATCTTCAAAGCAACTATAATAATAAACTACTATCATTTATCATATCCCTTCCAACTGTCGTTGAATTGAAAGCGGCTAACAGTCTGCTACGTCCCGCTGACAAAGCTGCGCAGGTCAGAAACGGATACACTGTAACGAAGCGCACTCAGGTCAGGTTTACAATATCAGGATATAAACAAATGATGTTTTTACCAGCTGACAGCAAGCAGAGGTTTTGGAAATGATGAGTGATTAAATCAAAAAACGGTAGAAGTGAATGGTAAATTTACGGAGAGTCCACAGAGCGCCAATCATGAAACGGGCAGTGCGAAGGCTCCTTAATTAGGCCGGCTTGAATTATAGAATGTCCTATTTTACTATTGATTACCTGTCCATAGAATAGGAAATCAATCGTTGATCAGCAGGGTCTGTTGTTCGGGATCCCCGCTGATCAGCTGACCCCGGGTCTCCTGTCCAGGGGCGCCCCAAATATGAGGCGGGCGACCTGAGGCTGCCTCCTCAGGCTGCATTCTGCAGGACATCAGAGTGGCGATGGGTCACTACCTGGCCGGTATTTTTTATTTTTTGTCAGCTACGAGCCGGCTGGGAAGCAATCTGGCAAGTATTGCACTCACTCTGCCCGCAGCTCTGGTCGGGTGGCCACTGCGCTGTACTCAGTCTCTCCACCCAGCATCTACATGCAGGAACGCAGACCCTGGGGGGAGGTCAGGGGCTGCAGACCGAGTACAGCACGGTGGCGTGGCCGACTGGAGCTGCAGACAGAGTGAGTGCATATGTAGCTGGTAGTGGGTCTTCTTGGAGTGGATGCTCCGGGACTTGTGTTAGAGGGGTCTGGTGCATCCAGGAAAGAACAATGTCACACCATTCATTTCCATGGAACTTCTGGAGAAATCAGAGCTCTTGAACCATCTCCGAAAGTCCCATTGAAATGAATGGCACGTGTGAGTGCCGCTCCATCTATTCCTGCATACACTGGAGTCCATTCTCAGGATCAGTGGCCGTCCCAGCAGTCAGACCCCCGTCTGATCTTAGTTATCTTCTATCCTATGGATAGCAAAAAACTTGCTTTTGTAGGATAACCCCCTTTAAGACCTTATTGTATTTTGGACCCCCTCTTTGTGAGCAAGAAAAAAGAGCCGTCCTGCATGAGAAGCTCCCGCTCATTGTGGTTCTCATGGTCTGAACCCCAAACTAAAAAGTGAGAAACTTTTGCTTAGCTATTGGCTGAGCACTCAGCCAATTACAGCTAGTCATGAATGAATAGTTAAGCACTAGCTGTAATTGGTTGAGCGCTCAGCCAATCAGCACAGCCCTTTCAGGAGGCGGGGATTTTTACCAGCCCAGCTCTGCTACATCAACCTGTCACCTGCCCAGCTCTGCTACATCAGCCTGTCACCTGCCCGGCACTGCCACATCATCACCATCAAGCCTTACCTGTCCATCAGTGCTGTTAGCCTCACCATGTTTACGGTTCCAAGTATCCAAGTAACAACAGCACCCTGGGGCGTGAAACAAGCGATAAGTCACTAGTCGTTTTGTTTCAGCTTGCCAAAAATATAGTCGCTGGTTGGTGAATAGTCGTCCGGTGTTGGACATTCATATTTGAACGACTTGCAAAATAATTTGCATGGAGACCTCCTCTACGAACGATATGTCGGCAAATGACTGGTAACAAGCGAACGACCATCATTCATACACTTCAGTGACGTTTCTGAGCGACTATCTGAATGAAAGATTTATAAAGATACCTTGATTCCATAAGGGCCATATAATGACCCACAGGCGGCTCCAGGTCTATATGGGGCCTTAGGCGACACAGTGGGCCCTTGACTAGAAGAGCTCTGGGCATTCAAGCATTGGGATTGCCTACGTAGTGTGCCTGGCATCAGCCCCGGCTTGCCCTGACATGACCCCCACATATGCGCACATCCCATTCCCCCTATTTATAATACATACGGAACAAAACCGGCACTTACATGTCTGCGATATGCATTTTTTATGCTACATAACCCCCAGGAGAAACGTTGGCGACATTACATGTTACATTCACCGAGATGACGGCGAGCTCCCGCGATTCATCCATATTCCTGCAGACGTCCATCCCGCTATCTATATTTCACGTGATGTGTCCGTCTAAGCACATGACCACTGCGGCCAATCACTGGTCTAATTCTTACTAAAAGCTTTGATTGGCTGCAGTAGTCATACGCTTAAATGGGACTGTGACCGCTAGACCTGGAAGTGAGCGAAGACCGCAGGACTGGAGCTGGCAACTACCCAATGGGGTGTTTTTTGGAGCTCTGGAATAGTTTTTTACCTGTATCCAAGTGCTAATGACACGGATACAGTTAACCCTTTCCAATCCACTGTCTGACGTCTTCCTACATTCTGATTGAAGCTTGTACAGCTCCAATGTCAGAAGACGTCCGTCAGGGTATTCTTACCGTCTATTGCCAGACACTGTGCTGTCGGAGCCTCACTCTCTTTAGCCAGCAGATGGCACCATTGTATAACAGCAAAAAGAGAAGGCCTTCTAGGAAACCCTGAATTTAAAATTGGATTGGAAAGGGTTAAAAGTGGTGAGACAGCCAGGGGGCCTGGGGCTACTGGGGGGCCCGATGCAGATTCACCATTTGCTGTATGGTTCAGGCTGGGTTCACACGGGGTGGAATTGCAACAGAATTTCCATGCGGACTTTCCGCACGGAAATTCCACTTGCAATCTTAAGCCTGAGACTAAGCAGCAGAGTGAACGATATTTGCAAAAATCTAATCCACACGCTGTGGATAGTCCGCTGCGGACAAGTCGCGCTAAAACTGACATGCCGCACACAATTCAATTGTATCGCCGTTTCCGCTGTGGGCTCTCTTCTCTCTATGGGGAAAGATGGCTGCAGCAGAATAAGCCGCCGCTTTCAAAACCCGTGCCAAATAGCTTTTAACTTCAGCTGCGGAAATCTCGTGGAATTTCCGTGTGGTCCCGCTGCGGACATTCCGGCGAGATTGCCGCCCCGTATGAACCCAGCCTAAAGCAGGTCTTTGTGGTAGCTTATTTTAGCCAATGCCAGAAGTGGATCCAGCAGGAAGGAAAAGTAAATGTTCTGCTTTATGTTTCCTGCTGTTTTTGAGGCCACCTTTGGGCTTAAAAAACAGCATTGAATGCTGTCAAAAAACTGCAGTTTTTTTTTTACAAAATTTGCTTTGTGTAAAACCAACATCAGACTGTTCCCCGTTCGAAGCACGTCCTATTTTGGTGCCTTTTTCATGCCGCAAAGTTTCTCATTAAAGTCAATTGGTGCGTGATAAAAGAGGAATGCATTCGCATGGCGTTTGTGCACAGCGTTTTTTTTTCATGTACCCATTGAAGTAAATTTTTTTTAAAGAGCCACATCTCTCCGGCATCTATTAGTAGCACCTGTGATTGGCGATCCGCACACTTCCTTACCAAGGCTGCCATCAGGGCTGCTACCAATGGGTGTGTCGTTAGTTGGAATTTTCCATAGACCTCTTGGTCTAGGCGTTTGCTGATTAAAGTCGTTACCCGCACTGGGATCCAGGATTCTGTAAGGGGGAGGGTGTCCAGTTTATTGGATTATAAAATGGTTTAATGTTTACAAACGTTCTACAAGCTGCATTCAAGTTCTTAGGTCGCCTAATGTTTTCTAAAAGAACTACTTACCCCATAAGGTTGAGAGTATTGTCACTTCTCAACATGATCTCTTGGCGTACACATTTTTCACAATGTTGATGCCCCGAACACTTCTTTAGGGGTCTGTTTTGCCCACTGTTAAAGTGCTGATGTAAGAGCGGCACGACTGGAAAACGTATGACCAGAGAGAGTCCTTCATCATTGGAGAAAGCCAAAAATCGCTAGGTGAAGGTCAAGTTGTTGACATAAAAAACCTAGATGAGGAGTAGTGTTGTTTCGATGGAAGATGGAAGACCACATGTGCAGCCTTTTCCACTCATTTTTCTTGTAATGCAGGAAGGAACATCTTGCTGAAACATCTTCATAGGATGCCGCCATTACCGTAGTGCCCTCTGGAACGCAATGAGTGAAGATTATGCCTTCACTGTCCCAAAACATGGACACCATCATTTTATCAACACCAGTGGTAATCCGAAATTTCTTTGGTGGATTTAAGTCAGTGTGCTTTCATTACACTGACTGCTGTTTGGTTTTACGTCTGAAAGACGGCATCCACATCTCATCCATTGTGACAGCTGATGGAACGAAGGCACCGTTCACGCTGTCATCGTGTGTCCAGATCTCCTGACACATTGTCACGTGCACAGCTTTGTGATCGTTGGCCAACATTCATTGCACCCACCTGGAGGAAACCTTCCACAGTCAATCGATGGTCCTCCATAACCACTTGCTCAACTTGCGCAACCATGTTGTTGGACCGGCTGGTGCGTGGCCAAGGCTCTCACACTCAAGCGTCGTTGGCCTTTTTTGAACCTCTGCTCCTATGAACACACATTTTTCACATCCATAACACCTTCACCACGTCTCACTCAACCAACGATGAATGTCATTGGGTGTCATTCCACACAAGTGAAGAAAACCGTTGTTCTTGGAACATGAATGTTGACTTTTTAAGTAATGAAAGCGCTTCTAACTCCAGCCGCTGCCTTATGGGTTCTGTGCGCAAAATTTGGAACTGGGCCCCCAACTCTAAAGCTTCATTGATAGTATTGGTTTGCAGTATAGCAAAGAGAGACTTAATGGGCCCCCTAGGGCTCCTGGGTCCAGGTGCGACCACTCCCCCTCCACCTCCTCTAATTACGCCCATGCTACCATTCCCGGCTCTTTCTTATCCTAGACCTGCCGATCTACATCGGCATAGAAGTTGTAATTGTTAAAGACTATTGAATAAATGTTTCCGTTTACAGCATGAGCCACAAATCTTGGTATGAACATTTTCCCGCACATTACGGTGTACTCTGCAATCCAGCTCTGTTCCTTACCAGACCCCCCTCATGTAGTGAAGCAGGGCAGGGAGGTTAGTGTTATAGTCAATGTCTCCAACTCCCACCCGACTGCACCACAATGAATGATAGTATGTGGTCTCTGCTCCGGTGGATGATCTTGCAGTGTTGTGGCGCAGGTGATCCAGGGGAAAGGAAACAGCAAAACTCACCTTATTATTACTTCAGGTGGCAGACAGGAGATGGTGATTGGAGATACCGTTGCTTCTAACAAAATTCATGTACTGCTTATCCATGGTTTTCACTGGCGCTCTGGGAAGACTCTTACAACGTTGTATCTGGCACCTTGCCCCTTCCTTAGGCCAGGCTCACATGAGAGTGTTCTATAACGCAGCGTTTTACCGTTGTGTGAGCCTATCGCCGCATATGGCAGCGATATCTCATGCACGCTGTTGTTTCTTTTTTTTTTAAATGTCCCGCTCTGTCACTTAGCAACTTTGCGTATTAATGGCACACATACGCAATGTTTTTGCGTATTGTGGCAATTGATGTTCCTCGCTTGCAGATCGCTGACCTCTCTGTCAGGAAAATTGGCACCACGCGTCTAAACAGGCTCCAGGAAATTAGAATCTCTTTAAATCTGGCGCCTGACAGCATTTATTCACAGCAACAATACAGCATATCACAGTCCATATATAACGTCCTGGGTTTACACCCTACAGGGTCCCAGTTACTAACCCCACCCGGAGTGTCTGGAGGGTGTCCTCCTCCGTCAGACGGGTGACTGGCCCAAACTGGTCCACACCGGACCCTAGGCTTTGAATCCTTGATGCGGCTCCTCTGACTACCTCTCAGTGGTCCACACTGGACCTGTGACAAGCAGCCCTTCTGCTCCACTGCACTATCACTTTCCCCTGAGTGTGTCAGGAACTAAGACTTTTATGTCTCTTCCTGCCACACCCCTAGGCGTTAACCCTCTTTATCAGGTCTCAGAATGGCTGTCTAGGACCTCTGCAGGCCACTCTTGCTACTGCATTGCCGCAGTATGTACAGCGTTTATTAGGTGTATATAGAGAGCAATAGGGCTCTATCGCACGTAATACACAGTAAAATAGAGCATGCTGCATTCTTTTTTTACACGTGTATAAAACACAATATATATATATATATATATATATATATATATATATATATACAGAAGTGTGAATAGATCAATAAAAATCAATGTACTTTCATTGTCTTCATTTATGGCGTATAACACGGGTTTCTCGGTGCGATATATCGCATTTGCCCGTGTGAAGTAAGCCTAAGGGTGTTGGTAACGTTCCTTTAGCCAGCTGTCTGCACTTGCTGCTTGGCCCCAGGTATTCTCCTTTCTGGAGTTTCTGGAACTGAACAGGGGTTTTATAGACTTCTGGGGTCCTCCAGCACCATAGAGATGAGAGGATAGACAGATACTGAATCCCAGAGGCTTTTCTATCCCTGTGATCTAATGTCTTTGGTCAGAGGTGTAACTTGAAGCTCCTGGGCCCCAATGCAAAACCTGGATCGGGGCCCCCAACTATAATGCTTTATTCATAGTACTGGGCTCCCTATATGGAGAAGAGAGGCCCTATGGGCCCCCTAAGGCTCCTGGGTCTGGGTGCAACCGCATCCCCTGCACCCTCTATAGTTACGCCCCTGTCTTTGGTCCTCCAGCCACCAACACAGCCATCAATTCAGCCCATCAAAGAGGATCTTAAACCATCAGAACATGTAAAAACACCCAAAACATACATTTGTCTCATTTTCTGAGAGCGAGACCACCACTTAGGCCTGTGTCATGCGGGAGTATTTGCACAACCTTTTGCGCATGCAATACGCAATGACTAGAACCTATTGATTTCAATGGGTTCTTTCACATGCGTGGATTTCGCGCACGCATTTTAGTCGTGCAAAAAATACACAGCATGCTCTATTTTCCTACGTATTTGCACACGAAAATAGCATATTGAACTAATAAAACTAATTGCCCACGGCAATCAACCGGAGCATGGTTGTGTGTTTTGGGTTTTTTTTTCTGTGTGCGCAAAAAGTACAGTAAGGGCGCCTGCACACGGGCGGAAATTCTGCGGCGGGATTTCCGCCACTGGAAGCTTGCATAGGATTGCGTTAACAAACAGAGCCCCGCACAGAAAAATCACTCACCCGCCGCCGGCTCCGGTCTGCGCATGCGCCGGCACATGAAACAGCCAGAGCTGCGGGGCGCGGTCCCTGCAGGCTCTCGGGTTGGGTCCCGCGGCGAGAATCCTCGCCGTCGGATCCGACCCGCCCGTCTGCAGGCAGCCTAAAACACACAGAGATCCATGCAAAAATGCAGCGCCCATTGCGTAAATACGCAGCATAAGTGCGCATATGCCCATGCAACACAGGCCTTAGGCTAATGTCACATGGGCGAGCGTGATATCAGGCGGTGGAACTCAGACTGATATCGCACTTGGAAACGTGCGATGTCCCCGGGGATGCAAGGCGATTTTGTGCTAAAAACGCCTCCCATCACTTCAGGGAAGTAGCGATCCTCCGGCGCGGCTGAAAGAATCGGCAAGTGTTTTCCATTGTTTTCAATTTTTTTCTGTCCCCATTGAAAACAACGGGCGAGGTGTTCCAACGGAGTGCCCAACGATAATACATGCCACGATTGTTTTTCACTGGTCCGACTTCACTTCTATACTGGCTAGGTCGCAGCGCTCATGGGTGGGATGGGGTTTGCGGGCGTAATATGGAGGGAGGCAAAAATACGCCTGTAATACGCTTATGTGAAACCGGCCTTCATGTCACATATGGAGACAATTAGGTCATGGTGGTTCCTGGCGATCGTGAGGAGCGAACTCGGACCACTTGATAAGATGCTGAAGCGTTCTGCTGTAGAGCGCTGGCGTCGCCGTGACACCCTCTCACCGGGAGACAGATTAATCTTCTTGGCCCAGATACCACACAGCTTCAGACTGCAATTAGACGGGAACGACATCCTAATATCCAGCCTCGGGAAGCCACGCTACTTACACGTACAGAGACCTATTTATAGGATAGGCCTCCAATATACATTGATGACCCCTACCGCCACCGGAGACATCAAAAAGTAGTCATGTGACCGCCAGCGACTGCGTGACTATAAATGTAGTAGGGGTTGCTGGTTACACATGTGTCTAAGTGACCTTTCACACGGGCGGAATCTTTCCACATTCCTCACCGCCAGCTGAGGTAAATTCCGCAGGGTCGGCGCAAATTTTGATACGGAATAACAATGGCGTAATTCTGCATCAAATTCCGTAAGGAGACTTGCAGTATTTTCAGGGGCGAAAATTCCACCCGTGTGAAGCGTCCCTGAGGGTAATTTCACACGGGCGAGTAAACATGCAGTTTATGTTAAAACCGCCTCGCATCACTTTGGGGAAGTAGCAATTCTCCTGCGCGACTTTTAGTCTCGGCGAAGGATCATAGTGTTTCCTATTGTTTTCAATGGGTAGACCTCGTATCGCACTCGCGTGCACCTCACACGCTGTGCCGGTCTTGAGACATCCCAAGGGAACAACCAAAGATAGGACAGGCCACGATTTTTTTAGCGTGACGCAATGCAGGAAATAAATCGCTCAGGTGTATGACCCATTCAAAAGAATCGGCTTCGTATTTGTGTGAGATTTGTGCGTCTCGCAACGTAAAAATCTTGTGCGATTTTTATCTGCTGTGTGAAAACGGCCTAAGGGCTAAGAAACTCACGTGGAATTTGTGCGTTGCGAGACGCACAAATCTCGTGTGGATATGAACCCCATTCTTTTAAATGGAGTCAAATACATGAGCGATTTATTTCCTGTATTGCGTCATGGGAAAAATATCGCGGCATGGCCTATCTTAGCGTTTCTAGGAACGCATCGCCCATTGTTTTTAGTGGGACAGTAAAACACGTCGCACAGCGTGCAATGTGCATGCAAGTGCGAAGCGAGCTTTCCCATTGAAAACAATTGGAAACACTTGCCGAGCCACCAACACCCCCGAAAGCCGCGCCAAAGGATCGCTACTTCACAGAAGTGATGAGAGACCCGATATCGCGCTCCTAGATAGCCTAAGGGGTGTGAAAAGGGGAACGAGAAAACTAACCATCAGTAAACTCTTAGGGCCTCTTCACACGACCGCCTTTGTGCAGGTATTTGCGCACGTAAAAACTGCACATGCTAAATACAGAGAATAGAATCCATTGACTTCAATGCGTACGTTCCCACTTGCGTGTTTTGCGCGTGCATTTCATGCGCGCTGGAAAAAGTAGGTCCTGCTCTAAGTTTTCCGCAGAAAAAGTCCAATAGAAGTTGCAAAAATACGCAAGAGGAAGAGCGTGACGCTGCGCAAACGTTGGGAAAACAACACATCTGGAACTCATTAGGCTTTAAATAGCCATTAAAAACTATGGAAAGGGGGAGTCACGCGCACAAAACGTACAGTACTCTACGCAGACATGGACGCAACATACAGATTATGTACGCCTCCAAACTCACTCATGCGTACTCCTTCACACGACTGTATGCGTTTTTACGTAAGCCCGTAGATATGCATGAATGACTTCTGACACGATTGAGTCCCAATGTTAATTAGCGTATTTAAAGCCATGCACACGGGGCGCTGCTGAGTGAATGCTAAAAAAATATGGCTGTTTGCAATGGGAGGAGGTGGAGCTAAGCTCCCGCCCCTTGTCTGTACCCAGCAGTGGGAGGGGGTGGGGCTGAGCTTAGCCTCACCCCCTCCCCATTGAAAACAGTCAGAGGGAAGGAGAGAGGCAGAGAGCTGGCGAGGGGGAAGGAAAGGAGAAGACAGCTCAGATGGTAGCCCTATCGGCCATGAAAACGGCGGCCGATATATGCTCCTGAGAATAAGCCCTTAGGCTGTATTTACATGGGTGAGTGTGATATCACTCCGAGGCACACTAACAGATACCACACTTCTAAACATGCGACAATGAAAATTAAAAAAAAAAAAATCACACTCGTATGAAACTCGCATTTACATGCGAGTGCGATGAGATTTTTTTCCCTCCCGAAGGAGATAATGTCCAATTCTGGAATAAAAATAGGACATATCGGTGCAAGCAAAAAAAAACTCCCCCCAAACAATCGCTCATGTAAATTAACCCATTCAATTCAATGAGTTATTTCCCCGCGTGCGCTCTGTCCGATCACGACATGGACGGAAGTCGCACGGGAAAATTGTTTACAAATATCCCATGGTCCAGAAAATCTGCTCGTCCGGCATCCTGCTGGTTACAAGTGTTTTTGGACCAGTATTTTGTATTTCATTAAAGTTCTGATTTGGTGTAAATTCATCAAAGGTCTCACATATTGTGCATTTGCACATATATTGTATTATTATACCGCACCCTAGAACTGGAAACGGCCAGAAATAAAGAACAGGTGCAAAATGTGTCGCACGGGGGTTCGCATCTTTAGGCCATTCTGACTATTAAACATTCAGCACCATACGGCTAAAAACAAGAAAAAAAAGCATAATTTTCTGATAAAATTGTCTGCAGCAATATTTACATGACCCAGCAAAGAAAGAGTTAAAGTAAAATTAAAGAAAGCTTCAAAAAAGTGAAGACAAATGTCATGAGAACCCAGAGGTGCCCAGATAGCAGGCCTGATGGTATAAAAGCTGCAAGTAAACTGCCCTGAGGACCAATTCAACAACTGCAAACATTACAGGAGCGGAAAATACCCCAGAAACCCCCCGCCAGGGGCAAAACTACCACTACCAACAGCATGTAGCGTGTAGTGAACCTTACGTCCTCCTATGAGCATCAGCACATGGTAGTCGCTGTACATTTACTATACTGTCACATGCAAGAATGTAACGACTATAACACAATCGTATCTGCTTGCAATACGCAGAGAACAGAACCGATTGTTCTCAATGGGTTCATTGTCAGCAGTTTTTTCACATGCATACGGCGTGCGAAAAATCGCAGTAAGCTGTATTTTTGTGCGCATTGGCAAAGTACAGTCCCAATAGAAGTCTATGGGAGACGCGCAAACAGACAATCAATTACTGCGCAAATTGCACAATTCCGCAGGAAAAAGAACACATCTGGAACTCATTAGGCTCGAAAGCCTCTAAAATCATGATGCGGGCATGTACCAAGCCCATATGAACTGGCCCTGCAAGTGCAAAAAGTACAGTAATATGCGCAAAAACAGACAAAAGCACGTACAGGCAAATGTGCAGCGCTTACGCTAACATTTTTGTGCGTACAGTCGTGTGAAGGGGCCATAATAATGATCCAGTGTACGAGAATATAAATACTATACTACTGCCCCCTATTTAGAAAAATATAACTACTATTATACTGCTCCCTATGTACAAGAATATAACTACTATAATACTGCCCCCTATGTACAAGAATATAACTACTATAATACTGCCCCCTATGTACAAGAATATAACTACTATAATACTGCCCCCTATGTACAAGAATATAACTACTATAATACTGCCCCCTATGTACAAGAATATAACTACTATAATACTGCCTCCAATGTACAAGAATATAACTACTATAATACTGCCACCTATGTACAAGAATATAACTACTATAATACTGCCACCTATGTACAAGAATATAACTACTATAATACTGCCCTCTATGTACAAGACTATAACTACTATAATACTGCCCCCTATGTACAAGAATATAACTACTATAATACTGTCTCCTATGTACAAGAATATAACTACTATAATACTGCTCCTATGTACAAGAATATAACTACTATAATACTGCCCCCTATGTACAAGAATATAACTACTATAATACTGCCCCCTATGTACAAGAATATAACTACTATAATACTGCCCCCTATGTACAAGAATATAACTACTATAATACTGCCTCCTATGTACAAGAATATAACTACTATAATACTGTCTCCTATGTACAACAATATAACTACTATAATACTGCTCCTATGTACAAGAATATAACTACTATAATACTGCCCCCTATGTACAAGAATATAACTACTATAATACTGTCCCCTATGTACAAGAATATAACTATTATAATACTGCCCGTATGTACAAGAATATAACTACTATAATACTGCCCCTTATGTACAAGAATATAACTACTATAATACTGCCCCCTATGTACAAGAATATATCTACTATAATACTGCCCAATGTACAAGAATATAACTACTATAATACTGCCTCCTATGTACAAGAATATAACTACTATAATGCTGTCCTCTATGTACAAGAATATAACTACTATAATGCTGTCCTCTATGTACAAGAATGTAACTACTATAATACTGCCCCTATGTACAAGAATATAACTACTAGAATACTGCCCCCTATGTACAAGAATGTAACTACTATAATTCTGCCCCCTATGTACAAGAATATAACTACTATAATACTGCCCCCTATGTACAAGAATATAACTACGATAATTCTGCCCCCTATGTACAAGAATATAACTACTATAATACTGCCTCCTATGTACAAGAATATAACTACTATAAATACTGCCCCCTATGTACAAGAATATAACTACTATAATTCTGCCCCCTATGTACAAGAATATAACTACTATAATACTGCCTCCTATGTACAAGAATATAACTACTATAATACTGCCCCCTATGTACAAGAATATAACTACTATAATTCTGCCCCCTATGTACAAGAATATAACTACTATAATACTGCCCCCTATGTACAAGAATATATCTACTATAATACTGCCCCATGTACAAGAATATAACTACTATAATACTGCCCCCTATGTACAAGAATATAACTACTATAATACTGCCCCCTATGTACAAGAATATAATTACTATAATACTGCCTCCTATGTACAAGACTATAACTGCTATAATACGGCCCCCTATGTACAAGAATATAACTACTGTAATACTGCCCCCTATGTACAAGAATATAACTACTAGAATACTGCCTGCTATGTACAAGAATATAACTACTAGAATACTGCCCCCTATGTACAAGAATATAACTACTATAATTCTGCCCCCTATGTACAAGAATATAACTACTATAATACTGCCCCCTATGTACAAGAATATCACTATTATAATACTGCCCCTATGTACAAGAATATAACTACTATAATACTGCCTCCTATGTACAAGAATATAACTACTATAATACTGCCCCTATGTACAAGAATATAACTACTATAATACTGCCTCCTATGTACAAGAATATAACTACTATAATACTGCCCCCTGTGTACAAGAATATAACTACTATAATACTGCTCCTATGTACAAGAATATAACTACTATAATACTGCTCCTCTGTACAATAATATAACTACTATAATACTGCCCCTATGTACAAGAATATAACTACTATAATACTGCTCCTCTGTACAATAATATAACTACTATAATACTGCCCCTATGTACAAGAATATAACTACTATAATACTGCTTCTCTGTACAAGAATATAACTACTATAATACTGCACCCTATGTACAAGAATATAACTACTATAATACTGCCCCCTATGTACAAGAATATAACTACTATAATACTGCCTCCTATGTACAAGAATATAACTACTATAATACTGCCCCCTATGTACAAGAATATAACTACTATAATACTGCCCCCTATGTACAAGAATATAACTACTATAATACTGCTCCTATGTACAAGAATATAACTACTATAATACTGCTCCTATGTACAAGAATATAACTACTATAATACTGCCCCCTATGTACAAGAATATAACTACTATAATACTGCTCCTATGTACAAGAATATAACTACTATAATACGGCCTCCTATGTACAAGAATATAACTACTATAATACTGCCCCCTATGTACAAGAATATAACTACTATAATACTGCCCCCTATGTACAAGAATATAACTACTATAATACTGCCCCCTATGTACAAGAATATAACTACTATAATACTGCCTCCTATGTACAAGAATATAACTACTATAATACTGCCCCCTATGTACAAGAATATAACTACTATAATACTGCCCCCTATGTACAAGAATATAACTACTATAATTCTGCCCCCTATGTACAAGAATATAACTACTATAATACTGTCTCCTATGTACAACAATATAACTACTATAATACTGCCCCCTATGTACAAGAATATAACTACTATAATACTGCTTCTCTGTACAAGAATATAACTACTATAATACTGCCCCCTATGTACAAGAATATAACTACTATAATACTGCTTCTCTGTACAAGAATATAACTACTATAATACTGCCCCCTATGTACAAGAATATAACTACTATAATACTGCCCCCTATGTACAAGATTATAACTACTATAATACTGCCTCCTATGTACAAGAATATAACTACTATAATACTGCCCCCTATGTACAAGAATATAACTACTATAATACTGCCCCCTATGTACAAGAATATAACTACTATAATACTGCTCCTATGTACAAGAATATAACTACTATAATACTGCTCCTATGTACAAGAATATAACTACTATAATACGGCCTCCTATGTACAAGAATATAACTACTATAATACTGCCCCCTATGTACAAGAATATAACTACTATAATACTGCCCCCTATGTACAAGAATATAACTACTATAATACTGCCCCCTATGTACAAGAATATAACTACTATAATACTGCCTCCTATGTACAAGAATATAACTACTATAATACTGCCCCCTATGTACAAGAATATAACTACTATAATTCTGCCCCCTATGTACAAGAATATAACTACTATAATACTGCCTCCTATGTACAAGAATATAACTACTATAATACGGCCCCCTATGTACAAGAATATAACTACTATAATACTGCCCCCTATGTACAAGAATATAACTACTATAATACTGCTCCTCTGTACAAGAATATAACTACTGTAATACTGCCCCCTATGTACAAGAATATAACTACTATAATACTGCCCCCTATGTACAAGAATATAACTACTATAATACTGCCCCTTATGTACAAGAATATAACTAATATAATACTGCTCCTATGTACAAGAATATAACTACTATAATGCTGCCCCCTATGTACAAGACTATAACTACTATAATACTGCTCCCTATGTACAAGAATATAACTACTATAATACTGCCCCCTATGTACAAGAATATAACTACTATAATACTGCCCCTATGTACAAGAATATAACTACTATAATACTGCCCCCTATGTACAAGAATATAGCTACTACGGTATTATACTGCTCAGCGGTGGAAGTCATGCTAGTATTATTGGACACAGTTATGTGTGGCATCCATAAGAAGAGGAAGAAAAAAGATCAGCACTCAGGGACTGAGCATTAATATAAAATCAGCTACTTCATGGCCCCCTGCACATGGGCGGAAATACTGCTGCAGGATTATCCAATAGCAGAGGGCATGGACGGAAATTCTGCGAGAAATCCCGCGGCAGAATTTCCACCTGTGCTCACCGCCATTGGATTGCATTAGATTATACAATCCTATGCAGACGGCCACGGTTTGTCCGCGTGAAAACATGCACGAAAAACAAATAATGGCATGTTTTATTTCTGCGTGGGTCTCGCAGAGGCCTGCACAGATATGTCACTGGTGACGGGCATGCTCCACCCTGCGCATGTGCCAGCTGGCACATAGTACAGAGAGAAGACGCCGGGAGCGGGTGAGCCGCAGGGCTGTGCAGGGGCAGGAGTCCGCATCCTGCTGCGAGAATTCCCACAGTGTGATCCGACCCGGCCGTCTGCAGGCGGCTTATTTCTCCAGCAGTACAAGTTGCTGCAACGTTTCGACCTATATGGAGGTCTTCGTCAAGCAGTTTGTGTGGCATCGCGGCTCTACTTCACTAATATAGTTTGTAATACAAGAGAAACATTCATGTACAAGGGAGGAGCTGTGGCTCGTAAAAACATATGGTGGGGCTCCTTGAGGTTGGCTCTGTGGCTCTGTGCTAGTCACAAGGACCTCCTGGTCTTCCACATTCTCCTGTGACGTTTCCTTTAACCTCTCCGATAACCTGAGTGATATTTCACAGCTTTCCTAATGTCTTCCTTCCCACTCACATAGTTGCTGGCTGCTCTCCTCATGTGTCTATTTTAGTAAATTCCTGTATTCTGCATGAATTAGCAGTTTTGGAGCATCTTTTCTTAGATCTCTGTTGCATGCCGTCCCCTAGTTATTACTACTACACATACTGAGCGGTTCCACAATGAGGCGGTGGAAGGATTGTGCAACTGAATGTCAGCAGCTTCTCCTTACAAATACACTCTTTGTGGGGAAAAAACCAAAACACTCCGGCCCCCAGAAGAAGCTGTCGTTTTGCTGCAGCACTTGGCATGCGGTTCCATCTCAGGCAGATCTGTAAATGATGAGAATTGTGGTGATTAGATGGACGGTCTTGTCACCGGAGGCCCTATAAGTGCTTCCCCCCTTGGCCTATAAGAGGCTCTCGGAGGCTCCTTGTGTGTAGTGACCTCTTCTTCCGCTTGTGTAGAGCTTGTTGACCACTAGACGTCTCTACGACACAGAGAAGAGATTTCACCCCGTTACCAGAGTCTGAGAGGGGCGCATTATTGGGATGTGAGAAGCTGGATGGTCGTAGCGATGAATTGTCCCCCATCGGGCCGTTCTGACCAGACTGTTAGGAGGTGTTGGGACCAGTGGATGGGGGCATACAAGGTGACCGGGCTCAGGAGGCCCCTTACAGACCACCAGTGGAGAGGAGCGTCTGACCAGACTGTTAGGGGGTGTTGGGATCAGTGGATGATGGCACACAAGGTGACCGGGCTCAGGACGCCCCCTACAGACCACCAGTGGAGAGGAGCATCTGACCAGACTGTTAGGAGGTGTTGGGACCAGTGGATGGGGGCACACAAGGTGACCGGGCTCAGGACCCCTGAAAGACCACCAGTAGAGAAGTGCATGATCCTCTGACAAGCACCAGCAGCTCCAACTGTTTCATTGTCCGCCATCCAGAGACAGGGGGCGCCATTGTTACACTCCTGTGTCTGTCGGAACCATTTCCAGGCACTTGGCTCAAGGACATTTGGTCTCACGGCCCTCATTACATGTACGACCTCTGACCTATTACATGTACGACCTCTGACCCCCATCGTCACCTCCATTTGCAGTAATGTCGTGAACGATGAAACTGGATGCTGCGGAGGGGAAACGGGTGTCTTCAGCGATTAATCCAGGTTTAGTTTGGGCGCTGACGACGGCTGTGTTCAAGTCTGGAGACCTCGGGGTGAGCGGCTCAGACCTGCCTTTGCTGTGGAGCGGCACACTGCCCCCTGCTGGAGTGATGGTCTGGGAGGCCATCACATATGACAGTCGGTCCCCCCTAGTAGTGGTACGAGGGACAATGACAGCTCCGCGATATGTTCAGGACATCCTGCAGCCACATGTGTTCCTCTCATGGCGGCTTCCAGCAGGATAATGTTCAACCACACACACAAGGGGGTCACAGGAGCCCCCACAACATTCTCACACTTCTGCGGCTGCCCGGTTGCCAGATTTATCACCAATACAACATGTATGGGACCATCTGGGACGCCAACTTCCACACCCTACGAGTTTACACGATCCAGAGGCTGAGCTACACCAAATATGGAGCGATATGCCGCAGGATATCACATGGAACCTGTATGCCTCCATGCATAATTTAGGGCTTATTTACACAACGCACAGAATTCGTGATACATTAACTTCCTGTTTCCAAAGGGTTAATTTACATGGACATTTTGCCTCTCACAGTGATGCGAGATGGAAAAACTGCAGCATGTTCCAGTTTTCAGCGATATCACGGAAAACTTGCTCATCATTTTGCATGGACAAGCCAAAAATCGCATTGCGCTATTTTTTGGGCGATATCACCCATTCTATTTTATGGGAGCAGTAAAAAAAATTAAAATCGGCCTTGCATGCAGATGTGATTTTCGTGCGGGTGTGATGCGATCTTTATTTTTCCTATAGATACAACCTAACATGCAATTTTTCATGCGCCTATCAACGCACGTAATAATCGCATATTTGGTAGCGTGAGGTGATGCATTTTTTCTCGTAAGACACATCACAATCGCAGGGAATATCTTAGATCTACATGTGAGATATCAGTCTGAGTTTCTTGCACCGATATCGCGCCGGTCCGCGTGAATACACCCTATCAGACCAATATCGCACTCCTAAACCTGCCATTTCTGCCTGCGATTGCATCACACGCATGTTCTGCCAAGAGCAAAAAATGTGGAGATTTTTTTTTTCTGCAATAGAAAAAATGGGCGATTCTTAAACAAGAATCCCCTAAAAATGATCACCTAAGAAATGCATTTTTCAATGAATGGGTTAATTTTGAGTGCGAGTTCTGTCTGTGTTGGACATGGACAGAACCCACAGGTGAATATTGGCTATGTGAATATGGCCCAGGGCATCATGGCAGCTGTGGTGGTACTACAACTCCCAGCATGTTGCATACATACCAGCTATTTCTTAACCCCTGCATGACAGCAGCACCTGTCACACCTGGGTGTCACTATTATCCCACCTGCCCCTAGCTCATGTGTGATGCCCACTTGTATAATGCCACTCACTAGATATTATCACTCGTGCCCTTCTGCCTATGACAAACTGCAGAGAAGGTGAGTGACAGGACAGAGGAGATACAATAGAGGGATGTCAGAACTTCATAAACCCTAAAAGTAATCCCGGTCTATGGAACCACAAGTCCCAGAATGTTTGGTAATTAAGACAGATTCATTCTGTGCCCATCTCTTTATTCCTGATGTGTCCTACCTGCCTGACTGTGCTCCTTGCAAACATTCCAGGATGCATCTGCCCCTGCCATGCTCTGTGATATGTCCGGATACCCTCTGCGTCCCCTATAGACAGCCATAACTTCTAGATGCCCACCTTTGTGCCCAATGCACATAATCTATGGATAGCATGACACCCTCTGTGCCCCTACACACACACACACAACTCTTGGATATGTCATTATCACCCATTGTGTCTCCATACGAATGATCCCTGGATGCCAACCTTTGTGCCATTATGGACATAACCCCCGAATACCCCGACATCCCTCTGTGTCCCTGTATCTATAATCTCTGGATGTCTCTGACACCCTCTCTGCTACTGTACACATAACTACTGGATATGCCCCTGCCACCCTCTGTGCCACTACGCACAACTCATGGATATACTCTCACCACACTCTGTACACATAGCACCTGGATGCCCCTGCCACCCTTTGTGCCCCGAGACATGCAACTCCTGGATGCCCCTGCCACCTTCTGTGCTTCTGTACACATAATTCCTAGGTGCCCCTGCCATCATCTGTTCCCCTATACATGCAACACTTGGATGTCCCTGCCACCCTTTGTGCTCCTATAAGTGCAACACCTGGATGTCTCCACCATCCTCTGTGCCACTACACCCATTACTCATGGATGCCCCCACCACCCACTGTGTCACTACACACATAGCTCCTGGATGCCACCGCCACCCTCTGTGCCTCTGTACACATAACTCCCGGATGCCCCTGCCATCATCTGTTCCCTAAACATGCAACACCTGAGTGCCGCTGCCACCCTCTGTGCCCCTATACATGCAACACCTGGATGACCCCACCATCCTCTGTGCCACTACACCCATTACTCATGGATGCCCCCACCACCCACTGTGTCACTACACACATAGCTCCTGGATGCCACCGCCACCCTCTGTGCCTCTGTACACATAACTCCCGGATGCCCCTGCCATCATCTGTTCCCTAAACATGCAACACCTGAGTGCCGCTGCCACCCTCTGTGCCCCTATACATGCAACACCTGGATGTCCCTGCCACCCTCTGCCCCTATACATGCAACACCTGGGTTCTCCTGCCACTCTCTGTGCCTCAATACATGTTACACCAGAATATACCGTACGTACCCCTATATACATAATCTCTGGATACCCTGATATCCTCTGTGCCCCATAAAAATTTCTGCATGCCCCTTCTACCCTGTGTGCCCCATACGCACATAACTACTGGATGCTCCTGTCATCCTCTGTGCCACTATACACAACTCATGGATATACTCTCACCACCCTCTGTATAGACATAAGTCTTGGATGCCCCAGCTACCCTCTCTGCCAATGCACACAACTCCTGGGTGTCTCTGCCATCATTTATGCCCCTTTACATACAACGCCTGGATATCCCTGCCACCCTCTGTGCCCCTTTACATGCAACACATGGATGTCCCTGCCACCCTCTGTACTCTTATACACAATTACTGGATGCCTCTGCCACCCTTTATGTTCCTATATACTGTTCATAAATACTGAATATGCCTCTGCCATCCTCTATATACATAACGCTTGGATATATTCCTGCCACTCTCTGTGCCCCGATGCACGTAACTCCTGGATGCCCCTACCATCCCCCGAGCCCCTATACAGATAACTACTGGATATACCACCCTCTGTGCCCCATACCCATAACTTACATGCCAAATAGCAAAGAAGATGAGAGCAGCGCACAGGACCAGGGACAGCATGTAGCAGAAGGCAGCGAAAGTAAATGCCATGGTGCCCCAGGATGATGAGAGTTACCCCAGATCAGGGGCAGTCCGGGCAGCCAGGACTCCAGGGAAGTGTCCTCCAACCTCCAGGTCCCTGCGCAGGGCATTAGTGTCCTCCAGACTAATCCTCCAGCGCTGCAATCCTCCTGGTGATGAATGATGCCCTACACATGGGCACAGAGTTACCTACTCTCCTGCACCGCGGTGCCAGGCTGCAGCTTCTGCCCTGCATCCCTCCAGCACACACAGGACACTTGTGGAGAACTGGATGCCCATACAGGGGGCATGAAGTGTTCTGCTAGGGGAGGAGGAAGAATGAGAAGAAGTGAAGGAGGAGCTGCCAGCAACTTACTCCATGTGCTGCTGAGGAAGATATGACTGCAGCAAGGAGCAGCGTGTGATCTGGGGGTGCAAGGAGTAGTTTGTGATCTGGGGGTGCAAGGAGCAGTGTGTGATGCCAGGGGAGCAAGGAGTAGTGTGGGGTGCCAGGGGTGCAAGGAGCAGTGTGTGATGCCAGGGGAGCAAGGAGTAGTTTGTGATCTGGGGGTGCAAGGAGTAGTTTGTGATCTGGGGGTGCAAAGAGCAGTGTGTGATCTGGGGGTGCAAGGAGCAGTGTGTGATGCCAGGGGAGCAAGGAGTAGTGTGGCGTGCAAAGAGCAGTGTGTGATCTGGGGGTGCAAGGAGCAGTGTGTGATCTGGGGGTGCAAGGAGCAGTGTGTGATGCCAGGGGAGCAAGGAGTAGTGTGGGGTGCCGGGGGTGCAAGGAGCAGTGTGTGATGCCAGGGGAGCAAGGAGTAGTGTGGGGTGCAAATAGCAGTGTGTGATCTGGGGGTGCAAGGAGCAGTGTGTGATCTGGGGGTGCAAGGAGCAGTGTGTGATGCCAGGGGAGCAAGGAGTAGTGTGGGGTGCCGGGGGTGCAAGGAGCAGTGTGTGATGCCAGGGTAGCAAGGAGCAGTGTGGGGTGCAAGGAGCAGCGTGTGATCTGGGGGTGCAAGGAGTAGTGTGGGGTGCAAGGAGCAGTGTGTGATGCCAGGGAAGCAAGGAGGACTGTGGGGTGCAAGGAACAGTGTGTGATGCCAGGGGAGCAAGGAGTAGTGTGGGGTGCCAGGGGTGCAAGGAGCAGTGTGTGATGCCAGGGGAGCAAGGAGTAGTGTGTGATGCCAGGGGAGCAAGGAGTAGTGTGGGGTGCAAGGAGCAGTGTGTGATGCCAGGGGAGCAAGGAGTAGTGTGGGGTGCAAGGAGCAGTGTGTGATGCCAGGGGCAGGAGAACTTCCCAGCAGGTGCCAAGAATGTCAAGACAAGACCTGGACAAGTCAGGTCTGCAAGGAGCCAGAAGAGAGAATGCTATAATGCAGGGGTGATAGAAGTTAGACAGGATGTAGTCAAAAAGCCGGATCTAGCCCTACTGGTGACCTGTATTAATATAACAATAGCGTACTTGAATAGGAAAGAATGGATGAGCTACATGATGGTATGGCACACAGGCCCCTGGGGGCCCCAGAACATGGTTTTTAATTGTTTTGTGGCCCCTATAAGAGGGAGAGCATAAACCCAATGACAAAGTTGAAGAGCAGCATGTGAGAAGCAGACATCTCTGTAAGCCCTGTGGGACCGCTGCTATGACTGAAGTAAGGACAGTGTACTGGAAGTGGTCTCCTTCTGCTCCGATAGGGGCCGATCATCCAGGAAGTCTCTGCCGTTGTCTGCAGGAGATTCAGGTACCGATCCATGTTGAGTCCCTGGAATGAACACCGGTCCAACGAGGCGATCGCGCCAAATTACAACACACACGTTCACGCTGAAGTTTGCATTATCTTCTGATTGGGTCGTGGCCTTCCTAGTAATCAGCATTGTATCTGCACTGAATCAGCGCTGTCCATGAACACGGCCCTGCAGTGATGGCGTCGGCCCCCGGACTGCACTGTTGGACGGCTCCATGCACGTATCGTAGCAGGAGGCCACTTCGAGGACGCTTCCCCTACTTCAGTCATAGCGTCGGGCCCACAAGGAACGGACAGCAGATTTCTGCTTCTCACAAACTCCTCTTCAACTTTGCAATTTAGGTTTTACTCTCTATATCTTATAGGGGCCACAACACAAAATTGAAATCCAGGCCCCAGGAGCCCGTGTGCCATACCACCATGTAGCGCATCCATGCCTTTCTAATCAAGTATGCTACTGTTATTGCAATACAGGACACAATAGTGAGATATAACAATGGATTCGGCTTTTTGACTCCACCCTGTATAGTTCCTGGATGATCCACATATAATATGTATCCTCAGAGATCTGCTGTGATACAATGTAACAGAATGGGATGTATCAGTGAGAAGTCTCTGCTGCTGGGGTGCAGCAGCATACTAGAGGAGGGGTTATATACTGTTGCATCCCTCTATTAGCAGGTTCCTACAGGGACGTTTTTGATACTGAAGACTCTACCTAAAGGCTCCTCCAAGAAGAAAAGGCAAAAGGCAAAATAAAAAATACACTATTTAGGGTCCATTCACATCTGCTTCAGAGGTTCCATTAGGAGTCTCATAGCCAGCGGAAAAATCCACTGCAAAGTACTGTACAATTGCAGGGGGGATCGAGGTTTGTACGGTGGCGGTAAATATACGGCGCTTGGCTCTAGGCTTTAATCCTGACTGATAGCAGAAGTACAGCACAGGATTAAAGCTTCTGCTCCTGCAATCAAGCAGGGGCAGGTCAGGTCCTCGGCTATCAGACACAGCCAAGGACCCAGAGGAGAAGGGAGAAGCAGTTTTTAAGCGCTTCTGCTTTCTCTTTTCCAGGCTACATAGCGCTCAATGAGCACTGCGTACTAAAAAGTGAAAGTGGAACTGTTAGTTATGCAATCCGGCAATCCCGTGACCGCAGGGTGCCCTCTGTCACAGCAGAGCTGCAGGGTCCTAGTGAGCCCTGATCAGCTCTGCCAGTGACTGGGGGAATGTTTTTTTTTCTGTAAAATGTCTAAAACCAAATGAAGAACCCATTCCTGTACTTTAGCATAAATATACTAATTTTATTAAAAAAAACAACTATATATTTTAAAAACTTCTTTTTAGCTTTTTAAGAAAAACAAGTCATTGAAAAAGATGAAAACAAAATAGCCCTATATGTCACGGGGGGAAAAAACACAGCAAAAATAATTTTGCTAGCTGAAGGAAAAAAAAATAGGACAATAAAACCACCGCATGGGTAAAATACCGAAAAAGTGGTCCTTTAGGACCAAAATACCCTGGTCCTTAAGGGGTTAAATGCCCTGATCGGTATTCTGGGGTCCCTAATAGCTCCCCTATGATGCGATTACAAGATGCTGTTTGGTTGACATGGCAGCTTGGGGTCTGGCTTGATAAACTGCCTTTCAGCATGTGGTATAATGCAATACTGTGGTATTGATCACAAGTTCAAGACCCCTGTGGGGACAAAAAAAAAAATAAAAATGTAAGAATGACTTTAACATAGTTTTATTAAGTAGTAGTAAAAAATAAAAGCTATTAAAGTTTTTTTTAAAAACACCCTTTTCACAAATTTATAATTGAAAGTCAAGACAAAATAAACCCAAAAATATACTTGCAGAAAAGGAAAATATAGATTAAAAAAAAAATGGAAAGCGGCCAAATACTTACTGATATACTAATACAAAAGGGCTCCATGTATGAACTCATCCCAAACATGCAGACAGCCAGACTGCTAAATGGAGGAGCAATCGCAGCAGTGAAGGTACTGATGAAGAGTCACTCACACACCCTCCTTATATTCAGGGGGCGGCTGCTTATTATATACAGGGTGCCAGGTCACATGATATGTGTAGTGCACCATGCAGGCTTGCAACCTATTAACGACGTCATATTTCAATCCAGCGGGCTGCCCTGTACCCTATAGGTGAACCACCCTGGCACTGGCCCTCTTGTATCAGGATATCAGTAAGTATATGGCCGCTTTCTGTGATCTCTTTTTTGTCCAAAAACATATTTGGCATCCATAAAAAGTCTGATCTATTAATGTAACGTCTTATTTATCCCACATGATGAATGTCATTGGGGAAAAAAATACACAACACCAAAATTGCGCTTTTTTGGGCACCCCATCCCCCAGAAAAAAATGTAGTAAAAAACAATCAAAAAGTTGTATGTATACCAAAATAGAAGCAACTGCACCGCGGTCTGCAAAAAACGAGCCCTCACACAACTCCCGTGTTTCCCTGAAAATAAGACAGTGTCTTATATTAATTTTTGTTCAAAAAGGTTTAACTTTTTTACATGTATAGCTGCCTGGACACTATTTAAATTGACTTTTTTAATTAACTGTTAGCAGGGCTTAATTTTGGAGTAGGGCTTATATTTCAAGCATCCTCAAAAAGAATGAAAAATCATTTTGCATCCTCAAAAATTCTGAAAAATCATGTTATGTCTTATTTTCAGGGTATGTCTTATTTTCAGGGAAACAGGTATGTCAATAGAAAGATAAATAAAGTTTAGAGTGATTGAACTGGACCAGGAGGGCATTTAACAGGTGAGTAGTGGCACCGCTCTCTGAATTTTTTTAGTCCTTGAAAAACCCTGTTAAACCCTTTAAAATAGGAAGAGGGCAGGAAAGATGCAAAGGAAACTGTCAGCAATATTTAGGGTTGTATGAAGAGAGTTCTACATGAGGGACAGGCAAGAGTTTGAGACGAAGTGTAAAATGCCTCACACGCCCTTCGCCCCCAGGCCCAAAACGCCCCCACTCATTTTAAAGGCATTTAAAACCCCAATACACAAGACACCCGTACTTGAACCATTGAGACTTGTCTGAAGTGACTGAGTAATAATGGCCCTAATAGTAAATGTTCCACTTAGTGGCCCCAGTAGTTATAGAGGCCCAGTTAGTGGCCCCAGCATTAATAGTGCCCTCAGTAGTGGCACCAATAATAAATGTCCAGCTTAGTGGCCCCATTAGTGACCCTAGTAGTAATAGTGACCCAGTTAGTGGCCCCAGTAGTCATAGTGTCGCTCAAAGTGGTCTCGTTTGTAATTTATACTGGACTGCTATTACTACTGGGGCCACTTAGTCGCCCCAGTAGTAATAGTGGCTCAGTTAGTTGCCCCAGCATTAATGGTGCCCTCAGTAGTGGCACCAATAATAAGTGTTTAGTTGCCCCATTAGTGACCCTAGTAGTAATAGTGACCCAATTGGTGGCCCCAGTAGTCATAGTGTCGCTCACTGTGGTCCCATTTGTAAGTCCCACTCCAATACTAATACTGTCCCCCATATAACACCATTGATGATCATTAGCCGCAAGGTCTCATGTCAAATGACACGTTACCATGTTGCCCTAGCTTCATAATATGATTGTCATAAACTGCAGGGGTGAAATGGGTCCATATACTGTACATACAGAGGGGTCCATATACTGTACATGCAGAGGGGCCCATATAACGTACATGCAAAGGGTCCCTGGGCAGTTTCCGACCCAGTAAATATCCTCGTTAATTTATTTATATGGTGGTCACGATGTTGCTCAGGAGCCATGTGCGCCTCCCACATACACCCTACATTAGAAGCCTAATTTATGGTACATTTAGAGGACTGTTCAAAATCGCTGTATATGAAGTGGCTGGCAGGACAGTAACAGCTGAGCGCGGCTTTGCTATACTCTTTCCGTAACTCCCATCGACTTCTATGGGAGTTACAGGAATATCATAGTGAGGCCTGCTCAGATGTTGCTGTAAATCTCCTCCTGCGCGTACAGCTGGCCCCAAATAGCCTGAGTTAGGAGTAGATCCCAGAGGTGGATTCTGTACCTATCAGACTTTTATATCTGTGGATGAGGAACACTTTAAGCTCTACACCAAAAACTTCTCCTAAAAATGCTAATTATAGGGCACTTCTTCATAAGCTCCGCCCCTGCGGAGCGGCTTCATTCTACAATTATACAGAAATGTGGATACTGGGAGTAACAGTCTCGGTGAGAGGGTCCCATAAGACTAACACTGTACTGGGATGCCATATGTGGGCACTATTACTGCACCGGAACTACAACTAGGTCTACACTACAGAATGGACACCGTAGTGAGGAACATCAACAGGATTGTGTGACCTTAGTGAGGTATATAACACCCCAAAAAAATCACTCAAAGTATGTTCCTGAGCTACAGTGGGCAATAACCCATAATAAGGGGTGATGTACCCCACATACTTCTTCCTGCTGCTCCTAGATTGGAATTCAATGTTGGTGCCACCCGGATACGCACAGAGACCCACTCTTAACTACTTCAGTTCTGTATACAGCTAGAGTTCAATGGGAGAAGTGCAGCTATGAAAATTCCAGCATCGTAAGCAGCTCTCGCCCCGCTGATTGGCAGGGGTGAAGAGTTGGACCCTCACAGATCAGATATTGATGGCCTATCCTTTGGGGAATTCTGATTTAGGTCTGTTACATGTCATTGTGGTTTTGTGGCAGTGATTTCGGGGATTATGGGAGAGTTTCTTACTCTACGCCTGATACATGTACATATATAATGGCCAAACATCTTATATGGGAATCCTTGGAAGTGAATTCAGATCCCCCAGATCCCGTTTATTCAGTAGTGTGCATGTCGCCATCTGCTGTTTGTATGTTATATTACATCTATTCAATTTACAGTATTAGCAGACTCAGCTACAGTATATAGCGACAATGTACAATGGAGCGCTGTACATTATATAGTGTGGAGGGAGCACACACAGAGCCTAATACAAAGACCTTCATAAATCCCTAATCGCTAGTATTGGACTTCCTTCATGTTTGAACAAACCCTAAAAGGTCGGTGAAGAAGGACAGCACTGGCAAAGGTGGTAATCCATCTTTTTAGCAATGAAGAGGGATCATTTTTGCCGCACGCTATGTGCCCCATAGTAAAGTCTTTTTTACACCCTTTTTACACTAAGGCATGCCCTTTTTATCCCCTTATAATAATAGTGTCCCACGATAATCTCTCATGATAACAGTCCTCCACATTGACCCTCACAAAGTAATAATGTCCCTTAGTGACCACTCATTTTAAGGCTGGATTCCCACGGGACGAAAATCTTGTGGCTTGGCCGCACCAAAAAGCCGCGAGATTTCAGCAGGAGAGCCGCAGCTTTAAAACCCGTGGCATTTCGCCGCGGGTTTAGGAATGGTTGCGGGAATTCCATTGCGGCTTTCTCTCCCCTTAAAGAGAAGTGAGGCCGCAATGGGAAAAAGAAAGAATTGAAATGCTGCGGTTGTCAATTCCGCGCCACATCGCCGGTTCCGCCCGGCTTTGCTGCGACGTATTGGCCGCCCCATGTGGACAAGATTTTTGCAAAATTTCGTCCACATAGCTTGATAATCCCAGGATTAGGAGCCGCGGGCGGATTTGCCACACAGAAATTCCGCACAGAATTTCCACAGCAAATCCGTCCCATGTGAACCCAGCCTAATAGTACCCCTTAGTGACCCCTTTACAGTAATAGTACCCCTTAGTGACCCCTTCACAGTAATAGTGCCCCTTAGTGACCCCTTCACAGTAATAGTGCCCCTTAGTGACCCCTTCACAGCAATAGTGCCCCTTAGTGACCCCTTCACAGTAATAGTGCCCCTTAGTGACCCCTTCACAGTAATAGTGCCCCTTAGTGACCACTCACAGTAATAGTGCTCCACAATAATTCCCTCACAGTAATAATGCTCCTTAGGGACCCCTCACAATAACAGTACCCTTTAGTGACTCTTCACAGTTATAGTACCCCTTAGTGATTACAATAATAGTGCCCCACAGTGACCCTCTCACAATAGTACTGCCCCACAGTGACCCTCTTACAGTAAATGTCCCTCAGTGACCCTCTCACTGTTATAATGTCCCTCAGTGACCCTCTCAAAATAATAGGGTCCCTCAGTGACCATCTCACAGTAATAGGGTCCCTCAGTGATATCCTCACAGCAATACAGCCCCATATTGATCCCTCAGTAATCCTGCTCCACATGCCCCTCAATCGGAGGCGTAACCTGAAGCTCATGGGCCCCAATGCAAAACCTGAAATAGGACCCCTAACTATAATGCTTTATTCATAGTACTGGGCTGAATATGGAGAAGAGAGGCCTTATGGGCCCCCTAAGGCTCCTGGGCCCGGGTGCAACCGCACCCCCTGCATCCTCTATAGTTACGCCCCTGCCCTCAATAATAATGGCCTCATGTACCACCCTCAGTAATAATGCCCCCCTATATCTCCATAAGTAGCAATGCGCTGCATACCCCGACTCACTTTCCAAAGTGGCAGCCAACTTTTGCCAGTCCTACAGAGTTGCTATGGTTCTTATTATGAATTCACATAGATCTGCCCACATCCTCCGTGGGTCCTGAAGAATGGTAGGCCATTATCTTTTGTGGAATTCTCTCCAAACCACTCTCAATGTGTACATAGCCCAGCAGCCTGTGAAACAAGAGTACGGCACTAGATCACCGAGTAGTCAACAAAGTTGAAGTTAGTCTTTGCACCAAACTGACCTATAAAGGAATTCATCGGTCACCAGTGGTGTCTGCTAGGCGCCATAAACTATGAAACAGATCTGCGAAGTACATAATGGTGTCAATCTACCTAATCTAGACCCCAAGCAGTACAATAAATCTGTCATGTCATTAAGTCTAATGACAATGAGATGCCTCTACTGACCCTTTCCAGTCTATATAGCAAAGCTGAAAAGTGAGATACAGCAAAGAAGACATGTCAGTTTATGGTGTGCGCCAGCGACCAGCATGAAAACTGGAATATATCAGATTTTTTTGCCTGCAAGATCACAAATAGAATTCGAAAAACATGGCTGCTACATCTGCCCTGGGGTTATATCTGATATTGCAGTGAATGAGGGTGAACGTTATTACCACAAAACACCTGTAGAAAGGTAATAGTTAAATCTCCAGTCTCTATGGCAAAGTCTGATCTGTTGTATGGATGAATGAACATGAGATATTTCAAGCAGTTTATTATCTGTACAGCAATTAAAGCCCTTCCTGTACTCTACAGATATGCCAAGTAATTCTATTATCTAAATCATATGGTATTAATCAGTCAAGAGACGTTCCTTGGTAGATTCCACTTCAGCTTTTCCTGACATTGCAGAGAGATGCAAACAGCTGGGTATACAGTATTACCGCACAGCAAAATGAATGGAGCGCTGATTCCTTCTTCTCAAAATAAAGACTCAGGATTATTTCACTATGACAGTAAGTACAGTACCACAGAAATAATGCCCCCCCCCATGTACAAGAATATAACTACTATAATACTGCCCCTATGTACAAGAATATAACTACTATAATACTGCCACCTATGTACAAGAATATAACTACTATAATACTGCCCCCTATGTACAAGAATATAACTACTATAATACTGCCCCCTATGTACAAGAATATAACTACTATAATACTGCCTCCTATGTCAAAGAATATAACTACTATAATACTGCTCCTATTACAAGAATACAACTACTATAATACTGCCCCCTATGTACAAGAATATAACTACTATAATACTGCCTCCTATGTACAAGATTATAACTACTATAAAACTGCTCCCATGTACAAGAATATAACTACTATAATACTGCTCCTATGTACAAGAATATAACTACTATAATACTGCCCCCTATGTACAAGAATATAGATGCTATAATACTGCCCCTATGTACAAGAATATAACTACTATAATACTGCCCCCTATATACAAGATTATAACTGCTATAATAGTCCTCCCTACGTGCAAAAATACAACAATTATAATGCTATGTACAACAACTGCTGCTATGTACAAGAATACAACTACTATAATACTGCCTCCTATGTACAAGAATATAACAACTATAATACTGCCCCCTATGTACAAGAATATAACTACTATAATACTGCCCCCTATGTAAGGGAATATAACTACTATAATACTGCCCCTATGTACAAGAATATAACTACTATAACACTGCTCCTATGTACAAGAATATACCTACTATAATACTGCCCCCTATGTACAAGAATATAACTACTATAATACTGCCCCCTATGTACAAGAATATAACTACTATAATACTGCCCCCTATGTACAAGAATATAACTACTATAATACTGCCCCCTATGTACAAGAATATAACTAGTATAATACTGTCCTCCTATGTACAAGAATATAATTACTATAATAATGCCCCCTATGTACAAGAATATAACTACCATAATACTCCCCTATGTACAAGAATATAACTACTATAATACTGCCCCCTATGTACAAGAATATAACTACTATAATACTGCCCCCTATGTACAAGAATATAACTACTATAATACTGCCCACTATGTACAAGAATATAACTACTATAATACTGCCCCCTATGTACAAGAATACAACTACTATAATACTGCCTCCTATGTACAAGAATATAACTACTATAATACTGCCCCCTATGTACAAGAATATAACTACTATAATACTGCCCCCTATGTAAGGGAATATAACTACTATAATACTGCCCCTATGTACAAGAATATAACTACTATAATACTGCTCCTATGTACAAGAATATACCTACTATAATACTGCCCCCTATGTACAAGAATATAACTACTATAATATATCCCAATATGTAGAAGAATATAACTGCTATAATACTGCCCTCTATGTACAAGAATATTACTACTATAATACTGCCCCTCCTATGTAAGGGAATATAACTACTATACTACTGTCCTCTATATACAAGAATAAAACTACTATAATACTGCCCACTATGTACAAGAATAAAACTACTATAATACTGCCCACTATGTACAAGAATATAACTACCATAATATATCCCCATATGTAGAAGAATATAACTGCTATAATACTGCCCTCTATGTACAAGAATATTACTACTATAATACTGCCCCCTATGTACAAGAATATAACTACTATAATACTGCCCCTCCTATGTACAAGAATATAACTACAATGATACTGCTCCTATTACAAGAATATAACTACTATAATACTGCCCCCTATGTACAAGATTATAACTACTATAATACTGCTCCCACGTACAAGAATATAACTACTATAATACTGCTCCTATGTACAAGAATATAACTACTATAATACTGCCCCCTATGTACAAGAATATAGATGCTATAATACTGCCCCTATGTACAAGAATATAACTACTATAATACTGCCCCCTATGTACAAGAATATAACTACTATAATACTGCCCCCTATGTACAAGAATATAACTACTATAATACTGCCCCCTATGTACAAGAATATAACTACTATAATACTGCCCCCTATGTAAGGGAATATAACTACTATAATACTGCCCCTATGTACAAGAATATAATTACTATAATAATGCCCCCTATGTACAAGAATATAACTACCATAATACTCCCCTATGTACAAGAATATAACTACTATAATACTGCCCCCTATGTACAAGAATATAACTACTATAATACTGCCCCCTATGTACAAGAATATAACTACTATAATACTGTCCCCTATGTACAAGAATATAACTACTATAATACTGCCCCCTATGTACAAGAATACAACTACTATAATACTGCCTCCTATGTACAAGAATATAACTACTATAATACTGCCCCCTATGTACAAAAATATAACTACTATAATACTGCCCCCTATGTAAGGGAATATAACTACTATAATACTGCCCCTATGTACAAGAATATAACTACTATAATACTGCTCCTATGTACAAGAATATACCTACTATAATACTGCCCCCTATGTACAAGAATACAACTACTATAATACTGACCCCTATGTACAAGAATATAACTACTATAATACGGCCCCCTATGTACAAGAATATAACTACTATAATACTGCCCCCTATGTACAAGAATATAACCAGTATAATACTGTCCTCCTATGTTCAAGAATAAAATTACTATAATAATGCCCCCTATGTACAAGAATATAACTACCATAATACTCCCCTATGTACAAGAATATAACTACTATAATACTGCCCCCTATGTACAAGAATATAACTACTATAATATATCCCCATATGTAGAAGAATATAACTGCTATAATACTGCCTCCTATGTACAAGAATATAACTACTATAATACTGCTCCTATGTACAAGAATATTACTACTATAATACTGCCCCCTATGTACAAGAATATAACTACTATAATACTGCCCCTCCTATGTACAAGAATATAACTACTATAATACTGCTCCTATTACAAGAATATAACTACTATAATACTGCTCCTATGTACAAGAATATAACTACTATAATACTGCTCCCTATGTACAAGAATATAACTACTATAATACTGCCCCTATGTACAAGAATATAACTACTATAATACTGCCCCCTATGTACAAGAATATAGATGCTATAATACTGCCCCTATGTACAAGAATATAACTACTATAATACTGCCCCCTATGTACAAGAATATAGATGCCATAATACTGCCCCCTATGTACAAGAATATAACTACTATAATACTGCCCCCTATGTACAAGAATATAGATGCTATAATACTGCCCCTATGTACAAGAATATAACTACTATAATACTGCCCCCCTATATACAAGAATATAACTGCTATAATAGTCCTCCCTACGTGCAAAAATACAACAATTATAATGCTATGTACAACAACTGCTGCTATGTACAAGAATACAACTACTATAATACTGCCTCCTATGTACAAGAATATAACTACTATAATACTGCCCCCTATGTACAAGAATATAACTACTATAATACTGCCCCCTATGTACAAGAATATAACTACTATAATACTGCCCGCTATGTACAAGAATATAACTACTATAATACTGCCCCTATGTACAAGAATATAACTACTATAATACTGCTTCTCTGTACAAGAATATAACTACTATAATACTGCCCCTATGTACAAGAATATAACTACTATAATACTGCTCCTATGTACAAGAATATACCTACTATAATACTGCCCCCTATGTACAAGAATATAACTACTATAATACTGCCCCCTATGTACAAGAATATAACTACTATAATACTGCCCCCTGTGTACAAGAATATAACTACTATAATACTGCCTCCTATGTACAAGAATATAATTACTATAATAATGCCCCCTACGTACAAAAAAATACAACTACTGTAATGCTGCTCCTATGTACAAGAATATAACTACTATAATACTGCTCCCTATGTACAAGAATATAACTACCATAATACTGCCCCCTATGTACAAGAATATAACTACTATAATACTGCCCCCTATGTACAAGAATATAACTACTATAATACTGTCCTCCTATGTACAAGAATATAACTACTATAATACTGCCCCTATGTACAAGAATATAACTACTATAATACTGCCTTCTATGTACAAGAATATAACTACTATAATACTGTCCTCCTATGTACAAGAATATAACTGCTATAATACTGCTCCTATGTACAAGAATATAACTACTGTAATACTGCCCCCTATGTACAAGAATATAACTACTATAATATTACTCCTATGTACAAGAATATAACTACCATAATACTCACCTATGCACAAGAAAATAACTACTATAATACTGCCCCTATGTACAAGAATATAACTACTATAATACTGCTCCCTATGTACAGGAATATAACTACTATAATACTGGCTCCTATGTACAAGAATATAACTACTATAATACTGCCCCCTATGTACAAGAATATAACTACTATAATAGTGCCCCCTATGTACAAGAATATAACTACTATAATACTGCCCCCTATGTACAAGAATATAACTACTATAATACTACCCCCTATGTACAAGAATATAACTACTATAATACTGCTCCTATGTTCAAGAATATAACTACTATAATACTGCCCCCTATGTACAGGAATACAACTACTATAATACTGCCTCTATGTACAAGAATATAACTACTATAATACTGCCCCCTATGTACAAGAATATAACTACTATAATACTGCCCCCTATGTACAAGAATATAACTACTATAATACTGCCTCTATGTACAAGAATATAACTACTATAATACTGCCCCCTATGTACAAGAATATAACTACTATAATACTGCCCCCTATGTACAAGAATATAACTACTATAATACTGCCCCCTATGTACAAGAATATAACTACTATAATACTGCCTCTATGTACAAGAATATAACTACTATAATACTGCCCCCTATGTACAAGAATATAACTACTATAATACTGCCCCCTATGTACAAGAATATAACTACTATAATACTGCCCCCTATGTACAAGAATATAACTACTATAATAGTGCCCCCTATGTACAAGAATATAACTACTATAATACTGCCCCCTATGTACAAGAATATAACTACTATAATACTACCCCCTATGTACAAGAATATAACTACTATAATACTGCTCCTATGTTCAAGAATATAACTACTATAATACTGCCCCCTATGTACAGGAATACAACTACTATAATACTGCCTCTATGTACAAGAATATAACTACTATAATACTGCCCCCTATGTACAAGAATATAACTACTATAATACTGCCCCCTATGTACAAGAATATAACTACTATAATACTGCCTCTATGTACAAGAATATAACTACTATAATACTGCCCCCTATGTACAAGAATATAACTACTATAATACTGCCCCCTATGTACAAGAATATAACTACTATAATACTGCCCCCTATGTACAAGAATATAACTACTATAATACTGCCCCCTATGTACCGCCATCTTGGATTCAACTCTGATTCTCGTGCTTCTTTTTAATATAGCTTAATTTGTTCTCATGTAAACACAGTTATTCTTAATAACAGGGAATGTGAATGATAGTGTTATCTCTCCAGGATAACAAATGGGTTATAACAGATAATGTCTACTAAATAGATAGATGCTGTAAGCACACACCAATCCTGATGGTGGACTGGTGGTGTCCAATGGGACATTTTTTATCTTGGATGAGCTTGAACTTAATGTTTTCTTTATTAAAATCAAAGAAGAGAGTGAAAAATGTACAAAGACATAACTCACAGAAAAAGAAGCCAAATGTGCATCACCTGATACTGCAGGTCAGGCTCAATCACCATATCTGCCTGTAGCACGCAGAAAGACCAATTGCAATATGAGGGAGCTAAATGTTCAGTGCAGACTAATGTGTAGCTACTCACCTCAACCCAAGATTAGAGGAGGAGTAACTGCAGACAGCATAGCCTGCACATATGAACTGATACCGAGGATGCCAGCCATAGTTAAGTGCAATACACCATACAGGAATGCAACCCCTACTGGCAAAGCAGTGGATTGCCCTGTATCACCACAGCGTGCCACACTGGCAGGGCATCCCGGGCTCTCCCAGCATCTATAGCAAACTGCATCCAAAAAACACTGATAAATTTGGGTGTTAGTTTGCATTTTGGCCAAAACATGTAAGCCGACGGGACTGTGAGTTATTGTTTCCTTTATTACATCTATGTCTCTGACTTCGGATGACCTGCATTGAGTCATTTATGGATATCTATATAAACTAGCTGTTGGCTGTGAGTTACTTATGGTTACCGACTAGCTGTTAGTTTTCCCATCTACGGTCCTTTTGGGCACGGACAGCTCCTGCTTACAGTAATTTGTTGCCAGTTTTTATATATGCAGTCTGCGTCGGTAAAGGCAAAAACACATGGCCGCATGAGCTAAAACACTCGCCACTACAGAGCCAAGTTTCACGGCCCGACGTCATGCTCGACCGTGTGTAGGAAGCCTTAAGAGGGAGGTGTCTGGTAAAAGGGGACTTGTGTAAATCTCTAGAAGTCATTTTGTTTCTTTTTTGGGGCCTCCTGACTCTTGTCCTGGGTCTTAGGGTACATTTGGACATTTTCTTCAATTATGGCTGCCTGTAGATGGCCAGGTCGGATCCCGCTGCGAAATTTCTCGCAGCGGGATGGAGGCCGTGCCCCTGCACAGCCCTGCAGCTCACCTGCTCCCGGCGTCTTCTCTCGGCGCATGCACAGAGAGGAGCTGGCCCGTCACCACTGACATTTCTGTGCGGGCCTCTGCGAGCCCGAAATAGAGCATGCCGCCATTTGTTTTCCGCACAGACAAATTGTGGCTGTGTGCATGGAATTGCATTATCTAGCGGGCACAGGTGGAAATTCCCACCGCGGAATTTCCGCCTGTGTGCAGGGGGCCTATATGTGATATATCTCCACCCAGGTGTTACCAGATGTTGAGCGGTTCGGCTCTTGGAAGTTGTCACCAGTGTTCTGGACAACATAAGCGTCTTTGGTCTGGGACGTTTGTGAAATGCTGCATTATTTTCATTTCGAGATTTATTTTGCCCAATAATTATATTTTTAATTTCATTTTAATAAAAGTTAACCCTTTCCAATCCATTTATTTTTTCTCATCCATTCTCCCCAGCTCCAAATAAATTGGAGCTGGGGAGAATGGATGAGAAAAAATACATTTTCCCTTCACCCTCCTGAACTGACATAGTTCAGGAGGGTGCAGGTGCTCACTGCACCGTGGAGGGACCTGTTTACCTGTCCGGCGTCTTCCGCATTCTCCCTTCTGCCTCCCGGCTCGGCGATCATGTAACCGCTGGGGGTCAGGTAACATCGGCGGTCACATGATCACCAGCCGGAATCTCTGTGCATTACATAGCGCTAATTGAGCGCTATGTAATGTGTAAAGGAGAAGGCAGAAAAGGTTAAAAAACCCTTTCTACCTTCTCCTCGGGGGTGCTTGATGAGGATCAGTACAGGAGTGCATCTGCACCCGATGTGTCTGATAATCAGGTGCAGATGCACTCCTGCACTGCAGTGTCGGGCCTGTCCCGACATCGGAGCTGTGGAGGGAAATGATGATGTCGGGGCAGGCCCGACATTGGATTGGAAAGGGTTAAGTCTTATACGGAACCCCCAGTAGTGCTTTGCAATAGGTGACACTGTGTTCAAAAAGTACAAACAAATCAAATGGAACATTCATTATCCCGCAGGGTAAACAGCATTAAAAAAAATACACAATGCCAGAATTGCGGGTTTTTTGTCACTGGCTCTGCGAAATATGGGATAAAAGCAATGAACAAAAACTCATATAGTCCCCAAAATGATGCTAGTAAAATCTGCAGTTCGTCCCGCAGAAAAACAAGCGCCAGCAGAGCTCCGTCAACGGAAAAATAGAAAAATGATAGACGTTCGGATGCAGCGACAAAAAGATATGTGTTTTTTTTACGTTTTTGATTTTTTTAAACGAGCCAGGCTACACTCACACGAGCGCGAATCTCCTGCGGGATCTGTGCGTTGCAAGACACACAAAACTCGTGCGCATGTGAACTCCATTCTTTTGAATGGATTCATACACACGAGTGATGGTTGTTTTCGCTCACAGTGAAGCTGCGAGGTAAAAAAAAAAAAATAATCGCTGCATGTCCTATTTTTTTTACGTTCCTCGTAACGCATCGCCCATTGTTTTCAATGGGACAGTCAAACACACTGCACGCCGTGTGAGGAGCAAGCGAGTGCGATGTGTTGTTTCTAGAGCTGAGCGAGCATACTCGCTAAGGACAATTACTCGATCGAGCATTGTCCTTAGCGAGTACCTGCCCGCTTGGAAGAAAAGATTTGGCTGCCGGCGCGGGTGAGAGGTGAGTTGCGGCAGTGAGCAGGGGAGAGCGGGGGGGAGAGAGGGAGAGAGAGATCTCCCCTCCATTCCTCCCCGCTCTCCCCCGCCGCTCCCTGCCCGCCGCCGGCACCCGAACCTTTTGCCTCGAGCGGGCAGGTACTCGCTAAGGACAATGCTCAATCGAGTAATGGCCCTTAGCGAGTATGCTCGCTCATCTCTAGTTGTTTCCTATTGAAATCAGTGGGAAACACTAGCCGATCCTCAGACGGGTGTGAAACAATCAGCATCGCAGTTTCACTGAAGTGATGCGGGGCGTCTTTGCCGTTCGCTTCGGTCGGGATTCCGTTTTTCGATGGAAAGAAAATATTGCAGTGCAGGACCAAAAAAACAGAAGCCGGATACAATGGAGCTTTCCATTTTTGTACATTGTGCTCTGCGGGGGACGGACACAAACAGAAGCTATTCTATTGTATTCCATTTAACTGATGCACTTAAAGGGGTTGTACCATAATTGCAAGTTATCACCTATCCGCAGTTGGGGTTACTGATCCCTAGAGCGGGGGTCTCACTCTGCCTTTCACTGCGGGGTTCGCTGTGAATGGAGTGCTGGGCTAGCATGCATAGTCGGTGCGCTATTCATATCAATGCGTCTGATGGAAATGCCCAATTGGCGTCCACTCTGCTGTCTCCGCAGTCCCATTGGAAGTGAATGGAACTTCAGTGCATTGTGCGATCAGCTCTCCATTGAGTCTCCTCCTCACTACAGGCGGTGCAGTGAGGAGGACAAGGGACACGAGACTCCTATTCTCAAAATTGGTGGAGGGTCTCAGCCATGAGATCCCCACCGATCCACAAGGGAATAGGGGTAAATTGCAATAGCGGTGCAACCCCTTTAAACCAATTACTCATGTGCGGTTGTAATGCTGCGTTCACTTCTGTGTCAGAGTTTAGGTTTGGAGACAGCAGTACAAATTGGGCCTAAATTCTGGAACAAATAGCACAGCGTGCTGCACTCTTTTGTCCAGGAAAATGCCGTTCGGAATGCCAGAAGCCAGTTGGACCCCATAATAGTCAATGGGGTGCGTTTGGTGCTGTTTGAATCAGAATCTACCAGATCCAGCAGTTCTACTATTTTCCCTGAAAGTAAGACACTGTCTTATATTAATTTTTGCACCAAAAGAGGCACGGGGTCTAATTTTCGGGGGTGTCTAATACTTTGCTAGCAGGTACTGTCCCAGTCTCTCCCGCTGCTCTCCGGTGTTCCTGCAGGCTTCCATGCAGTTGTCAGCTTCCGACAGAACATCTCTTGCTAGTAACAGGGTTGAAAGCCCCACCTCAACCAAGAGATTGCTCTGATTGGCTCTCGAGTCATTGAATGGCTGTAATTGGTGCATCGAGTGCTGGCTCTGATTGGCTGATTGCGACGCTCGAGAGCCAATCAGAGCAATCTCTTGCTGGAGGCGGGGTTTTCAAACCTGTTAGCAGCAAGAGATGTTCTGTCGGAGGCTGCCAACTGCATGGAAGCCTGCAGGAACACTGGAAAGCAGCGGGAGGGACCCGGACGGCACCTGCTAGGTGAGTATTGTTTTTTTTTTTCTCGGCGTGTAGCCCGGACTTATTTTCAGAGTAGGGCTTATATTTCTCTCCCCTGAAAATCATGGTAGGGCTTATTATCAGGGTAGGTCTTACTTTCCGGGAAACAAGTTAAAAACTTTTTCAGTGCATTACATGGCAGCATTGAACAATACAACTCGTCTCTCAAAAAAAAAGCCTGCATGTGACAAGGTTGACAGAAACATACAAAAAAGTTATGGCTCTTGATGTAGAAAACGGGGACAAAAAACGATAACGAAAAAAAAATAAAATTGGCTCTGTCTCTAAGGGGTTAAGTGACCAGGTTCGGATTACAATGTAATTTTGAACCCAGATTGTGGCAAGCACTCAGCGGCGCCCCGTATACAGCGGTGACTTATACTGTGTGGGAAGTGTCATATGAGCAAGGACAGGGAGAAGATCACAGCTCCGACGAGCAGCGCCTGCCGCCGCCTCCCCATCTTCTGTACTATCAACATGAATCAAATGTTCCCGACCCGAGATGAAAACAACTACAAGGAGGTAAAAATGGAAATCTAATATGAGGAGGTATCCGCTGCAGAGCAGTAATAAGATAGATGCTGACACAGAAAGGCAACCGTTCAGCCCAAGGACTCGCTAATATCCCTCCCAGGTGGTCCAATGGGCAATAAACCCAGCAGCTGGAGGTGGCAGAACGTGGAACATCGCTGCGCCACAAGCTATTTTAATAAAGTTCTCATGCGGTGAATAGATGGTCCTTTATAGGGGAAACTTATTGGGTTTTTCATAAGTTTGGCGCTTAGGAGCAACCGATGCTGGAGAAGATGATAACATCTAGGATGGCACTGCTAAAATGCTCTACAGCAAGCAAAACCAGAGCTGTCCCTGCTCTTTACATGGCAGTCATGGTGGCACGTGACCACTATAGCTCATTGCTCTATAGAAGGTGTCCGCTGCCATCAGCCATTGTCACATGCTGATCTGGTCTGCCATTAGTGCTGCCAGGTAAACCGGAGGAGCTGAGAGTGTGGCAGCCATGCTCTGCCCATTTGTCTTTGCATGGAGCATCTCTGGAGTGTATACTGAGGCCATTCCTCAACAACTTAATAGTTGACCCCTTTGATAGCCGCCACCACCAACATGGTAAAAAGGTGTACTGACTGGTGGTGCTGCTGGCTATAGATGCAGCAGGAAGGAGGGGGTGAAAGATTTAGGATATAAGCAAATCCAAGCAAGATCCATCCACTTGTGTAGCATTGTACTGTAAATTGCCAGGTCTGAGCACAAAGTGACTATCATGAAGAGCACTTTGCCATCTTAAAGTGGTTACTCAGTTGTAATCTATTGATGGCCAATCCACAGGATAGACCCTTAATAGATTAGTGGGGTTTGCCTTCAGGGATCCCCACCAATCAGTTGTTCCTTGCATTGGTGTGGTCATGCATTGATTTCTGCAGACAGCTCTGTTCACATTGTAGTGGCCAGGCGTGGTATTACATGTAAAGTTCCTGTTGAAGTGAATGAGAACTTTGCATGTAATACCAAGCCTGGGCACTACAGTAAGAATAGAGCTGTCTGCTTCCTGCAGAAATGCATAGGCCCAGTGAACAGCTGATCAGCGAGGATCCTGGGCAGCACACCCATGCTTATCTACTATTGATGACCTGTCCTAAGGATAGACCATCAATAGTTTACAGTTGCACCACCCCTTTAACAGTGGGTATCAAGGTGCTTGGAAACCCTTCTCCACCAATCGTGGCTTTACACCCACCAGGGGCTGATTCTGGGGAGAAGAATGAGCTGAGTTTCTAATTCTCTGTAATTGGAAGTATCAACTCTTCGATTCTCGCACTTTGCTGGAGCTGAAATGAAGCTTTTAAGTATTTGCGATAGAAAAAAACCCCAAAACTATTTCTGGACGTGTCGCTCTCCATATAACAGCGGTAAACAGCGATGCTTTTAATATTTCAGGAAGAGAGGATTACACTGTATCTCAGCTGCCTCCCCGGTGGGTGCGGACGGACGGTCTGGGTTTTAGCACCTGCCACTCAGGGAATGTCTTATGGCAGCGTTACCTTCACATCATATGTGATAAAAGCTTCTCTCGTAGGCATGACCCCGGAACGGGCGCCAGATCTCCGGCTGAAAACAGGATAGTACTAGAAAAGGACAACATTCAGGATGATGACTACAGGATGAACATGAAATACAGGGAGTCTGAGCTTGTATACAGAGAGAGCAATCCTATGAGTCTGTCCCTCATACTAATAGAGCCCCCCAGTTACACCCTCACAGTAACAGTGCCCCTTAGTGTCCCCCTTATAGTAATAGTGTCCCTCTGTGGCCCCCTCAGAGTAATAGCGCCCCTTAGTGTACCCCTCATAGTAATAGTGCCCCTCTGTGGCCCCCTCACAGTAATAGTACCCCTCATCGTAATACTGCCCCCCTTGTAGTAATAGTGTTCCTTAATGTCTCGCTTACAGTCATAGTGCCCCTTAGTGTCCCCCTTATAGTAATAGAGCTCCTCAGTGACACCCTCACAGTAATAGCGCCCCTTAGCGTACCCCTCATAGTAATAGTGCCCCTTACTGTCCCCTCACAGTAATAGTACCCCACATCGTAATACTGCCGCTCACTGCCCCCCTTATAGTAATAGCGCCCCTTAGTGTCCCGCTTACAGTAATAGTGCCTCTTTGTATGCCCCTTATATTAAGAGGGCCCCTCAGTGACATCCTCACAGTAATAGCGCCCCTTAGTGTACCCCTTATAGTACGGTAATAGTGTCCCTCTGTGCCCCCCCCCCCCCACAGTCATAGTACCACTCATCGTAATACTGCCCCTCACTGCCCCCCTTATAGTAATAGTGCCCCTTAGTGTCCCGCTTACAGTAATAGTGCCCTTTAGTGTCCCCCTTATAGTAAAAGAGCCCCTCAGTGACACCCTCTCAGTAATAGTGCCCCTTAGTGACCCACTCATAGTAATAGTGTCCCTCAGTGGCCCCCCTCACAGTAATAGTGCCCCTTAGTGTACCCCTCACAGTAATAGTGCCCCTTACTGTCCCCCTTATAGTAATAGCGCCCCTTAGTGTCCCACTTACAGAAATAGTGCCCCTTAGGTGACCCCCCTCATAGTAATAGTGCTCCTTAGTGATTACCTCACAGTAATAGTGCCCCTCAGTGACCCCCTCACTGTAATAATGCTTGGCAGTGACCCCCAACACTAAGGCCCCCTGTCCTTGGGCGTTGCGAAGTCCCGCGGTGAATCTCTGCCTCAGAAAGCCGCTGCCCGGGAGCAGGAGCTGGCAGACAAATCTCCGCAGGTCAGCCTATCTCACAGATAGGCTGACCGCGGAGAATCGCGGCAATTTACAGCATGCTGCGAATTGCTGGCCGCGAGCGGAGAATCAGAGATTCTCTGCTCGTGGACACGGGGACGACGCTTTCCATAGCAACGCTATGGAAAGCTTCAGACGGTGTGATTCGCCAGCGATTTACCGCCGGCGAAATTATGTTGGTGGACAGCGGGCCGAATAGTGATTGTCAATGACATTCTCACAGCAATAATGCCCCTTATTTACCTTCTCATAGTAATAGTGTTTGCTACTGAACCCTGCATAGTAAAAGTGCCCTCTAGTGACTTCCTGACAGTAATAGTGCCCCTCAGTGTCCTCACAGTTATAGTGCCTGTGTAGTGACTCAGTACATTATCCTGGTCCCCTCCATAAATGTCATGTATGTCTTATGTGGATGCACTGTGCAAACCTGTCTTGTTATTTCCAGTATGCGTGTTGCACACCTGCAGCGCTTGAGAGGTTAATGTTTAATAAGATCCAATGCCTGCATGTAAATGTATCAAGTATGTTCTGTCATGTGGTATAAGAGGAGGTTATAAAAGTGAGTGACTGAGAGTGGGAAAGGAGTCCATGTCTTTAGGAGTGTTGCTGTTCAGGAGGTTCGGGTACATGGGGGCTCCTTCAGCCCTCATGTGCTGAAGCATGGAAGAAGAGGATAGATTTTCCGTTCTGCATGAGATTAAATGTTAATGGAGTGAGCCCCAAGAGTGAGAGAGAGCATCTGTGAGTAACAACTTTCTTTAAAGGCCCAGTGCAGAGGTACTATCTAATCTTCAGATTTTTCTATGTGGTCGTCTGAGGTCTGGATCACCACGTAGAGGTACACCCTTTCTTTGTCACACCCATGCATCTCCAAGGCTGGGTGGAGGTACTACAAGATAATCATGTCTATTCACACATGTGCGTATTTGAGCCTGTAAGAGCCATGTGGAGGTACTAAGTTCTGAAGTCTATTCATTTGCCTGCACTGTGAAGTCTACACTTGAACTGCCTTGTATTATCTGTTTGAAGTTCCAAGTAAAGTTTATGCCGGGCTCTAACCGTTCCTAGAGACCGGTGGTACTCAAGAATTGTCTGTGGCTGAATTTCTTATCCGACGAGGGTCATACCAGTGGGAACAGTGGCATGACTCGTGACAATTAACCCCCTGTTATCCTGTTTAGTGGGTATTCCCTATCCTAGGGGTGTCCCAGGTGGACTGCAGTGCTACTCTGGCCTTGGCTGCGTGTTTCCCTCCGGGAAGGAGCATGGTAAGTGCCGCCTTGACAACCCAACACTTTACCCTCCCAGCTCCCCATGTATGTCAGGTGTCCGGGGTGGCCCTACGGGACGCTGCACCTGGGCTGAGTACTAATGCTCCTGCATCCTCCCCCCTCAGTAATAATACCCCCACATACCCCCTTTTATGCAGTAAAATTTTTCAAAAAACTTTATACTCACCTCTTTTGTTTCTGTCCACAGCTCACTTCCAGGTAGTGCAATCGTGTGATCACCATGGCCAATAATTTTGTCAGCTTTGGTACTGCTAAGGCCAGGGACTGGGCGCAGAAATCATATGCTAGCTCCACCCAGAAGTGAACAGTGAAGGGGGACCGTAACAGCTTGGACTACATGGGGGGGTATAAACAGCTTATTTTTATTTTGCTCCAGCAGAACATATCTCCTCCCTCCTGGGACAGCCCTCAAAATCTGAGCCGGACCAGACGAATCTGGGACTGTTTGGAGACATGATTTGGGGCATACGGACATCATGAAGGGAGATCCTCTATTTGGAATCTATGTCTGTGAACCGCAGCAGAGGACTGCTAAGAATGGCCACCTGTAAATCTGCATTTCGTCTGCAAATCGGCAACCGATGAGGAGAAGATTGCTATGGCTTTCCTTAGGTGTAGTAAAGGTGGTATCCTCACACTATGGTGGACCCTTAGCTCCTGCTATGTCTACTACTCTGGTAGTTTCACCCATGCAAGCCTCAGTGTTGCACACAAAACCCGCAACTCGCAGTGAAAAGAAAAAGTATTCAGCACTTTGTTGTCATGTGACCTCAAGACCCCGCCCCTGAGGAATGATGTATATTCAGAGGCATGACATGGGCTCTTAGTGCAAAGTCTGTAACAAGTGCAGGATCCACATGCCAAATGTCATGGGACAGGATTTAATATCATGTAGGACCCCCTCTAGCCCAGCGAAGTGCAGCAACTCGATGTGGCATTGATTCCACAAGTGCATGGAACATGTCTGGTGGAATGTTGAGCCCTCTGGATGCCCCTACAGCTTTTTAGTTCAATAGATTTTTATTGGGTTTTAACAATAAAGCAAAACAGTTACAGTGGGGAGATGTCCTTATTATCCATATACCAAACGTAAATGACTCCTCGTATGCTCATACAATAAAGTTCTACATGAACGGAAAATACGTCTTGCCTGAAATTCGTTTTGTAACGAACGATAACAGAAGGGAAGGGGAGGAGGGAGAGGGGCAAGAGGGAGTAGGGGAGGGTTGGGGGGGGGAATGGATCTAGGTATCGGATTCAGTGATATGAGTGTTAATGCTGGCTTAACCCAGTTCACTTTATGTGGATGAACCGGTCTGAAGCCATCTAGCGAATCGGGGTGAGTCCTGTATGTCTATCCACAAAGCCCAGGTCTTGTAGAAGTTGTCGTATCCCTGTGGGTCGTCCGTTAGCCTCAGTCTCTCCATCCAAGCTATTTTGTCCATCGCCCCCACCCATGCGCATCTGGGAACCTCTTTGTCCTGTTTCCAGAACCTGGGAATTGTCAAGCGAGTTGCCAGGATGAAGAATTTTAGGAGGCCTTTCCTAAGAGACAAGGTGTGTGGGGGGGGGGGGGATGGATAAAAGTGCCAGCTCTGGCGTCATGGTCAGGGGTTCTCTGCAAGTGTTCTCGTAAAGGTTCTTCATAGCATGCCAGATGGGCGCAACTATGGAGCATTCCCACCATATATGGAGCATTGAGCCAGTCTCGGCCTTACAGCGCCAGCAAATGTTCGAGGTCGAAGGAAAGATGGTGTGTAACCTTTCTGGGGTCATATACCATCTGGATAAGATTTTAAAGTTTAGCTCCTGGAGCCTACTCGCGATGGACATCTTATGAGTGTGCTGGAACGCTTTGGACCAGAGCTCTCCGGGGACCGATCGTCCCAAGCCCCCACAGCTTTGTGGTATTTGTAGGTGCAGGATCTTGGTGTGAATGGACCTCTCCATCACATCCCATAAGTGCTTGATTGGTTTCATGTCGGGTGAACCTGCAGGCTGCGTCATTTATAGATCTCTCCAGAATGCTCTTCCAACCAATTGTGGACGACTTGGGCCTGATGGCACAGAGCATTATCCTGCTGGAATATCCCATCATTATGGGGGGATATAGGGTTGGAAATGGTCACCAAGCAGTGAAACGCAGTGGACACTGGTCAATAACATGATTAGATGGGCCAGTGGACCCAACCCATACCATACGAACACCTCACACCAGTATGGAGCAACCACTAGCTAGCACAGTGCCTTATAGACAACTCGTGTCCATGGCTTCATGGGGTCTGTAGCACATAAGAACCCAACCATCAGCCCAAAACTATTGGTACCGTGACTCATCGGACCATGATGCATGCTGCCAGTCCTCTAGGGTCTAGTTACAACCTCATGAGCCCAGGTGGGGCACTGTGTCCGCTGTTGTGGGTATAACAGGCGCTCTGGTGGGTCTTCTGCTCCAGTATCCCATTAAAGGTAAAGAATGCCGGACTGACCTGCAGGATATACGGGTCGGGTCTCCTGCAATGAATGTGGGATATAAGTCTGGGATCTCCTGCAATGAATGAAGATTTGATTTCTATTGGAGCTGCTCGTCTGTTTGCACGAACAATTCAAGCCAGACGTCGCCATCACTAAGCTCCTGTGGGCGACCTCTGCGCTGTCCACTGCGGGTGGTAATGCCTTCTATGATGTATTCCCAGGACACACGTGACACATGTGGATCGAGGAAGGTTAAATGCCCGCACAAGTTTAAAAATAAGACCTCCCATCCGTCTGGCACCCGCAATCACGCCTTGTTCCAACTCCAATAATTCACCTTACTATGAATGCTGGACAGTTTTTGGCCTTACAAGATAACCCCTCACAAATTATACAGGTTTGGGCGCTCCCAAGTGTCACCTAAGGTAACGCCACCTCATCATCAGTTTACATACCGCTATCCCATGACTTCTGGCACGTCAGTGTATACATAAAATTGATATCATTGATGTCCTCATAAGTATCAGAGGGGCTGGCGGACCCCCTTAAGACCCATGAACTCTGTATACACTGATCTTGGCATTCTACATATCTGCACCTGTGATAGTACAGCATGCTGCATGTGTAATGATGGCCTCTGTGCTCACTTACTCATTACTTTACCCTTTAGCTTGTTCCCCGCAGGTGACCTTCGAGCATCTGGGGTGGGAGTATCCAGCTGGCGGCGGTCCCTTTATGCTGCGACCTCAGGGACGTCTGGTTGGATTTAAGGAAGTGGATTTTATACTCTCATAAAAAGCCATCAGGTGTATTCTGGGAGCGCTATGATGTTAGATGGACAAGGGCGCAAGAATAAGGCGAAGTTCACATCACATTTGTTCACAGTTTAATATACTTTTTGGATTGTCCGAGACGTCAGTAATCTTGTAAATCGTCTCGGTGCAGCATTCTGGGGTCTCTTCTCTCTCTATCGCAGCAGCACAACAAGCAGAACTGGCTTCTTTGTACATCACTATCTGTCTGCTTGGTTGTGCTGCCACCTAGTGGTGGACTTTGGTTTGCACATTAGGGTATGTCATGTATTAGTGAGAATCGTAATTTTTGATACATTGGTTTGCACATTGGGAACCTAATGTATTTAGAAATGGAGAATTAATTTCGCAGCAGAGTCTGACACGGCACCCCACAAAGACCCCATACTCACCTCTCCGGATCCGCCGCGAGAGTCCCGTCCGGCGAGCATGCGCAGTGCAGCGCATGACGCGCCGTCTGTGGGCAGTGATTCGTAATCAGGCAATACTTCCACTGTACTCACAGCGGAAGTATCACGGGACAGACGGCCTCCATTGACTAAAATGGAAGCCGACCGTGCGTTTTTCCGCAGCAAATAGAACATGCCGCGATTTCTTTCAAGCTGCGAAATTCAGCGGTAGAATTCTGCTGCGTGAGCATTGGAAGGCAGAAAGCTATTAGGTTTAATGGAACCTAATAGCTGCGGAATAACGCCAGCAGAAATACGTCCGTGGGCATTAGGCCTTAAGCTTGGAACACTTTTAGAAAGTTTTTCTTTGTTTTCAAAGAAGGCATCACTTCCCGATTATGGTGTTTACCGATATATAAAAGACCGCACTGCAGTGGAACCTCGTTCACTTCCATCCCTGACTGCCATTACTGTGTCAGCTGCAGACACTATCTGTCTTGTATCATCAGAACAAAGAAGAGCGACAAGTACATTCTCAGGATGAGCCCCCCAGGATCCGCTATTTAGGTAGGGCTTTGAGGCATTCTTGACCCTCGCAACTTGTTTCTGCCACAGTTGAAGTAACTATATTAGATGCCAAGGTCCAGACTTCATCTCATGTTTCACCTTAATCTCATAGAACATGGGAAGGTAAACTTGCTGTAACTACAGGCCAGTAAGTCTCACTTCAGTAACGGGAAAAATTTTCGAGGGGATTCTGAGAGACGCCATCGATGAGCACCTCAAGGAGAACAAGAGAATAACTCCTCACCAGCATGGATTCATGAAGGGTCGCTCATGTCAGACAAATCTGATCAGTTTCTACGATGAAGTAAGCTCTAGGCTGGACCAGGGAGAGTCTATTGATCTCGTATATCTGGACTTCTCTAAAGCCTTTGACACCGTGCCACATAATAGGCTGATATATAAAATGAGACAGCTCGGATTGGGTGAAAACGTGTGTAATTGGGTAAAGAATTGGCTCAATGATAGAAAGCAGAGGGTGGTAATAAATGGTTCATACTCTGATTGGGCCACCGTCGCTAGTGGGGTGCCACAGGGTTCAGTATTAGGCCCCATTCTGTTTAATATATTTATCAACGACCTGATAGAGGGGCTGCACAGCAAAATATCAATATTTGCAGATGACACAAAATTATACAATATAATTAATGCAATGGAGGACAATGTGCGGCTACAAACGGACCTGGATAAGCTGGGGGCTTGGGGAGAAAAATGGGAAATGAAGTTCAATGTTGAAAAATGTAAGGTTCTGCACATGGACAGCAAAAACGGAGGTCACCAATATACACCTAATGGGGCACTGCTAGGGAAAAGTGAGAAGGAAAAAGACCTGGGGGTACTAGTGGGTTGTAGACTAAACTGGAGTAACCAATGCCAGTCAGCTGCTGCAAAAGCTAATAAAGTCTTGGGGTGCATTAAAAGAGGTATAGGGGCGAGGGACGAGAACATTATTCTACCGCTATGTAAGGCACTTGTCAGGCCCCACATGGAATACTGCGCACAGTTCTGGTCCATGGTGCTCAGGAAAGATGTTACAGTGCTGGAGGGGGTTCAAAGAAGGGCAACTAAACTAATACATGGAATGACGGGACTGGAATACCCAGAGAGGCACCAAAACTGGGATTATTTACTCTAGAAAAAAGATGGCTAAGGGGCAATCAAATAACCATGTATAAATACATGAGGGGACAATACAAGGATCTCCCCCGCGATCTGTTTACACCCAGGACTGCGACGGTAACAAGAGGACATCCGCTACGATTAGAGGAAAGCAGGTTTCATCACCAACATAGAAAAGGGTTTTTTACTGTAAGAGCAGTGAGACTGTGGAACTCTCTGCCGGAGGACGTGGTGATGGCAAAATCCATAGAGGAGTTTAAAAGGGGACTTGATGTCTTTCTGGAGCGGAAGGATATTACAGGATATAAATCTTAGGTTAATTGTTAATCCAGGTATACAGGCAGGAAGTAACTATTAGGGGTTGATCCAGGGAACAGTCTGATTGCCAGAAGGAATTTTTTCCCAAAAAATGGCTAATTGGCTTCTGGCCTTGGGGTTTTTTGCCTTCCTTTGGATCAACAACACAGGAGGATAGACAGGCTGGACTAGATGGACATTGTCTTCATTCGGCCTTACATACTATGTTACTATGTTGTGTTCCCCAGGTTGCAAGCAGCTTCAAGACCTCCGTATCCTCAGGTCCAAGATCATGCTTGCTCATATAGAGTCGCATGCCCCTCGTGCCACAAGTAAGCTACCTACTGTGCGTCAACACAAGATGCCATCGTGCTACTGAATAATTATAAGGACAATCCAAAAAGCTTGCTAGCACCCCTGCTTATCGGAAAGATAAAAATGAACAGGAATAATCACTGATAATAGCACATTTTTTAGGAAAAAAAGCAGAATTTTAAGTAAATTATTTTTTCCCAGTAGCAAAAATAGCTTCCCCAAAGTTTTTTTACACTTAATCAACTCAGAATTAGTCAATACATAAAAAAGTGACACACTGAATCGAAAATAAAGCATGCATGTCCATTGATATACACTGGACCATCTTTCAATTATTAACATAGTAGGTTAGGCTGAATGAAGACAGTGTCCACCTAGTTCAGCCTGCTCCAACCCCCTTGTTGAAAGGGAAGCTTCCCTGTATGGACATTCTCCCCGTGACCCCAGAGTGCAACATAAAATCACGTGACAAGTTTTCCGTGGATCAGTTTCAGTGTGAATCCACATTAGGTGGGAAAATCCAGCGATCGGAGCGACTTCCAACGAGGCCGGTCATCGGTGCTACACCAGCCGGGCCGGGATTTGACTGCTAACCACGTGGGGTTTTCTCATATAAAGGTGTGGAGAGAGTATAAAGAATGGCGTGATGCAGGAAAACATGTGGATGGAAACAACTCGCCACCAAAAGGGGTCAAAGGAGGATGTCAGGAATCGTTCTGACCAGCAGGCGCTGCACAGGGGTGGCTGAATACAACGCTGGAGCTCCAACTAACGTGTCCGAATGCACAACTCGCCGTTCCTTTGCATGGATGGGTTATAACAGCAGACGACCAGTTCCAGCGCCAGACTCCAGCGGGCAAAAGAGCGCAAAACTTGTATCACTGAGCAGCTGAAAACAGCTCCTAGTCAGATGGATCCAGATTTCTGTTGCTGATGGGAGGCCAGAATTTGGCGCAAGCAGCATGAATCGCTGACCCCTTCCTGTCAGCTGGTCAGAACATGTCAGCACCGCCATCTAATCTGCAGTAACTACAAGAAGCTTCCTGTCCGCAGGGGCCGATATTCCTGTAGAATGATTTAATTACATCGTAAAATCTACTCCATGAGGAATTGCAGCTATTCTGAAGGTCGAAGGAGTCCAATGCTACTAGATGGGGGTTCTAATTAAGTGGCCATTCAGTGTGCATCCCTGTGCATCTGCTTGGCTGTGCTGCCACCTAGTGGTGGTCTATGCTATGCACATGTGAATTGCTGTATGTCATATTTAGTCCTAAGCGTGATTGTTCTCAGTAAGAGAAACAAGTAATCTTATAGATATGATACCTTTTAATGGTAACAAAAATACATGATGTTATTGTAGTGGCCCAGAACACCATCCTGGTCCCCTCCATAAATGTCATACATGTCATGTGGTACAAGTGAGGTTATAAATGGGAGAGATTGAGAACAGGAAAAGGAGTTCAGAGTCCATCTTCAGGAGGAGAGAGTGCTAACACAGAGCCACATGGAAGCACCTTCAGCTTCCATGTAGGTGAAGATGGAGGAGGAGGAGCGACTTCCTGTAGCGTTTGGACTGTGAGAGGGAGAGGAGTGAATGGGAGAGGAGTGAGTCCCAGTAACAGAGAGAAAGTGCACTACCCAGTTTCTAAAACAGGTACCCGTTCACACCACAGGCTTTTCCTGTGTAGCTGTCCCTCAATAGGATCACTGCACAGAGGTACTTTATTGAGACACCCACGCATCTGCTGTGCAGGGTGTGTATTGGCTAAGCCTTCCTTTAGTAATTGTCTGCCAGAGAGTCTGCGGAGTGACCCCTACCCCCCTTCCTCCTCTGGAGTGCTCCCAATCTAGGATTGGTGATATACAGATAACATGGACTATAGGGCCATATTCATCCTGTGTATCCTCCCTACCTCTGGGCTATAGCCTGTACTGCTTGAAGTGAATTGTACCTGCATTACCTGTTACACCAATTATTATCCTTAAGTAAAGTTATACCGGGCCCTAACTGTTCCTAGGGACCCGAGGTACTACACACAAGTCTCCGTGTTCATTACTCCGCCGCACAGAATATCGGTGTGTGGAAACGGTGGCATCACGAGTGATTGGTACTGCTACTTCCCCCATCCTGTTTATTGGCATTCCCTATCATAGGGGTGTCGAAGGTGGCCTGCAATCCTGCTCTGGCCTTGGCTACGTGTTAACCCTCTGGGACCAGAGCCTGGTAAGTGCCACCGTGACACGTCAGCACTTATCCCTCCCAGCTCTTCATGTTAGCCAGGTGCCCAGGGTCACCCCTCTGGGGTGTTGCAACATCATGTTCTTTCATGAACCAGTGTGCGTTCTAAAGTGGAAAAAGAAGACAGAAGATTGGAGCTGGAAGTGGTCTTACCTGCCTTTTTCTGATTCAAAACTACTAGAAATATCTTTGACAATTGTAAGAAATGTCTGAAATGGATATTCTGTCACTTTCTTAGCCAGGATCAATACACAGATACAACACCAGAACCAAGCTCAGTACACAGGTACAACACCAGATCCAAGCTTATAACATAATTAAAGCACCAGAACCAAGATCAGTACACGGATACAACACCAGAACCAAGCTTTTAACATGAATACAGCACCAGAACCAAGATCAGTACACAGATACAACACCAGAACCAAGCTTATAACATAAATAAAGCACTAGAACCAAAATCAGTATACAGCTACAACGGTACTGGTGTATCTTGTCTCCACCGGAAGAGACATGGTTTGGTCGGGTTCAGTTACAGAGGAGGTGGCAGGTCATGCCCGCGAGAGTATATTGGCTGCTCCCCGCACATAGCATGTCACGTTCCGCCTCTGTCAGCTGTCAGCATCTCAGGTCCCCAGGTTCCAGAGCAAGTCAGGTCCCGTCCACTGTCACAGTATCTGCCCGTGTTTCAGCATCTTACCTCCCGCTTCCTGTCACTGTCGCCGATGTTCTCACATCATCTCCCCTGTGGGCTCGTGTCATTTTCCGCTCTCCCTTATTTCCATCCTGTCTCCGGCACAGTAAGTCTCCCCACAGCCCTCCTATCTCCGGCACCGCTGTCACTTTGCTGGATGCATTGAGATGGTGGCACTCAAGGCGGCACCGCTGTCAATGTAGCTAAGCACCGAATCATCGGCGCTCCGGTCCCCCGCTGTCACTCTTCCCACCGGCCACCCATCTCCACTGCAATGCCTTCTGTGCCAAAGCTGAAGCTGGGTCTGCTGTCCCACCGGGTCCGCTCTGCTTTTCCCGGTCCCATGAGCGCTGTCATCCGCAGATGTAGTGTTCAGCTGCCGTGAAGGTAGCCAATCGCCAGTTGTGGGCGTTCCATATAACTCCACCCAGCCAACCCATGTCTCCACCCTTTGTTCCAGTGGAGACAAGATGCACCAAATACAACACCAGAACTAAGTTAATAACATGCACACAGTTGCAGAACTAAGCAATTGCGTTGTGGGGGCGCTGATGAGCTGACAGTGGCATCTTGCAACATCATAGGGGAGGCGCCAGAGCCAGAAGGAGGATGATTCACGTAGCTCCACAAGACGCTGCTGCACAGGGGAAGAAGATCATCTGGCTGGGCAGACCTAAGGTGGGCACCACCCTACATCCGCCTGGTGCTCACTACAAGCTGGTGACTGGCATCCTGTGCGACTGCACAGTTCTGACATAGCTAAGGCCAGCCATGGCCACACCTATTAGACTATTAGGCCCTGCCAGACGTCGACATAGTCTGTCTGTCAGTGTTACATTATGCATTCTGGAGGATTATATTAGCAATGAAATCTTCACAGTTCCGTCTTCTAAAGGGACTGAAAAAAATATATATTTACATACAACATCGTTTTAACACCTACTTAGCTGTCTTTGAAGGTCCCATTGAAGTGAATGGATCAGAGGTGCGAATGTACGTCGTCCGCCACTCCTCACTTAGGCAAAAGCTGCAGCTGTATTCCATATAATGGCAGTGGTGAGACAAACCCTTTAATCTGATCATACCATTTTGCCACAAAAATACATATTTCTGACAAAAAGACACCTGAGATTTGAAATTGTACATGAAGCGGGTATCGAACCACAAGTGCCAGATCACTGCCCTGACTGGTGGTTTACTCACTGGCGGTCACATTGACTGTAAGTACATATTAACAGACAGAACAGGAGGTGTACGCACCTCGCAGATGTCTAACATGTTCCTTCAGCCTGCGGACTACTAACACCTCCATCCTCCAGTTGCAGCCGAGCGTGAAGTAACCATCACAGCGGCGGGAAGATGGTTCATCTCCTTATGATGCAAGATCGCCCAACATTGTGCAGTGGTGTACAACATGGTAAAAATCATTCTGCTAAATAGGCCCTGACCGATGGAGGACAGGAAAGGATTACCTCCCCCATTATATGGTGTCTTCTCTTAGGGGGAGGCTGATAGTCAAGTGTCCTATTAAGAAATTCTTTGTTAATACTGTAGTTGAGTGTTTCTGAGCTGCTACAAAGAGTGTTTCCCACTTTTCAGGTCCTGGCATGTAACAATATTACACAGCCCGCTGATTTTGATTAACATTGTGTAATACCTTCTTTTACCTGTGGAGGCACTGTAGGGAAATTGACAGACTAACTGTTGTGTTCGTTCAGGAATATGAACGCTTGGCGGCATATTTTCTTCTTTATTCCCCTAAAATGCATGTATTTTAAGCTAAATGTTTTGTACCTTTTGTCTTCTATAGGTTCTACATATCACTGTACACTCACTGAAGTGTAAGGGTCCTTTTGGATGAGCAAAGACATATGTGGATCACTGCTTGTTTCATTTTCTTTTACCCAGGCCAAGGATTATCTTGACCAGAGGAATAATTTCTACTGCGATAGATCGTATGATACTGCCTCCCTATGTACAAGAATATAACTACTAGAATACTGCCCCCTATGTACAAGAATATAACTACTATAATACTGCTCATATGTATAAGAATATAACTACTATAATACTGCCCCCTATGTACAAGAATATATCTACTATAATACTGCCTCCTATGTACAAGAATATAACTACTATAATACTGCCCCCCATGTACAAGAATATAACTACTATAATACTGCCCCCTAATGTACAAGAATATAACTACTATAATACTGGCCCTATGTACAAGAATATAACTACTATAATACTGCCCCTATGTACAAGAATATAACTACTATAATACTGCCCCCTAATGTACAAGAATATAACTACTATAATACTGGCCCTATGTACAAGAATATAACTACTATAATACTGCCCCCTAATGTATAAGAATATAACTACTATAATACTGCCCCCTATGTACAAGAATATAACTACTATAATACTGCCTCCCTATGTACAAGAATATAACTACTAGAATACTGCCCCCTATGTACAAGAATATAACTACTGTAATACTGCTCATATGTACAAGAATATAACTACTATAATACTGCCCCCTATGTACAAGAATATATCTACTATAATACTGCCTCCTATGTACAAGAATATAACTACTATAATACTGCCCCTATGTACAAGAATATAACTACTATAATACTGCTCCCTATGTACAAGAATATAACTACTATAATACTGCCCCCTATGTACAAGAATATAACTACTGTAATACTGCTCATATGTACAAGAATATAACTACTATAATACTGCCCCCTATGTACAAGAATATATCTACTATAATACTGCCTCCTATGTACAAGAATATAACTACTATAATACTGCCCCTATGTACAAGAATATAACTACTATAATACTGCTCCCTATGTACAAGAATATAACTACTATAATACTGCCCCCTATGTACAAGAATATAACTACTATAATACTGCCCCTATGTACAAGAATATAACTACTATATTACTGCTCCCTATGTACAAGAATATAACTACTATAATACTGCCCCCATGTACAAGAATATAGCTACTATAATACTGCCTCCTATGTACAAGACTATAACTACTATAATACTGCTCCTATGTACAAGAATATAACTACTATAATACTGTCTCCCCATGTACAAGAATATAACTACTATAATACTGCCCCCTATGTACAAGAATAGAACCACTATAATACTGCTCCCCTATGTACAAGAATATAACTACTATAATACTGCCCCCTATGTACAAGAATATAACTACTATAATACTGCTCCTATGTACAAGAATATAACTACTATAATACTGCCCCCTATGTACAAGAATAGAACCACTATAATACTGCTCCCCTATGTACAAGAATATAACTACTATAATACTGCTCCTATGTACAAGAATATAACTACTATAATACTGCCCCCTATGTACAAGAATATAACTACTATAATACTGCCCCCTATGTACAAGAATATAACTACTATAATACTGCCCCCTATGTACTAGAATATAACTACTATAATACTGCCCCCTATGTGCAAGAATATAACTACTATAATACCGCCTCCTATGTACAAGAATATAACTACTATAATACTGCCTCCTATGTACAAGAATATAACTACTATAATACTGCCCCCTATGTACAAGAATATAACTACTATAATACTGCCCCCTATGTACAAGAATATAACTACTATAATACTGCCCCCTATGTACAAGAATATAACTACTATAATACTGCCCCCTATGTACTAGAATATAACTACTATAATACTGCCCCCTATGTGCAAGAATATAACTACTATAATACCGCCTCCTCTGTACAAGTATATAACTACTATAATACTGCCTCCTATGTACAAGAATATAACTACTATAATACTGCCCCCTATGTACAAGAATATAACTACTATAATACTGCCTCCTATGTACAAGAATATAACTACTATAATACTGCCCCCTATGTACAAGATTATAACTACTATAATACCGCCTCCTATGTACAAGAATATAACTACTATAATACTGCCCCTATGTACAAGAATATAACTACTATAATATTGCCCCCCTATGTACAAGAATATAACTACTATAATACTGCCCCTATGCACAAGAATATAACTACTATAATACTGCTCCTATGCACAAGAATATAACTACTATAATACATCCCCCTATGTACAAGAATATAACTACTATAATACTGCCCCCTATGTACAAGAATATAACTACTATAATACTGCCTCCTATGTACAAGAATATAACTACTATAATACTGCCTCCTATGTACAAGAATATAACTACTATAATATTGCTCCTATGTACAAGAATATAACTACTATAATACTGCCCCTATGTACAAGAATATAACTACTATAATACTGCCCCCTATGTACAAGAATATAACCACTATAATACTGCTCCTATGTACAAGAATATAGCTACTATAAATCTGCCCCCCCCCCCCATGTACAAGAATATAACTACTATAATACTGCCCCCTATGTACAGGAATATAACTACTATATTACTGTCCCCTATGTACAAGAATCCAACTACTATAATACTGCTCCCTATGTACAAGAATATAACTACTATAATACTGCCCCCCATGTACAAGAATATAACTACTATAATACTGCCCCCTATGTACAAGAATATAACTACTATAATACTGCCCCCTATGTACAAGAATATAACTACTATAATACTGCCTCCTATGTACACGAATATAACTACTATAATACTGCTCCTATGTACAAGAATATAACTACTATAATACTGCTCCCTATGTACAAGAATATAACTACTATAATACTGCCCCCTATGTACAAGAATATAACTACTATAATACTGCTCCCTATGTACAAAAATATAGGTATAGTATTATACAGAATATCTGTTCTCTCTGTGATTTCATAGTTTTTATAATGACCAGTCATTTTGTGCCTCCTCTCTCCAGTATGACTGTATCACTGGCACTACCAGCACCCAGACGTCAGACATTACACTGCACTCCTCTGCAGTCAAAAATAATGCACAACAGAATCAACAGCTTTTTCGGTCAACACTGACATTTTTGAGCGCTTACCTTACATGGGTAAGTTAGTTTGTAGATTGGCATCTTGCCAATCAGCTTGCCCTGCAGCATGGTATACATGCCACCTCCCTGTGGTTAACCCTCAATTCTGATTTGCACTGTTGTATACTTTGTCCCCGCTGGCACAGAGGAAGCAGTTATTACTCCTTGTGTGGGTAGCTACACTGGAATTTCTTATTGACGAGCCAAATGCACCCATTGCCCTGCTTACCTCTCCTGATCTATGTCATCATGCCAATCGTCCTTATGTTCTCTTTTGAGCCTTTGTTTACATCTTATAAAATAATAAAAATAATACAAATTTAACAATTAACCAGAAAATCCTTTAAAAAAATCTTGTACTGTTCTTTGTATGCAGCTTGCATGCAAAACGATATATTAAATGGTAACAGACTACAAACACAGTGTGGTCTTATCCTGCAGTTGTAGGTTACCCTACACCATCTGCCTTCTCTTCTAGTGTTCGTAGGTTATACATTAGATGGGGCAGGTGAGGTGTAGCACACATCCTTCTGGACATTTGGATAGTACAGTAAGAGTATTACCATTTCTGACTTTTATAGCGTAGGTGAGCTGGAGGTCCAAGGGAACCCCCCGCCCGCTTTTTTTCCTTCTTTTTTCTACTGTTGCTACTGAGGCCATTAAGGGGGGGGGCACTAAGAAGACCACCAATAACACTGGGGCCACTAAGAGAGAGTCCTGGATGTTTGTCTGGGTCTCAGGCCCTTGACATTATTGGGTTTGCTCCCCCTCCTTTGTCTACTGTTACTGCTGAGGCTGCTAAGGGGGGCACTATTACTATGGGGGCCATTAATAGCACTGGGGCCACTAACAAGAGACAATATTACTACTCGGGTCACTATTACTACTGGGGCCACTAATGAAGACACTATTGCTACTCAGGCCACTAATGGGGTCACTATTATTATTGGGGCTACTATGGTAGACACTATTACTTTTGAGGCACCTAAGGGGGACACTATTACTACTGGGGTCACTATTACTACTAGAGCCACTAATGGGGACACTATTACTCCTCAGGCCACTAAGGGGCTCACTATTGTTATTGTGGCCACTAAGGGAGACACTGTTACTACTGAGACCACTAAAGAGGACATTATTACTAAGGGTGCCACTGTGCTGGGGAAGGAGATGGCTAGAAGGTTGGAGGAGTGTTTAATCTAGGGACTGGGAGGGAGGGTAACCAGAGAGATAGAGGAGAAGATAATGTAGACAGAGATCTTGGACTATGTAATGGAAAAGGGACTGGAGCAGTAGCAGGGGATAGTACGGTTAGAACTGGCAGAATAGTTAATTGGGATACACATTAAATAAAAAGTAACCAAAACCTTTTAAACTGTATGGTGACTACTGCTAGAAGTCTGACCAATAAGGTGACTAATGCTAGAAATCTGACTAATATAGTCGATGAATTGGAAGTAATAATTATTGACCAAAACTACAACATAGTGGGAATAACTGAGACCTGGTTGGATGAAAGCTGCGACTAGGAAGTGAATTTATAGGGTTGGTCTGTTCAGAAGGGATCATAAAAACCGGAAAGAGAGAGGTTTGTCTTAATGTAAAATCCTGTTTAAAGCCCATACTACAGGAAGATATATATGAGAGAGATGAACATGTGGAGTCTCTATGGCTAGAGATACATGAAAGGTAAAACAATATTAAAATCCTCATGGGGGGTTTCTATAGACCACCAAATATAACAGAAGCACAGGAAATCTGTTACTGAGGCTAATAGATGCAGCGCCTACTCACATTGACGTAACTATTATGTGGGACTAAAACTGTCCGGACATAAACTGGGAAGCCGAAACCTACGGATTTCATAAAGGTGAAAAGTTTCTGTCAATAACTAAATAGAATTATCTTACCAACTAGAGGGATGGCCATTTTATACTTCATATTCATCAACAGACCTAACAGAATAATAAGGGTGTAAGTTGGGGGGGGGGGATTGGGAAATAGTGACCATAATATAATACATTTTAACTTGTCATTCAAGAGAGAGTTTTATAGGGGAGCTATGAAAATACTAAACTTTAGAGGGGCAAAGTTTGACCGGCTTAGAGATGCCCTGAACCTTATTGATTTGGACAATGTCCTCAAAAATAAGAGTATAGACAATAAATGGGAAATGTTTAAAACCATCTTAAATGCTCACTGTGAGGGGTTCATGCCTTACAGGAATAAAAGAGTTAGGAATAGGAGAAAAACAATGTGCTCAATAAAAACGTAAAGGGAGCTGCTGCCACCCAATTGAAAGCAATGGGATGAAGGCATGCCCTGGAGCAATGATTTTTGGAAGCGAGGCGGGGCTTAAAATATAAGCCCTACCCCGAAAATCCTCCCTAGCTGTAAAAAAAAACTCACCTAGAAGAGCTGTCCGGGTGTTCTCTCCTTTCCCGGCAGTCATCTTCTTTCTTCTGGAGACCGGGGATTGAAAAATCCCCACTTCCAGAAAGCGCCTCCTCTGATAGGCTGAGCGCTATGAACAATCACAGGCAGCGCCCAGCTGTCATTCAATGACAATTGATTTCACTCCTCGCTCTCCCCCGCCTCTCTCTATTCACTTAACACAGCGGCCGTTCAGTACTTGTAGTGGCCCAGAACGTCTATTCCTGGCCCCTCCATAAATGTCATACATGTAATGTCTTTTGTGTCGATGCACTGTGCAAATTGTCTAGTCTCCTGTTATGTGTATTGCACAGCTGCAGCAACTGAGAGGTTAATGTTTGCATGAGACTCGGAGATGTCTGCAAATGTATCAATTTATGTCCTGTCATGTGGTATGGTAGAGTTTAAAAGTGCAAGTGATTTGGGTGTGGTAGGGAGTCGAGTCTGAAGTCCATCACAGTGAGTCTTCAGCAAAGAGCCACATGGGGGTACCTTCAACCCTCATGTGGTGAAGTGATGGAGGAAGAGGAGAGATATTCTGAGGACCTCAATGCCAGGAGCCAATAGACAGTGAGGGGAAAATGAGAAAGAGAGACTGAGAGAGCGTGAGAAAATAAGGCCAAGACCACCGTGCAGAGGTACTGTGTTGCAAGAGTGTCTGTGGAGTGACACTACCGCTATCCTCCTCTGGATAGTCCCCCTTCCAGGAGTGGTACCTGACAGATAACGCAGGCGTGCAGGACCGGTGTCATCCTGAGTTCCCCCCCTGACCTCCAACCAACTGTTCTTACCTGCACTAGTGTGTTCCTGATTTGTGTGATATTGAAGTTTCCAAGTAAAGTTTTTCCAGGCCCTGACCGTTCCCAGGGACTGAGGTACTTCAACCTTACATTGTGTGTAAATTCCCTTTATTACCACTGAGGGTCATACCGGTGGGTAAAAAGAATGGTGGCGTCACGCGTGACAAAGATGTATTCCTGTTCCATCTATATTGGCCATCCCTCTCCTGAGGGGTCCGGAAGAGGCCCAGCGCTGCTCTGGCTGAGGATATGTGTGTCCCCCCAGGAGGGATTCTGGTAAGTACCACCGTGACAAGTGACCACTCTACCCTCCCAGCTCCTCAGTGTATGCCCCATGTACTGAGTTACCCTTTGGGACGCTTCATACTGAACAGCTGCTATTTACACTGAACGATCATCATTCAGAATTTTAAGCTGCATAAAATCCTGAATGATGATCGTTCAGTATAAACAGCAGCCGTTCAGTACTGAGCAGCCACTGTGTTAGGTGAATGGAGAGGGCGGGAGAGACTGAGGAGTGAAATCTCCAGCCTCCATGCCGCCCTGCTGGCCGTTCTGTCAGAGAGCCAGCGATACTCGCTCCTGTGTGACAGCACGGGAGAGAGTTTGTGCAGGGATGAATGTCAGGCATCGTTTGCCCACTATTTGTCCAGTGTAAATGGGCCTTAACCCAGGATAAAATAGATAAATTGCCAGGTCTTAATGGCATACACCTCTGGGTTCTAAGGGAATTAAGCAACATAATAGACAGACCCTTGTTTCTTATCTTTAAGTACTCTATGGTGACGGGGTCTGTTCCACTGGTTTGGCCCATAGCCAATGTGGTACCGATTTTCAAAAAGCAGTCAAAACGTGAACCTAGAAACTACAGACCAGTAAGTCTGACTTCTATTGTGGGTAAAATGTCTGAGGAGTTTCTAAGAGATGCCATCCTGGAGGACCTAAAGGAAAATAGCTGTATAACTCCATATCAGCATGGGTTTATGAGAGATCGCTCCTGTCACACCAACCTGACCAGCTTCTATGAGGAGGTAAGTTCTAGACTGGATCGGGGAGAGTCATTGGATCTTGTGTCTCTGGACTTTTCCAAAGCATTTGATACTATTCTGCATAAAAGGTTGGTCTATAAAATGAGAATGCTTGGTCTGGGCGCGAATGCGTGTAAGTAACTGGTCAGTGATAGATACTATACCCCTCAGATAGGGATGCCCAATAAACTGGAGGACAGGGATGGCAGATATCACAGGTGACGCCACTGTTTCATTAACCCCCGGTATGACCATCGTCGGTAAATAATAGAGCCACAGACAGGTATAACGTACCTTAGGTCCCTGGGAATGGTCAGGGCCTGGCAAAACTTTACTTGAACAACTTCTGAATGCAAGGCACAATTTACATAAACTGATAGTGCAGACAGGAGACAGACTTGAGAGTACCTCCACCCGGTGATGCCAGACTACAGGATGACCGGGCGTGACAAATAAACTTGCTTACCTCTACGTGGTGATCCTCTTAATTAGGACGACTATGTAGGAAAGACAATGAGAAAGTACCTCTGCACTAGGCCTTGCAATCCGCACCTCGGACTTGTTCATGCTCTCTCTCACTTCAATTTGGGGCTTACTCCTCTTTCATCTGTATGCATTCACTCGCAGGGAACCTCTCCTCTTCCTCCATGCTTCACCACATGAGGGTTAAAGGTACCCCATGTAGCTGACACTCTCAGGAACCCAGAAGAATCTCCAACAACCACAACTCAACAACAACCCCTACTACCCTTTTCCCGCTCTCACACACTCACATTTATAATCTCACTTATACCACATGACAGGACATAAATTGATACATTTACAGCTCCCAGGCTCATGTAAACACTTAACTAGAGATGAGCGAACGTACTCATTTAGGGCGATTTCGCAATCGAGCACCGCTTTTTTCGAGTAACTGACTACTCGGGCGAAAAGATTCGGGGGGTGCCGAGGGGCGGCGTGGTGGAGCAGGGGGTAGCAGTGGGGAAAGGGGGGGAGCTCTCTCTCTCTCCCCCCCGCCCCCCACTCCCCTCCGCTCACCCCCGGCGCCCCCGGAATCTTTTCGCCCGAGTAGTCAGTTACTCGAAAAAAGCGGTGCTCGATTGCGAAATCGCCCTAAACGAGTGCGTTCGCTCATCTCTACCCCCCCCCCACCACCACCACCACCTGTACCCGCACCCATACTTAAACCGGGCTGCATACAGCTGAAAAACAAATTTACATACATGATCTAGCCCCTTAGCATAAGCTTTCCAAACATGACTCATCTCATGAACTACAGTAACATTAGTTTGTAGCCCCTTACGCTGTTCATGTTTTTTGTAAAAACACGCTCGCTCCAAGGATTAAAGCCCTGCAGGCTGTAGACGTGACAGCTCCATGCTGACGGCAACCTGTAGCTGTAATGGGGGGACCGCAGGCGGGATACAGGTGATCGTATTAAAGTCAATGCAAAGTTTAAAATAACTTTAAGTTTTAGCCCCTCGGATCTGTCAGCGGAGCTGAGAGTATTCACCCCTGTCCTCCACGATGTCCTGCGACGTTCTGGTCTTCCAGGACCTGACGCCAGTGTCATATGTCACACGCACAAGCAGAGGGCCTGAAGGCTCGGTAAATTTGAAGACTCCCTGCTCTCAGCTAGTATGTGTAGCCGAGAGCAGGATGATGTCGCCGCGCACCGCTTTATATCCATGAGGGGAGATGAAATTACATACCTAAGGCCCCCGGATTGATCTGCGGACCTTACCTCGGCTTCTGCGCATGCTCCCATTGCCAAAATGGCAGACACATGCGCAAAACCTGCAGTTTGTCGGGGTAATTTAAAATCTCCCTGCTCCTGGCTACCAAAAGTAGAGAGCTTGGAGATTTCACAGGGGACTGCGGTACGTGTTCCCTGGTCCCGTGATCAACGCTATCCAATGAATAACGGCGATTATGTAAAAGTTAAAAAAAGTTAAAGTTTCACCTCCCGTCGCTGATACGATCTGTGAGGGGAGGTGAAATTACTTACCTAAGGCCTCCAGAGATGTACCCCAATGGGATCCTTATAACTTTTCCCCAGCTTCGGCGCATGCGCCTGTCGCCAAAATAGTGGATGCAAGCACACAAGCTGGGGAGGGCCCGGGAAATTTATAATATCCTTGCTCCTGGCTACTAAAGGTATCTGAGAGCCTGGAACAGTGACCAAGGCCGCAATGAGCGGTCCCCAGTCATTTCATCGCCTTTATCCAATGGATAATGGCGATCACGTAAAAGTTAAAAGACAGTTGAAGTTTGATGCTCCTTTCAGTTTGGAAAAAACGATGTCAGATTTACTTAGATATGCAAAATGTTTACAGAGTTATTCTATGTTCAATTGACACTTGTCAGATTTTCAAACTTTTGGCCTGGTCATTTTGCCGTAAACAGGCTTGGTCACTAAGGGGTTAAAAAACTGCATACACTATTAAAACCGCATGTGGATTTAAATACGTGCATGTTTTGTTTTGTTTTTTAAAACCATATGCAGGTTTTTGATGTGGTTTTTAATTGTGTGTAAAGTCTGCAATCGTGTACAGGAAATACCCAGGTTATACCAGCATGCTCCATATCACTATATACAGCAGATATATAACTTATACCAGCTGTACATATATAATTATATACAGGAGATACCCAGGTTATACCAGCATGCCCCATATCACTATATACAGGGAGATGTATAACTTATACCAGCTGTACATATATAATTATATACAGGAGATACCCAGGTTATACCAGTGATAGGGATTTTTCCATGTTACGTTAATATGCTGTGGGGCTCCAAATCAAAGGTGGTTATGGCAGCCACCATGAGAAAGCAATAGACACAGGCATCACGGTCGTGTCTTAGAGCAATCTGAGTTTTATTGTGTACATTGTCTTTCTTATACAAAAAATAGTAGGCGTATCAGAGGTTGAACTGCTTTACAGAGGTCGACCTGTTTTACTGGTACATAATTTTGTCTTCTCTATAAACAATGCTTTATTTGTTTGTATTTAGACATCGTGTCTGGACCTAGACAGCAGACAATGATCAAAGCATTCCTCACAACCTTTGTAAACAAAAGCTAAACGAGATCTTGGAGACATGATGGACACTTAAGATTACACGTCTACTTCATTTAGCAGAGCTTTTCATAGGACACAGAATAGAATGTACAATTTAGGCCTACAGCCTCCGGAAACGTATATCAAAGATACATACATATATAAATTAATATGTTCATAACCCTCACAATCCCCCATTTTGAAACAGTCCATCTTGAAAAGAGCCTTTGTAGTGGTACTATCAAGGGTGCTAAGCCACCCCTGCCGGTCTTTCTATCCTCTTCGCCGGATCCCCACTGTTGTTGCTCTTTTACGTATGACTGTTTTAACGATATCGTAGAGGGAGCGATTCCAGATAATTTGCTTGTTTCCGTATCCCACAGAATGTCCATAAATTGCAAACACTCAAAAGAATGATCAAAAGAAACAGTATTAGTAAAGGGTGAAACATAAAATCCATCATCTTTCCTGCTGTAGGTGACCATCCAGTAAAAATATCATACTAGTTATACTCTGTGTCTACCTGGATCTTAGTACCTAGGCTGACTAGCTTATCTCCTACCCATACATTTTTCTAATTCCATAAGGGAGAGGTTAGTAACATCCAAATGCTTTTAAAGGTGTTCAGTATCTATCATTAGTCTTACAATTCTACCCAAGGATACTGTCAGAGTTGACATAGGGATAGCATCTGGGTGCCAGTAGTACCTTAATGTTGCTTCAGCATCTGGCAAAAATGTGTAAGTTTCTGTAAATCAATGTATCACCGATATGTTCTGTATACATCCAGACAATGGAGTGGTGAGATTATACATACTGGTGGTTCCAGTTCGGTTGGCAACAAAGAATATATATACATATTGGGGGCCAACTTCTATCAGCATATAGAAGAAGCAGGTAACACCGTCCAATCACATATGCTGACTGAAGGCTGCAGGAAACATGGCTCATATGCGGCTGTACTCCGTCCGCATGCTAGGCCATCCAGTGTTTCTTCACAGTTCTCTATACCATGGGTTTTATTTTCACTATCAATCATCGTACCTGTGAACTTGGGCAACCAATATTGTAAAGCATATAGAGGTGGTCCGAACACCACAGGTAGTACTACAGACTTACACATCAGGCTTGTGTCCTTTACATCATAAAATCATTTCCCCAGTGCTATACTCATCAGAGCATTCTATACCATCAGCCCCGGGCCGTATCCAAGATGCTACTGGAATTACATTATTGAGAATATTTCTCCACAATTTTTCATTATTTGTCATCACATCTGACTGCTTTGTCCCTCTCGTGAATCATATATACATATTGCAGGCTACATTGTGTATAGTTCATGAATTTACTCATATTTACAAACAAATCCTTTTAAACCGCAAAACCAGATTAAAAAGCGTTAATACATCCTTATCATACCCTAATGCAAGACATCGGGGGAGGAACAAGGAAGGCATGCATTGTGCCTGAACATTTATCAATCTAGAAACATCCTGTCCTACCCCAGCCATTTTATTCTTCATCACCTCTAAATCTATAGAGTTTAGAACCCCTACACCTGTACCAATTCCCCCTAATAGGGTATCATACCATTTTCGTTTTCCTCTGGTGCAGGGTTTCATTGCCTGAAGAGAAATATTATAATGCACAATGGTTTTCTGGCTCTTTGTGGATGATAAGGGGTGTCAAATGCCTGGGAGTTACCCAGGGCAGACATGAAGTGTTGCATTATTTCACCTGTGAAATGTGTACCTCTATCTGACTCGATTACCTCTGGTACCCCGTATCTGCAGATTACCTTATTCATGAGCTTCTTTTCGGTTACCTGCTCATTTACTTTTGTAACAGGGTACGCCTCCAACCTGAAAAACATCAACAACAAGCACATATTCATACTTCCCAACACGTGGGAGCTGAATGTTGTCAATTTGCAATCCCTGAAATGGGTAGAGTGGTCCTGGCAAGTGCCTTTGTGGTCAATTTACTTCTACCCTGTTGCTTACGGCATAGCTCATGCAAAACTGGACAAATGATGTAGCAGCTACAAAGAACCCAGGGGGCAACCCTTTCTCTCTCAAGCGTAGGTAACATAGCTGCCTCCGATAGGTGAGTCTTTTCATGGATCAGCTGGGCCATCATGGGGTACAGGGATCGTGGTAGGCAAGTTACTGACTGTTTGCCATACGCCACCCTGTTCTACTGCCCCCATATTAGTCCATTTATCTTTTTCTTCTTTGCTGGCTTGTGACTGTAATGTCTTTAGTACATCAATGTTCAAATTTTTATCAAAGTCCAAATCATAGTCTCTGACTTGTGCGGTCAGTATCTTCTTTTCTTCTTTCTTCCACGGCTTGAGGGCCGCTGTCTGCGCTGAAGTCTGCTAGGGCGTTGCCTTTTGCTTCTGCACTGTTGGCTTTAGTATGAGCTTTCACCTTCAGGATTGCTACTTTGTCTGGTAGGAGTAGGGCTTTCATAAGGTTCTGTACTGCTACACCATTCTCAATGGGTTGTCCTACAGAAGTTTAAAAATGTCTGGCCTTCCATATTGGGCCGTAACGATGATCTATGCCGAATACATACCAGGAGTCAGTGTAAATGGTTACCTTCTGTCACTCTACACGCCTCAGTGAGGGCCTTCAGTTCCGCTTCTTATACCGAGACATGCGGAGGCATTCTGCTTTTAGAGATCTTGTTGTGTGAACATCTGGTGTGGAGTCATCAATCACCCTGGTACCATCTATAAAATACAACTCAAAATATGTATTAACAAGGGGTTTCAATAACTCTTTAAAACTTAAACTTTTCTTGTTGCATCAATGCTAGACAATCATGCTGATATTCTATTCCAAATAGATCACGTTCTTATTTGCAAAAATTTTTAAAAATAGCTGATCTGTAATACATAGATCACCTATGCATCCCCCTCCCCCATTTGATCACCTATGCCTCCCCCTCCCCCATTTGAAACAGGATACTCGATTGGAAGAAGAGTAGCCGGGTTCACCATTGAAAAGAAATAAAAAGGGGGGGCATGAGCAAAGCACATTGCAACCTTATTTGACAAGCTAGAGACAGGTGTTTAGGTTGTACTTGAGTGAGTATACTCTGGATGTCATGAGGGGTGAGAACCACTAGGGGGTAGTCCAGGACCAACTCAGAAGATTTGTCAACCATTGCTTGTACTGCTGCCACCGCACAGACACAGGAGGGGGCTCCTCGGGCTACCGGATCCAATCTCATGGAGTAATACCCAAGTGACCGTGGACGTCCTCCATGTTTTTGCGTCAATACTGCTGTCGCATGAAAGGCCAGGGACGGCAGTATGAGACAAGTCCCAAAAAGGTGCGAAGCTTTGGCAGCAGAAGAAGATACAGAAATGGCTTGAACTGCAGCCCTGCGTTGTTCTGTGAGATGTCTGCCTTCTTGAGCTAGACAACAACCTTTTGTTTACAAAGCTGTAATTTTTCCTTTTTAAGCCTTGCAGCCATTTTCTTGCTAAAAAAAAAATTTTAGAAGAGAAATAGATGCAGATTGACATGTTTCAGATCCTCAACACAAAGCTGGAAAGTCATTAACATATTGCAACAGCACAGTCCCCTCAGGCGGAGTCCAAGCCTGCAGGACAGTTACATAAATGCCCTTTTGTCTGAAAAAGGGCCGGAGATTCAGACTGTCTCCACTCTGGCTTATTATCTATGACCTTAGGGATTCCAATAGACCTTGTACAAAGGCCATACTAAGTACATGTTTGCCCATCTTTTCTATGCCCCTATACCCCAGATCTGACAAACGTTGTTGAAGGGGGGCATAGAATTGTTTTACACTTTCTTCCTTCTCTTTGTGTGATATTAGAAAGAGACAAGGAGGATTCTCTCAATTTTTTTTTTTTTTTTTCTTTTTCCCCAATGTTTCAGACAAATTAAAAATATTTTACCACTTCTCAATTCTCTATGTTTAATTTTATCCCAATCTGTGCCACAATAGTCTTTCACATAATTTTAGATTATAGTTCCCGCTGCCTTCCCTGTTCTACATATACTCCTGCATCTCCTCCTTGTCCTCCTTCTCATGCTTCCACTCACTAGCCTAGGATCTAGTGAGCATAGGCATAACCGGTTTGTGCCGAGGAGCTCCGCAAGCAGGGCAGCTCTTTCTCCAATCCGGGTTCTGTTGTCCACAATGCCAGCAGGTCCATCCCTCCAGTCCAATGTTTGACCTTGGAGTGGATGACTTGGCATAGGGTGGGGAGGAGACGGTTGGAATTGAGATGAAGGAGGGGGTGAAGATGGAAGAGGGAACTAACCCGACAATGAGAGAACATCTTTGAATTCTTTTCTCATTTCATTTTCAGCTACTGAACAGTATATATATATATATATATATATATATAATACAACATACTTCCTGTGTAGCCAAATATAACTAATTCTTAATTCAGATTTCTTTGCAAAGACAAGTAGGTCTTCTAAAGCCCAGTACTCCACCCTTTGAAATGTATCTTATCTTCTATAGAACGCAGAAACTTCTCCAGACAAATAGCTGTATAACTGGTTCCACTGCCTGTGACATCTTCTATTGTGCAAATAACCTGGGCTGACTATTCAAAATGAACTTAGAGTGTAATACACTTGCCCCCACCTTACAAAAACTGCAAATTCACACTCACTAAGGGGGGTTTTATTCATTCCTATACGGACTGATAATATGTGAAGTAGAAATTGGGATTGTATTTACTGTACACCAGACTTCCAATAATGAGCGAATTATGTATAGATAAGAAAAACTCTTAGTACCGCGGTTTTTACACAATTTGCTCAGAATAGGCTACCCAATGACAAACACAATACAACTTATGCCCGTTTCTACTCACATACTGATATTCACCACACTTCGACCACTCAGCGGCCAATATATTATAGGGGGCTTTATTCCACCCTGGCATAATTAACAATTCATCGGACACTTCTTTGTTCTTAGCTACCGACATTTTCGTACTATTGCGGATTTTCTTAAAAGGCGACATTTTCACACTGTGCCAGATTATCACAAGAAATTCTTCAACTATCAGTTTATCAAAATTTTCCTTTAAAACAAACTAGTGTATTACTCTCTGCGTAATCCTGTTCACAGCGCCATTAATATATATTGCTGCAAGGAGCAAGACTTAGTTCAAATTACGCTTTAAAGAGAGTTAGACACTATAAAAGGCTCATACTGTAGTTGATTGGGACCCTAATAAGTGGGATGGGGACCAATATTCATTTGCCAATTTCTTTAGCTATCTTCCGCACCTTATCCTCTTTACCAGCAGTATGGACAATGGCTGGCGGCTTATGTACACCAAGAGGCTTATAATTTTTATTCTTTCACACACATAAAACAATTGTTTGTTTCACTATTTTCTTATGCAGTCTTCCATACCTTATCCTCTTTACCAGCAGTATGGACAATGGCTGGCGGTTTATGTATACCAAGAGGCTTATTATTATTATTATTATTTTCTTTATACACTCTTCAAATAAAATACTGTTGTTAATTGGAAATGGGATACACTTTAAATAGAACTTTTGCTATTAATTTGACTAAAGTACTTATCAGGTGTTTCAAGTACACAATTATCTCATATTAATATCTTAATTCAATAATATTCAAATTAACACAACTCAATATTTTTGAATTCCACATATTCCACGAATCTGTATATACATATATACACTGTGGTAATCCTGGGCTATTATCTCACACAACTAGTCTCAGGAATAAAATTAGATGCCCCTCCTTTGGTCACTCCATTTGTTCAAGTGAGAGACTTAACATGGAGTCTAAGAGTGACCTTCACTCTATACATTACCACAATATACATATATATATACACCAACATCCACTTAAAATGGAGACACACTTCTCACCTAGGCTGGACTGTGTGTAGGGTGGAGCAAGACCTGTTCCTATTGTTCTTCCCTCCCATCTCCTTACATCACCTAGCTCCACCCCCTGTGGTCTGGCTCAGCATTTGGTCATTTTTGCTTCATTTCGTTTCTGGTTACCGGACAGTATACACCATATAACACAGTCTAACTCTCATACAGGTCCTTCCATTTATACACACACATAAAGACAAAAACATTTGCATGTCAGTTACTAAAGTGTCAGTACTTTTTTAAGTGTCAGTACTTCCTCACTTGTCTAAAAGTGTCGGTACTTCCCAACCCTGCTTATTTCCCCCCGTCTCAACTACTTCTCTTATACCTATAAGAGGCTCCCATTCAGGGATTTTATCCCCTGAAAATTTTAGGCTTCCCTGGTACAATTTATACCATGCCTTCCCGAGATCGGCAAGCGGGTTTCATATTCTGTACTTCCTCACCCTGCATATTTTACCTCATCTCTACTACTTCTCTTATGTTAATAAGAGGATCCCATCAGGGGTTTTATCCCCTGAAAATTTTAGGCTTCCCTGGTATAACTTATACCATGCCTTCCAGAGATTGGCAATAGGGTATCATATTCTGTACACTGACCATGCAAAGTAACAAATAAAGACAATAACAGTTAAACACCCGCACAGCATATTCAGCCCACCATATGAATTCTTAAAAAGCTTGAAGATTTATAAGAGGCATGCACTTCTTACCCCTCGGACAGGAAAGGAGCAGCCAGGAAGCACGGATAGATTGTGGCAAGATAAAACCTTACCTTACTGCGCAGTTTTTGTCAATCCGTGGTTCCGAGTGGCTCCTTATCCCATCTGGGTCCGGGGGGGTTCGAGGTGTAGGTGGTCCTCTTGTTCCATCAAGCCCCGCGATCGGGCGCCAATTACTGATAGGGATTTTTCCATGTTACGTTAATATGCTGTGGGGCTCCAAATCAAAGGTGGTTATGGCAGCCACCATGAGAAAGCAATAGACACAGGCATCACGGTCGTGTCTTAGAGCAATCTGAGTTTTATTGTGTACATTGTCTTTCTTATACAAAAAATAGTAGGCGTATCAGAGGTTGAACTGCTTTACAGAGGTCGACCTGTTTTACTGGTACATAATTTTGTCTTCTCTATAAACAATGCTTTATTTGTTTGTATTTAGACATCGTGTCTGGACCTAGACAGCAGACAATGATCAAAGCATTCCTCACAACCTTTGTAAACAAAAGCTAAACGAGATCTTGGAGACATGATGGACACTTAAGATTACACGTCTACTTCATTTAGCAGAGCTTTTCATAGGACACAGAATAGAATGTACAATTTAGGCCTACAGCCTCCGGAAACGTATATCAAAGATACATACATATATAAATTAATATGTTCATAACCCTCACACCAGCATGCTCCATATCACTATATACAGCAGATGTATAACTCATACCAGCTGTGCATATATAATTATATACAGGAGATACCCAGGTTATACCAGCATGCTCCATATCACTATATACAGGGAGATGTATAACTTATACCAGCTGTACATATATAATTATATACAGGAGATACCCCGGTTATAGCAGCATGCTCCATATGACTATATACAGCAGATATATAAAAGATATTTAAATATAAGCCCTCCCGCAAAAATGAGCCCTAGCTAGACTACATGAAAAAAAAATACTCACCTCGCATGTGACGTCCTCGTCCCTCTCGCTGCTCTCCAGGTGACAGAGCATTCTCTTCCTGATAACGTGGGTTGAATACCCCCTGCTCCAGCAAGAGATTGCTGTGATTGGCTCAGGATCGCAGCCTCAGCCAATCACAGCCAGCGCTCGATGAGGCAATCACAGCCATTCAATGATGTCATTCACTGTATGGCTGCGATTGGCTCATCGAGCGCCAGCTGTGTTTGATGGTTGTGAAATAATATATGGCGGGGCCCACGGACCACCCTAGCTAAGGGGCCAGGTCTTAATTGTGACTCCTAGCAATACACCAGTGTTTGCGACACATTTATAAAGCATTATTACAAGAAAGTGTCAGTAAAAACCGGAGCTAATAAAACCTAATGAAAGTTGGTGTAAATAAAGAGACATTTGGCACAAGTTTTTAGCATTAGCTTGTTTTGGGTCCTTTTTGTCGCAAATCCAACTACGTGCATAGTTTTGGGGGGAATTTTTGCCCCCATCTTTTGTTTTATTATCATTTATTTGACTGTTGACTAATTACTTTAAATTAGTGAATGATGCAGAATAAAATACTTGGAGCAAAACACATTTCCGAATTTTGGCGCATGTACTGGTGTTGTCCGTAAATTGGCGCATTTTGGGCTCAAAATAAACTTTGTGGATATGGTGTTTTTTTCATGATTTTGTCTTCATTTTATGTATTAAAATCAGATTGAGGGCTATTCTTTTTAATAGTACGTAAGGCAGAGTTTAAATTGTGGTACAAAACATATTTCAGAATACAAATGTGTGCATTTTTAGGTGCACACAGCACTGCTATGCGAAAATTGGGCGCATTTTTGGTGCATCTTTCATGTATTTGACATGGTGTAAAGTGCACCAAATTTACAAGTCTGTGCACCACTTTTGTAAATTTGACACAATTTAACCCTTTACAATCCAATTTGTATTCTGGTTTTCCTAGGGGGCTTACTCTTTTTCTGCCGCTATACAACGGCGCTATCTGCTGGCTAAAGCCAGTACTGCATGAGGTGACACGTTGGATAGGCTCTAACAGCAGAGAGGCTGGCAATATACAGTAAGAGAACCCCTGAGAGAACATCTGAGCCGTACAGCCTTAAATCATAATGTCTTCAGAGGTCAAACAGTGGATTGGAAAGGGTTAAGGTTCTATAAAAGAATTGGCTCAATGTACGCCTATGTTCATAAATAAGGGTCTCTCATTCCCCCTCTCTCTCTTTCTTTCTCTCTCTCTCTCTCTCTCTCTGTATATATATATATATATATATATATATATATTTTATTTATTTTTTTTGGGAGGGGGGGAGGAGGCAGGAACATGGTGGGCTCAATTCTGAGTGTACAACCCTAACTATAGTAGGTCATGAATAGCCATTGAACCACCTGCAGCGTCCCGTAGGGTGACCCCGGACACAGGGCGTACGTTGAGGAGCTGGGAGGGTATGATGGTTGCTTGTCACAGCGGCACTTACCACGCTCCCTCACAGAGGGACACATGTAGCCTCGGCCAGGGCAGCGCTGGACCTCTTCCAGACACCTTTCAGAGAGGGATGCCCAATAAACTTGCGAACAGGCATAGGAATTGTCACAGGTGACGCCACCGTTCCGATACCCACTGGAAAAATGAGCCGCAGACGAGAATAACGTACCTCAGGTTCCTGGGAACAATCAGGGTCTGGCAAAACTTTACTGGTGCATATTCTGGATGCAAGGCACAAATTACATAGACTTGTAGTGCAGGTAAGAGACAGACTTGAGAGTACTTCCACCTGGTGATCCCAAACTACATGACGGCCGGGCGTGACAAATAAACTTGCGTACCTCTGCGCAGTGATCCTCTCACGTAGGACGGCCGTGTAGGAAAGATCAGGAGAAAGTACCTCTGCACTAGGTCTTGAAATCCACACCTCCAACATGCTCACGCTCTCCCTTACTTCAATTGGGGCTCACTCCTCCTTCATATGTAGACCATACACTTTCAGGAAACCCTTTCCTCTTCCTCCATTCCTCACCACATGGGGGTTGATGGTACCCCCATGTGGCTGGCACTCTCGCACAGGATCCCAGAAGAATCAAGACCCTTTAAAGAATGGCCTCTTTTCCCCACTCTCACACACTCTTTAATAATCTCACTCATACCACATGACAGGACATAAATTGATTCATTGCAAACATCTCCCAGGCTCATGCAAACACTTAGGGCTCATGCCCACGGCCGTGACGGGCTCTGCAAGTGGAATACCCCAGCGGAGTCCATCACGGCGCCCCCCCCCAAAGACCCCATACTCACCTCCGAATCCACTGTGCAGCTCCCGCAATGAGACGGCGGCGCGCATGCGCAGTACAGCGCATAACGTGCTGGCAGTGTCATATGATGCAGCCGTCGGTAGGCGGGGGGATGCGTATTCAGGCTATACTTCCGCTGTGCTACAGTGGAAGTATAGTGTGATGGACAGCTTCCATTGACTGCAATGTCTTTTTATGAGGCCATTGCCACCTCTTGAGCCATTGGTGGCTGGCATCTTAGTATATGGGGTCCAAGAACATGGTAACAGCCAGTTAAACCATGCCCACAAGCCACGCACCTTTTTTTTTTTTACCTTGGCCAGCATATTTGGTGACAAAGCTAGCAACCGTAGGCGGCGCTCATGTATGAACACAGCGCCATTCATTTCTAGGGGATGGAAGAAGATTAATGGGCTCTGTTAGCTCCCTCCATCCCGCAGAAGTGGGGCACCCACGTGGAAAAGTTTACATTTCCACAAATGGACATAAACCTACGTACTACGGATGGCACAGGCTCAGATGCCAAGCCCGCGCCATCCGCAGTGGGAGCCATCTGTGAGTGACAGACAGCCTCCTGCTGCAACGGAGGCGATTGTTGAGAACACTGTGAACAATGTTGATCACAGCATGTAAGGGGTTCACAGAGGGAGGGCGCGCCCTTTGTGATGTTATTGACCCGCTGCAGTATAATCTCGGAGGGTTGATGGGTTGCCATGGCAATCGGACTCCATACAATGATGTCTGGGTCTGCCATGGTCTATGGTTGCTAATAATAGCAATAATACATTGCATTACAGAAGTATTGCAATGCATTATCATAGAGATTATAGCTTCACACATTCAATTTTTCTACAGGGACATAAAAAAATGTAAACAAAACTGGTTAAAAAACATACACAAAAACTTCTTTTTTTTTGCATACTTTCCCCTTTGTTTATATATTTTTTTTGAATAAAAACCCACATATTTCGTATCATCGCATGCGTAAGGACCTGCACAATACATTGAACACACTACCTATCCTGCAAGCCAAAACCTGTTAAAAAAAACTAAATAAAAAACTGAGCCAAAATGCTTATATTGTTCATTTTGCCTCCTGAAGGGCTTTCACCCACTAGCGTTTTTTGGCTGAGATTTCGCTGCGTTTTTTCCTCAAATGTCAATGGCACTTTCTAATGTTAAAATCGCATCTCACAAAAATCGCAAATTTGCATTTCTGCGATTTTTGTGCAATGCCATTTTAACATTAGAAAGTCCTATTGACATTTGGAAAAAAAAAAAACGCTAGTGGGTAAAAGCCCTAAAAATGTAATAAAAGGCATATGTACATCAAAATGGTACAAATAAAAACTACAGCTTGTCACGCAAAAAACAAACCCTCAAAGAGCTGCGTCCGTGGAAAAAGAAAAAAGTTATGGGACTTTGAATGCAACAATGTAAAAAAAAATAATGAAAAAAAGGGGAGTTTTGTGCAAAAGGGGAAAAACTTAAAAAATATATATCATTTTGGTATCGATGTAATCGTAGCGGGTCGCAGAAAAAATGTAAGATGTCATTTATTGTGCGTGATTAAGGGTGCATTCATACGACCGTATATCGGCTCGGTTTTCACGCCCAGCCGATATACGTCGTCTCTCTCTGCAGGGGGGGAGGCTGGAAGAGCCAGGAGCAGTGCTCTGAGCTCCCGCCCCCTCTCTGCCTCCTCTCCGCCCCTTCTGCACTATTTGCAATGGGGAGAGGCGGGATGGGGCGGGGCTAATTCCCGACACATAGCCCCGCCCCACCTCCATTCTTTGCAAATAGTGCAGAGGGGCGGAGAGGAGGCAGAGAGGGGGCGGGAGCTCAGTTCCTGCTCCTGGCTCTTCCATCCTCCCCCCCCCCCTGCAGATGAGGACACTGTATATCGGCTCGGCGTGAAAACCGAGCCAATATACGGTCGTCTGAATCCACCCTAACGCTGTAGAAAAAAAATATAGAACAGAATTGAGGTGTTTTTTGCTTTTTTTTAAGTTTTACAATATATCAAAAATACCAAAAAATGGTACTAATAAAAAATACAGTTTGCGATGCAAAAATCAAGTCCTCATAGAGTCACGTTAACGGAAAAATAAAAAAGTTCTGGCTTCTGAAAAGTGGAGATGAAAATCCCCTAAAAATCGTTGTGTCCTTACGGGCAAAATCGGCCGCGTCACGCAACGTTTAATCGCTGTAGAGTCAGTGATGAGCCGGCCTATTTCCGCGTATAGCAGCGGTTTCGTAGTGCGCATATCTCCCTCACACCGCCATGTGCAGTCTGACTTGTTTATTTTTTTTGCTTCAATCTTCCGCTCCGTTGCTTTGTAACGACGTGTATAAACGCTCCAATACGCAATGTAATTGCGTATGGACAGCGCTGATTATGCGCCCGAAGAGATCAATGGTCTCTTTTGCCCGTAATACGCAGGAAAATAAAACATGTCGCGTTCTTCTCTGCACCGTACGACATGAAATGAATGTTAGCGAATGTGAATGGAGTGATGAAAATCAATGTACTTTCATTGGATGCATTCACTGCGTAATACGGGGTAAATGTACGTTCGTGTGAGCTCGGCCTAAGGGGTTAATTACTGCTATTACTATGGTGGCGAGCCAGGGTTCTGGGTAGAGAAAGGCGCACTTATAGGGGCAGAGATGTATTAAACCAAAACTGTCTCTGTTGTCCCTAGCAACCAATCAGAGCGCAGCTTTCACTTTTTATACTGCTGTGCTAAATTGAAAGCTGTGCTGTGATTGGTTGCTATTGGCAACAAAGACAGTTTCTCTTTTAATGCTACCCTCTCTACGTTCCGTTGTCAGCTCTGGCTGTGTCAGTCAGACATAGGTCGGTTGCACACGACTGGGTCGGTGACCCCCGCATACTTGTCAGTCGTCCAGACAGTTCGTCATCGTACATGCGCAGTACAGATTTTACTGTGCCGTTGCCTAGCGATGACGTGGAATCCGCGACCTGTCCGCAATGTTAATTGCAGGTGGGCCGCGGGTCGGACAGCTTCCATTGACTTCAATAAAAGCCGTCCGTGCGGACACCGCACTAAAATAGAGCATGCCGCGATTTTTCCCTCGCGAGCATGCTATGGAAGGTATTTGCTGCGGAACCCAGAGGCAAACACCTGCTCCGGATTCCGCAATACAGTGCTTTTGACTGCTCCCACGGTTCCAGGTCTCTCTTGTGGCTCACGGCTATAGGAAGCCGATGGATCACTCTAGCGGGGTTGCAAGCTCGGAGTCGTTAGGATACAGGTGGATTTGTACTCAGCTTTCCCAGGATCCTGCACCTTGCCACAGCCAGTTTCTGTGTCACCGGTAACCTGGAACCCGGACTATGAATTATGAACACATTTTCGGAGTCATGGTTCATTTTAAAACAGACAGGGTTTGACTAATAAATTGCAGATTTATTCTAAAAAAGACTTGCAGTGCTAAATATCTATATTATACAAAAATATACAGAAATGGATGTTACAATGGAGATAAGGTACAGGCATACACAACAGACAGTATTTTAAAATAAAGTGAGGGGAAAATAAAGAAAGGTATCAGATTTGTGATATTCGTGCGGAGTTACTGAAGCAAATGGGAAAGCCTTACCCCGTAGCGTATCTCCGAATGTGACAAGAGGGGTTTGTTGAGCTCTGAGTTATAAAGGATTCACCAATCACACCTCTCCCACCGCACCGTATGAGGTCATTTAGAGAGGGGTGGGTAGAAGTGGCCGGCCTCTGAAAAACCATGAATCCCCATTTTGGCCATATTTCCGCAGGAGGTACTCCGATCAGGATTATATGCTTGGCATATTTCTGGTCACGATTTTATCTATTCAGCGATATCAAACATAACACGTAATCAGGTAGGCGGTTACGCCATTTGGGGATGTTCTGGGGTCCGCACCGCAACATGAGTAGATGCGTTTTAATCAGCTGGCCCGCCCGATTCCAAAAATATAATTAGTATCGGGCTAGGGCCTTCACATGACTCATAACCTTTATTAAGACATTTTCCCTTAATAAAAATTTTGGAGCCAGGGTGTAAGGGTTGTACTGGCTGGGATCTCTTGTGCTACATAGGTTTCTAGCAGCACAGCCCCACAGGTGTGGAATGATTGGGCTGGGTGTGGTGTTCTCCTGCTAGCCAATCACCACCAGTCTGTTTGCAGATAAAGGTCCTCCCTCTGCAAGAGGAAGCTGGTATCCCTTCACTCTAGGGTATGTTGGTCTTGCATGCCTGTACATGTGTTATGTGTTAACTGTGGCTGGTCCAGTGTTTGTGCAGGTGGCCAGACATTAGGTGTGGACAGTCCTGTTCTGTGTATATGGTGTGAACAGTGTCATGTTCTGTATATCTGTGCAGGTGGCTTGACATGAGGAGTGAACTGTCCTGTTCTATGTGGTTGTTCTGTCTTGCATGTTAGCCCTAGCGTGTTGCTGTGCGATTGGTGTCCTGTGTGCCGGTCTGTCTGGTTCCGTTTATGAACCCTTCACGGATTGTCAGGACCAAGGTTCAAGCGCGGGGCCGCCTTTATCGAGGCAATCACCACGCTTATTAGGTAGGGTCCTGCCATTCTCCCTGCAGCTTGGGGTCAGTTGTCTTGCTAGTGTAGGGACCGCAAGACACGAGGACCCTTGATCGCTGGGCTCGCGGCTTAAGTGACTTGGCCAATTCACAAACTAATCACTCGTATTTATTACAGCAATTGCATCTGTTATGTGTGCTGGTATGCAAGGTGAGTGTTAGTTTCCTGTTGGCAGTCCTTATCCTTGGTTCGTGTGGGCCAGTGCTTATTTGCCCACAGGAACGTAACACAGGGAATCTGTGCGAACCTTCGGAGGTGTCTCACCTCACCAGCAGGGGGTTAATTAACATCCCTCTGTCACTGCCTTAACTTCATTGCCATCCCAGCAAAATACTTCCTAAGGCCACATGATCATCGACGGCCTGGCAGTTGTGAGGGGGAAGACAAGGGGGGAGGATGTCAGCTCAGCTTTCCTCGTGTCCTGAACGTCAACTGATGATATTGCAACAATATTATTATACCACAGGGGCCACAACAGTGGCTGTTAAAACAGTCAGATCTAATAGTTGCATAATAAACATTAACCCATGAACGAGGAGTAAATGAATTCTCGTTCGGCATTCAGTCGGAGCATTTACACTGAAAGATAATCGCCCGTAATTGCAAGCACATCTGTCATTGAAGTCAATGGAACCCCAACCTAGAATTACGAGAGCCGGCCACTACACAGCGTCGGAGTAACGGCCTCCGCTCCAACCCCGGTGGGCTCTGCCTGGATGACCCCTTTAGGTCCAATGTCCACGGACGGATTTGAATTGTGGAATCTGACCGGGGCACCCGCGCAGAAGATCCGCAGTTCAAAGCGCCCATAGAGAACCATGAGCGTCCACCCAAGTCGCAGCATGCTCCATTTTAGTGCGGTTTCCGCACAGATGGCTGCCGTTACAGTCAATGGAAGCCGTTCGACCCGTGGCCCGTCCGTAAATAACATTATGGATGGACAACGGATTTGGTGGGAAAGCAGGAGCTTAAAGGAAAAAAATGTACTGCGCATGCGCGATCTCCTGTGGACACGAGGCATTACGCTGCCAGGATCTGATGTTTCTCCATTTCCGGCAGTTACAGCAGGAGCCTGGCTGTCAGTAGTTGGCCGAGCCACCGCCTTAGGGCCCTGTTACACGGGACGACCTGTCAGGCTCAGATGTCCAACAGGTCATCCAGAGATAATCGTATCCGTGCTTTTACACAGGAACACTCATCGCTACTGAATGGAAGCGGAACGCGCCGGGCATCGTTCCCGCCGGCCTCCATTCACAGTAAACAGGACGTCGTTCATAAATGGTAACTGCCCATTTACACGGAACGCTCCGTCGCTTAGTTTTCTGCATGCAGCCACTGAACGACGGACAAATTCTCATTGGTTTACGCTTAGCGATTTATCGGCCCGTGTAGAAGCTGTAACGCTCTGGAGAGCAGAGAACATAACGCTGGCGTGAATTTATGTCTTTCGCGCACGCCACACGACCTTAAAGACGAGTCGTGACAAACTTTTCCAGTCACACATAATAAAACTTTTATTGACATAAAACTAGACAGCCCCTTTAAGGCCCGGCATGCACCGCGCACACACACGCAGGCATGCCGGGACTCGTAGTTCCCTAGGAAACAACTGTGAGAGGAAGCCGCTGCAGAACTACAAGTCCCGGCATGCCCCGGTGACGCGGCGTTTGTTTTTGTCGCCCGCCCGGCTCCCCCTCCTCCTGCAGAGACGGAAGTGAGCGCTCGGCCTCTATAGGCATTTCCGGTGACGTCACGGCTCGGACTCCATTAGTGCCGCAGCTGAGGGGGAAGCCGCCTGTGACAGCCCGGAGCCGCCGAGCCGCGGATCTCCCCCCCTCCCTCCTCCTCCTCCCGTTCCCCGCCTCTCCCCCCTCCACAGCCCCGGGAGGGGGACGGCGCGGTGTCCTCTCTCCTCAGCCACCAACCACGGCCGCTCTCGGTGAGGAAACTCTGGCCTCCGCTTCCTCCTCAGACTCGGACACCGGCCGAGCGACCCCTCCCCCGCGGAAGAAGCTCCGAGCCTCGGAGGAGGCGGCGGCTCAATCGGTCATTCCCGGCGGCGGTAGAGGAGTCAGCGGGGGGAACATGCAGGCTAATGGGGCAGCAGCGGCGACGACGGCGGCCGGGACGGCGGCGGGGGGCGGGCAGGAGCCGGACAGCGCCCCCTCCTCCTCCTCGCAGAACGGGGAGGCCTCGTCCTCCGCCGCCGCCGAGCAGGCGCACTCCAACGGCCTGAGCACCAGCAACGGCGCCGCCGGCTCGTCCGCCGCCGCACCGGAGCCCCCGGGCCTGAAGAAGAAGAAGCGGCTGAGCCCGGCCGACGAGGACGTCATCCGCCTGATCGGGCAGCACCTGCACGGCCTGGGCCTCAAGTGAGTCTATCGTGACAGCGGCGCGACAGCGGGGGCTGAGGGTGACGTCACGTCCTGACCGGGGGGGGGGGGGGGGGGAGAGATTCCTGCAGCGACTACAACTCCCAGCAGGCTCTGGCCAACAGTGTAGTGGGAGAAGTTCCATGTGACGTCATCAGTGTGGGAGAGTGACAGCCGGGAGGGTCTGACGTCATCACCTGTGTCTCTGGGTCATCTACAGACAAGTGACAGCCCACATCAGCTGGGAGACAGCTAGAGAGACTGCGGGTCTGAGCTGTCACTCCCTCTAGCCCACTCATGAGCCAGAGACAGCAGATATGTGACAGCAGATATGTGACAGCAGATATGTGACAGCAGATATGTGACAGCAGATATGTGACAGCAGATATCTGCAGTCTGGTGCTCTTTCTGTGGCTCATATCTACCATCTCATATCTGCTGTTTCTGGCTTCCTGTCTCATATCTACCATCTCATATCTGCGCTCTCTGTGGCTCATATCTGCTGTCTGTGTGTCTCGCTCCTATTAGTCAGCTGGATAGACAGTAGATATCTCTCATCTCTGCAGTCTGGCGCTCATATTTACTGCCTTATATCTGCTGTCTCTGCGGGTCATACGACACAGGGTGCGATATCGGTCAGAGACACTGGCCCCGGTGGTGCGCTTGTAAACCTGCGCTCTTCTGTGAGACGCCTCGCTGCTTTTGTGGTGTTCTGAAAATCGCTTGTTTTTCAGTAGTAGAGACTGAGCGCCCTCCTGTCCTCCCGCCACTTGGGGCGCCACAGAATTTATGGCCTGCTGTATGAAATCTGTGACTTCTAAACACAAATCACTCAAAACTGGCGACCGCACTCCACCGCTTGTGTGTACCTCATTGTTGAAACGATTGAACGGTTTCACGCGTGATATCTGAACATATCGCCCCTGTGAATACACACTCAGCTAGAAGGGGAGAGACAGTAGATATGTGCTGTCTCTTGTTTATATGAGCTCTGTCTCATCTGCTGCCTCCGACTCCTATGAGCCAGATAGAGTGTGAGATAAGAGCGGTCTCTCATATCTGCTGCCCCTTTTTCCCTGGGGCTCATATCTGCTGCCCCTTTTTCCCTGGGGCTCATATCTGCTGCCCCTTTTTCCCTGGGGCTCATATCTGCTGCCCCTTTTTCCCTGGGGCTCATATCTGCTGCCCCTTTTTCCCTGGGGCTCATATCTGCTGCCCCTTTTTCCCTGGGGCTCATATCTGCTGCCCCTTTTTCCCTGGGGCTCATATCTGCTGCCCCTTTTTCCCTGGGGCTCATATCTGTTGCCCCTTTTTCCCTGGGGCTCATATCTGTTGCCCCTTTTTCCCTGGGGCTCATATCTGTTGCCCCTTTTTCCCTGGGGCTCATATCTGTTGCCCCTTTTTCCCTGGGGCTCATATCTGTTGCCCCTTTTTCCCTGGGGCTCATATCTGTTGCCCCTTTTTCCCTGGGGCTCATATCTGCTGCCCCTTTTTCCCTGGGGCTCATATCTGCTGCCCCCTTTTTCCCTGGGGCTCATATCTGCTGCCGGCCAGGTGATGGTGGGACCTGCTGGATGTGATTGGTTACAGTTGGTACTCTCTCTATCGGCGGTGGATATGTACGGTGTATATTGGATACAATTGGTTACAATGTAACAGTCGCCCTCACACACACCACCGCTCATCACCCTCTGGATAGTTCTAGATCTTTACATTGGATTATCTGCCCTGACTCTCATATCTGGCCATGTGATACGTTACATAGCAGAGGTTTGCTAATCCAGCATCTGCTAGTACAGACTGGACTCCATAACATGATGGCCCCGGCTGCCCAGTGACTGACGCCTGACAGCTGATGCTCGGCCCACGGTGTACTCTGTGTACAGCCGGACCCCCCGACCTGTGACAGCCTGTACACGCGTGTGCCCCGCCGGCCTGAAGTCAGTGTCTGTTTATAGCCGGGCTTATCTCTCAGCGGCGGTCTGCAGAGGCCTCGCTCTCGGGTGTCATCGACTCCTGTAATGATTAGCCCACGCGTCGTACCGCCACGCCGTACGCCGCATTGTTGGTGCCGGGTAATGGCAGGGCAGCGTTTACTACGGTCCCTTAGTTATTTGCACGTGTTTCCTAATTGCCTGGCGTGTAACGCCTCATTATGTTGCACGTTTGTGCCACCTTGAATGATAAAAATGGCGGCTTGAAGACCCCGCGGTATTTACGGACCCGTAGCCGTTGAGAGGCGCCGTACTGGGGGCGGGCGTTCATACACCTGCATGACATCTCTGCTGTGCATACCCCTTTAAGACAGCTTTATTATTGCTCATGTTGTATCTCCGGGGGGGGGGGGGGGGGGGGGCTGGCCCCTTTAAAGGTTCTTGTTGCTGCTGAGCCGCGGCTGTTGGCACAGTTGAGCCGTGATCTATTGTTTACAGATGTGATCTCCCCGCTTGGCTGCGTGTTGTGCGGAGGACCGATCCCTGACGACCGTCCTCTCTGCTCCGCATACATTTTCTGTCTTGTCTCTTTCTTTGTGTCTTCCATCTTGCCGTTGACTAAGAAGGTGCATTTTGCCCCCCCCTTCCTTCCTCCCCCCTCTGTCTTGTTTTTGGCAGGGGATGAAGGGTTAATATTGGCCAGCTTTCTTTCCAAGGGTGATTACGGGGAGGGTGATGTTTACATCCAGTAGTGGGCTGAGGAAGAGGAGGACTTACTATTACTCTGCCGAGGAGGGAGGGGGGATCGGGCTGTGGGGGAGGGGCGGGTTTTTTTTTTTTTTTAGAGGAATCCTCGCACCCTGGGGGTCTCTCTCTAGATGTCGGAGGGACTATAGAGCGAAGTTGTTACGTAACCAGAGCAGTATGTGTGAATCCTCGGGCAGCGCTGACCCGTGAATCTCACCTACAGATGACAGTAAACAATGGCAGATTAATCAGCTGCCCGTAGAGCCTACCGCAGCAATGGCTGACGGCACTCTTGGTATACCCCAACATCCGATACAAATCCGTAGGTCAGGGTGACATATATGGGCTATAAACCGCACTGCGGGGGAGCGTTTCTGTAGGACGTGCGTTTTACCTACCACCATTATTTCCAAGGGTTTGTGCGATGCGGCGCTCCGCGCTGAGCCGAGATACGCTGCATATCGCCCGTCATGTACTGTAGGGAGGTCTGGTATCCACTGAACGGCCCCTTTATCAGATTGTGAGTTCCCCTCACGATTGGCGCTGCCCTCTATGGACATTCTCCCCGTGACCCCGCAGTGCGGCATAAAATCACGTGACAAGTTTTCCGTGGATCAGTTTTAGTGTGAATCCACGTTAGATGGGAAAATCCAGCGATCTGAGAGGCCTCCAGCGAGGCCGGTCATCAGTGCTGGACTAGACGGGGTCTCACCGCCAACCGCGGGGGGGTTTGTCTAACATTGGAGAGTATACAGAGAATGGCGCAATCAAGGAAAACATCCAACGAAAGGGGATCCTGTGGATGGAGAAAATTCATCACCAAAAGGGGTCGGAGGAGGATGTCAGGAATCGCTCTGACCAACAGGCTGCACAGTCAGCTGAATACAAGGCTGGAGCTCCAACTAACGTGTCCGAACGCACAACCCGCCGTTCCTCCGCACGGATGGTATAACAGCAGACGACCAGTTCCAGCGCCATTGTGTGTAAGAGGACCAAAAAAGTGACTTTGGGGGACAAAAAGTGCCAAAATAGCATTACTGAACAGCAGAAAAACATCTCCTGGTCGGATGGATCCAGATTTCTGTTGCCCCATGCTGATGGGAGGTCAGTCTGGTGCAAGCAGCATGAATCGCTGACCCCTTCCTGTCCGGCTGGTTGAGGTGCAGTCATGGCCTGGGGAAGGCTTCTTGGCGCACGCTGCTCCTCTGATACCTGTGGATGGACGCCATGATGAATTACCGTTGTCTCGAAGTCCAAAGGGGGTCCGATGTGATACTCGGGGTCTGTAGTTCGGTGTGCGTCAGCCATTGGTGCTCACTGTGATGTAGACGGATGGACCACCAGCAGCACAGATTCTGTATACAGCGCCGCATCTACATGGAGGGGAAGCCGTAAACATGTGGACTTGATGCAGATGTCTGGCAATGAAGCAACATTGGAGGGTCCCACCGCAATACACAGATTTCAGTGCGTCGGCTGTCTGTATGCGAGGGCGTTACAGACTGCCCAACAAGAAAACCAGTTGCCCTTCGAGTCTGGCTATGACTTAAACCCCCTTGTCCATTCTCTCATGGGTCTGCTTGGCTTGGTCAAGCATGCATGTGTCTTTAATGGCCCCCATACGTATTAGTCGGCTGGCCACCTTGAAGGGGTTGTGCCACGATTGCAAACTAGCCTATCTGCAGGATAGGGGACAATTATCACTGCAGAGTCGCTTCTTCCTCCCAAGTGACATCGCGGTGGCTCAGTACGTGCGGTCAGCGCTCCATTTATTTCAATGGGGTTGAGAAATAGCTGAGCGCCCCACTGGGGTGTATCTGCACTCTCATTGGTGATTAGTGCGCTCCCGGGACCAGCGCTACGTTTAGTCTCCTCCTCACGCTGGCTGAAACAGAATGACCAACGAGAAGCTCGCCATTCTCATCCGTCATTCAGTCGTTGGCGCACGTTTAGTTTCGTTCGTTTGAATGCTCATTTGAAGCGAATCGTTCCGTGTAAACGGGGCTTTACATCTAGAAACGTGTATATTGGGCGTTCCTTTTAGTGCCGTCATCTGCAGATCCAGATACATCCGCTGAGGTCTGCTGACAATTTGATGTCTGTGGCGTTCATACGGAACGCAAACGACGGGCGCCACGAAATAAGGGTCTGTGAGACCAAGAATTTATTTTCTTGTAATAATAAAACTAAACTTTTTACACTTTTTTTTTTTTTTTGTCCCCATAGGGACTCATCACTCAGAGTGTAATGCACTACTATAGTATTGCATTATACCACGTTCTGACAGGCAGCTTATGAAGCCATGCCACGGGCATGGTTTAATAGGCAGTCGCTGCCAAAGGAACCAAACAGCACCTTGCAATCCCATTGTGGGCGGTGGCGTTCAGGACCCCCAAAGGGTTCAAAGTTTGGTGCAAGAAAAAGCCTGTGGGCTTTTTTTTATTTTTTTTTTAAATATCTGATATTGGTTGCACTAATTTTAAAGGGATTTTTCGGGGTTTCAGTATTGATGGCCAGTCCTCCAGGATAGGTCATCGGTATCTGATCGGTGGGGGGCTCCTTTCGTCAGCTGTCTGAAGAGCCTGTGACACATCTTCTCAGGCTGTTAATGTCACATGACCTACATTCAGCTTCATGCAAGAGAATGAGATTGAGTGTCAGTACCCAGCACAGCCACTAGAAGATGAACAGCGCTGTTGGGTATGCACGGAAGTGGCTGCAGCAGTCACCTGACCACCGCAGCTGATTGGAGGCAGTCCTGAGCAGCGGACCCCCACCAGATATTGATGACCTGTCAAGCAGTCATCATTGATATTTTAGTCCCGGAAAACCCCCTTTGATGCAAGTCATTCCAAATTTCACAAGAGACCTCATCCATTTTCTTTGTGGTCTTACTGGCTCATCGACATTTTTGTGAAGCCATCCCTTCTCTTAAGGGCATCGCACAGTGTAGCAGTTCCTCATGGTCAAGATCTCTGCTTGCTGTCATTCATTAAACCATCATCGTTTACCTCTGGGGAAGAGCAATCTGTCGTGGTCACGTGATGAAAAAAAGTGTAGATTTGAAGATCATACAAATATTTCCACTTAAAAATGACATAAATGGAATCGAAATGTAGCAAACCCTCAGCTGTGAGAAGCCTCTTCAGTCAGAGTGTAAAGACCAGAGATCTTTAAATAAGGCCTCCTGTCCACGGGCGGCACTTTACTGCGTTATCCGCATGCAGGTAACGCGGTGAACACTTTCCCTAGGGTAACTATGGGAATCGCGGCCCGATGTCCACAAGTGAAAATCACAGCGACTTCTTCCGCTCGCATATAAAAATCACAGCATGTCGCGACTTACCGCGATGAGCCGATCATAGTAGGTGCGTGTGGAAAATCGCGATTTACTGCTCCCTTGTGGTGGAATTTCGCGGCGCTGTATCGCTGCGGCCGTGGACAGGCGTCCCTAGGTACTAAAGAGTGCGGGCCCGACCACACAGACGGAGTGCAGGTGTGTGCCCCAGTCTGACTGCAGGACTCTGGTCCTCCGACTCGGAGCGTTGGACTCGCATGTTCGGCCGCGATACAAAGTTGTCGGGGTGTTAAATGTAAACTGAACCTCTTCTCAGAGCGAACGATAACCGCTACGTGTAACCTTACAATGTGACCTCTGCGTACAATTCTCTATATGCACTTAGGTGGATGTCGTTTTCGACCCCTAGATGTAATTGCACAAGAACGGGGTTTTAAGGCAGGCTTATTCTTAGTGATGCAAATGCTGTCTGGGGTATTTATGATATACTAATCTTGATATAGCGCCAACATATTCTGCAGCGCTGTGCAGGATCAGGCGTTGCATGCAGTATAGGAGTAATAGGAGTAAGGGTCCTGCTCACAAGAGCCTGCATGATGAGGGATGACAGGAGGTAGCAGGGCTTGTTCTGTCCGATGGTCGGCCATCATCTTATATGAATATAGTATACATGAAGCTGTATGAGCCGTTGGCAGCCGCTATCTGTATGTTCAGATATGGGGTGTGGTGGATATTACTGGATGAAGGGGGTCAGGTTCTGAGGGAGAATGTAGAAGAGGGGTAAACAGAAGAATTACAGTAGGGGATTTGATCAGCCTCCCTAAAGAGGTGTATTTGGGGCTCACTTAAACCTGATTTGTCATGGGTAGCACATTCCAGAGGACTGGTGCAGCTCGGGAGAAGTCTGGACTGGGAAGTCCAGATTATGGAACTTGTTGTGAGATGATTAGCAGAGAGCACCGATATAAGGCTGTAGACAGAGATGAGGGAGGAAATGGTGCAGCACTGTGGAAAGCAGAATCCCCTTGCTGCTGATTGACAGATTTCTCCCCATTACAATGCATAGAGAAAAATCTGTCAATCATCGGGTATTTATGAACACACCCGACTTTTTTTGTGGAGGCACTTGCGTCACGCTGCAAGGAATGGTGAACAGGTGTGACATAGCGATATTACTTTGATTGGTGGGTATCCGACCTTTCTGAGGCAGGAGTTGAGCTGTGTTGCACGGCCCGATGCAGCATCCATGAAGTAGCTTGCAGTGCTTTCACAGGATGCTTGGTAGCGCTCCAATCAGGAGGGAGAGGGGGGGGGGGTGTACTGCGCTGGGCATCTTGAGTTGAGCTGCTCTGCGCCAAGGTGAAGTGTTTGCGCCCGTCTTTGTGCATGCTGCAGCCCGCGATCCGGTAAGTGGAGCGGCTTCTGACACTGTGTCTCTCTTGCAGCCAGACGGTTGATCTCCTCATGCAAGAATCAGGATGTCGGTTAGAGCACTCATCCGCTACCAAATTCCGCAACCATGTCATGGAAGGGGAGTGGGATAAGGTAATGATGCCGGTGCTGCCGCTCCTTTACTCCTCTCATACTAGGTCCCTGGTGGTCAGGGGGTGCACAGTGTTTCCCACGTCAGAGCAGCTTCTTACAGATGTTGGGTTGGAACCGATGAGATGTTTCTTGGCTGTTTGTGAGAATTCTCTTCTGTCCGTTCAGTGTCTAAGATGATTTGATTTGATCTTTGCAGGCAGAGAACGATCTTAACGAGCTCAAGTCTTTAGTGCACTCTCCTCACGCCGTGTTGGTAAGAAACCTTCCATGTTCTGTCTTATGTCTTGTGATCGCATGCCGTGTAGCCGCTGCTGGGATGTGAGGCTGCCGCTGTCTGCTGCATGTCATTTTAGTCTTTGCTTCTACAGATTTTCTCAACTGTAATAATATATATATTTTAATTCTTTTATGTTGGGAGGGGAGGGAGTCCCCCCAATCCCTCCTTCAATCCCTCCTTCAATCCCTCCTTCAATCCCTCCTTCAATCCCTCCTTCAATCCCTCCTTCAATCCCTCCTTCAATCCCTCCTTCAATCCCTCCTTCAATCCCTCCTTCAATCCCTCCTTCAATCCCTCCTTCAATCCCTCCTTCAATCCCTCCTTCAATCCCTCCTTCAATCCCTCCTTCAATCCCTCCTTCAATCCCTCCTTCAATCCCTCCTTCAATCCCTCCTTCAATCCCTCCTTCAATCCCTCCTTCAATCCCTCCTTCAATCCCTCCTTCAATCCCTCCTTCAATCCCTCCTTCAATCCCTCCTTCAATCCCTCCTTCAATCCCTCCTTCAATCCCTCCTTCAATCCCCCAACCTCCCGCCAATCAATCAAACAACCCCTTTAAAACTTTTCTGGACTGCAATAATGACTAAAGCTTATTAGTAACCGATCAGTGGGGTCTACCACTCGGCATTCCCACTATTAATCTGTTTGAAGAGACAGATGCTCAGGTGAGCGCCACCGACTTGGGTAAGCAACATCACATACACTTGTGAGGCCGGATAGAAGCTGAGTCCCATTCAAGAGCATGCGATTGAGCTGCTATACCAGGCACCGCCACTATGAAATGTATGGCGCTGTGCCCCTTGGAGCATAGTGGCCTCTTCAAAGAGCTAACTGGTCAGCTGACAATGGATTACCACTGTTTGGATATGGATAACCTATCCTAAGGACAGAGCAGTGATAATGGAGTCCTGGAAAATACCTTTTAGTTCATGTTGTCCTCACATGTAAAACCATTAAAGGATGCGTTCACACAGCGGAATGTGATGCATAGTTTTTGATGTAAATTCCTTCTCTAGAGGTGCGGCAGAACCCTGCATGTAAGCCGCGGATTGCTGCTGCGGATCTGCATGTGGATTCGGCCATGTCTGTGGGCAAAGTTCTTGTGCAGTTTTTTTTTTTTTCTGCTGTGGGAACTTATCGGGGCGCCACTAGAGGAAATGACTGACGTGATGCCCTATCTTGTCCGGGCAAATACTGGGTGGCAAGGCAGAAACCTGATGGACCTCGTTGAGTAGAATGAGGGCCGTCGGGCACTGTTTTTGTTAATTATCTGGGACTCATTAACTTTGTCTGCTACAATGGAGATAATTAGCGCAGGTGTGGAAGGAGGCCTTACTGGGTGTCTGGGATGTTCTCGGGTACAGATGAAGGCGAAGGCTGCATCCCAACAATCTTTGTGTAGGGCATCCTTGGGCTTCTCGCATTGCCGTGTGCTCGGAATCCCTACTGATCCCTGTCAGACCTGAAGGCCCTCAATGTGCCGCCATACTCTGTATTTTTACTTTTTAATCTCCCTGCTCTATATCTGAACCATAAAATCCTGAGTGCCCCATGTCCGATCCGAGGCGCACGGAGGGCTAGTAGGGGGATCGTGTCGCTCTAGTAGGGGGGATCGTGTCGCTCTAGTAGGGGGGGGGGGGGGGGATCGTGTCGCTCTAGTAGGGGGGGGGGGATCGTGTCGCTCTAGTAGGGGGGGGGGATCGTGTCGCTCTAGTAGGGGGGGGGGATCGTGTCGCTCTAGTAGGGGGGGGGGGGATCGTGTCGCTCTAGTAGGGGGGGGGGGGATCGTGTCGCTCTAGTAGGGGGGGGGGATCGTGTCGCTCTAGTAGGGGGGGGGGGGATCGTGTCGCTCTAGTAGTGGGGGGGATCGTGTCGCTCTAGTAGGGGGGGGGATCGTGTCGCTCTAGTAGGGGGGGGGGATCGTGTCGCTCTAGTAGGGGGGGGGGATCGTGTCGCTCTAGTAGGGGGGGGGGGATCGTGTCGCTCTAGTAGGGGGATCGTGTCGCTCTAGTAGGGGGATCGTGTCGCTCTAGTAGGGGGATCGTGTCGCTCTAGTAGGGGGGGGGATCGTGTCGCTCTAGTAGGGGGGGGGATCGTGTCGCTCTAGTAGGGGGGGGGATCGTGTCGCTCTAGTAGGGGGGGGGGATCGTGTCGCTCTAGTAGGGGGGGGGATCGTGTCGCTCTAGTAGGGGGGGGGGATCGTGTCGCTCTAGTAGGGGGGGGGATCGTGTCGCTCTAGTAGGGGGGGGGGGATCGTGTCGCTCTAGTAGGGGGGGGGGAATCGTGTCGCTCTAGTAGGGGGGGGGGAATCGTGTCGCTCTAGTGGGGGGGGGGGAATCGTGTCGCTCTAGTAGGGGGGGGGGGAATCGTGTCGCTCTAGTGGGGGGGGGGGGAATCGTGTCGCTCTAGTAGGGGGGGGGGAATCGTGTCGCTCTAGTAGGGGGGGGGGAATCGTGTCGCTCTAGTAGGGGGGGGGGAATCGTGTCGCTCTAGTAGGGGGGGGGGGAATCGTGTCGCTCTAGTAGGGGGGGGGGATCGTGTCGCTCTAGTAGGGGGGGGGGAATCGTGTCGCTCTAGTAGGGGGGGGGGGGAATCGTGTCGCTCTAGTAGGGGGGGGGGGATCGTGTCGCTCTAGTAGGGGGGGGGGGATCGTGTCGCTCTAGTAGGGGGGGGGGATCGTGTCGCTCTAGTAGGGGGGGGGATCGTGTCGCTCTGTTCTGCAATGCTTTGTTCATATAGTCACAAGATTGTTCAATGCAAATCTGCCCCCCAATCCCTGATGGTGCTGGACAGCCCAACAGAAGCTAGATGGACCCATTCTAGTCATTGGGGTCTGTCTGCACTGTTTAGCTGTGTTATAGGATGGCTCCGGCTCTCCGTTTTGTCTGTTCCTAAATGGCGCTGTGTGCAGAGCTTTATGCGGCCATGTGACCAGTCTTATGGCTTCCGTCGTGTCTGCTGAGTCGCAATTGGTTTATGGTAGACCTGAAGAATTGAATGGCGCAAGAGATTTTAGTTTTTCTTCAAACATAAAGGAGAAGCCCCCAATTCTCTCACAGTGGAGGGGACGTATGTATTGGGGTTTATTGTGATTGCGTCACTCGTTGTCTTTGGCCCCTGGAGGCGCTAAGTGTGAACGGACTGCAGTTTGCTGTATACCTGCACCGCTTATCTGATTGTAACGATGCATATAAGAAAAGCAGCGGAACATAGAAAGTTCTGCTCAGATTTACATTGGAGGGTCCGTTGTATGAAGTGTTCATCTTCCTGTTAGAACCCACACAGTGACTATCAGCAGAATAGTGAGTGCAGCTCTGCAGTATAATACAGGATGTAACTCAGGATCAGTACAGGATAAGTAATGTATGTACACAGTGACTCCACCAGCAGAATAGTGAGTGCAGCTCTGGGGTATAATACAGGATGTAACTCAGGATCAGTACAGGATAAGTAATGTATGTACACAGTGACTCCACCAGCAGAATAGTGAGTGCAGCTCTGGGGTATAATACAGGATGTAACTCAGGATCAGTACAGGATAAGTAATGTATGTACACAGTGACTCCACCAGCAGAATAGTGAATGCAGCTCTGGAGTATAATACAGGATGTAACTCAGGATCAGTACAGGATAAGTAATGTATGTACACAGTGACTCCACCAGCAGAATAGTGAGTGCAGCTCAGGGGAATAATACAGGATGGAACTCAGGATCAGTACAGGATAAGTAATGTATGTACACAGTGACTCCACTAGCAGAATAGTGAGTGCAGCTCTAGAGTATAATACAGGATGTAACTCAGGAGCAGTATAGGATAAGTAATGTATGTACACACTGACTCCTCCAGCAGAATAGTGAGTGCAGCTCTAGAGTATAATACAGGATGTAACTCAGGAGCAGTACAGGATAAGTAATGTATGTATACAGTGACTCCACCAGCAGAATAGTGAGTGCAGCTCTGGAGTATAATATAGGATGTAAATCTGTTTCGGCTCTTGAACCTATTACAAATAGGTAAGCATATTACAGGTAATGGGGATAGGGGGTGGCAGGCAGTTATACGCCCACCCATGACTCTGTAGAAACTGTTTAGGTAAGCATAGAAGGAGAGAACAATAGAAAGGACACCATTGTAGACATTTGCTATAGGCCGCCTGGACAAGCAGAAGATATGGAGGAACTCTTTCTACATCAGATGGCCAAGCTCTCAAAAAAGCATGACAGTGATCATGGAAGTTTTTACCTATCCAGACATTTGTTGGGAATCTCTCTCAGGTAAAAGTAATGGATCCAACAAATTCTTATCCGCTCTTGCTGACAACTTTATCTTCCAAAATGTAGAAGAGAGAACAAGGGGATCTGCAATCTTGGACCTAATTCTTACCAACAGGGAGGGAATGGTTGAGGAAGTAAGGGTGGCTGGGACCTTTGGAGGCAGTGATCATGCGATCCTTGAATATTGGATAAGTGAAGGAAGATCTGAGAAAACTCAGACCTCAAGGTTGGATTTCAGAAAGGCAGATTGTAATGAACTCAGAAAGAGGGTAGGAAGAATCCAATGGCTGGATGTTCTTAAGGGCAGAAATGTCCATGAAGGTTGGGAAATATTGCGAAATGACATTATCTAAGCACAATCATTAACAATCCCTAAAAGAAGGAAGAATGGGAAGTATTCAAAGAGACCAGGATGGATGAACACAGAACTTGTAGACATGTTAAAAACTAAGAAAAATGTTTATCAAATGGAAAGAGGGAGGGGGGGGGGGATATCTAAGGAAGGATAGTCTGCACAAACTGTAGGACAAGTGTCAGAAAAGCTAAAGCTAATAATGAATTTAGGCTTGCAACAGAGGCCAAAAGCAATAAAAAAAGGTCAAAAGCAAAAGAAAAGTCAAAGATGCTATTGGATGCTTACAGGCTGAAAATGGTGAATTGGTTAAGAATAGAGATGAGCGAGTATTGTCCCTTTCGAGTACCTGCCCGCTCGTGAGAAAAGATTTGGGTGCGCGCGCGGGGGGGCTTCGGGGCGGGCGGTAAGCAGTGCGAACAGGTACTCGAAAAAGACAATACTCGCTTGAGTAGTTGTACTTGGCGAGTATGCTCGCTTGCTCATCTCTAGTTAAGAATGATGTTGAGAAGGCCATACTTTCAGGGCTAATGCCCACAGACTGATTTCTGCCGCATTCCTGCTGCCAATGCTCACATGCGGAATTCTGCCGTGGATTTCCGCTGCGGGAAAACATTCACGGCATGTCCTATTTCACCGCAGATTTCCGCGAGGGGGGGGGGGTCTCAATTTAGTATTTATGGAGACCATAGAAATCCACGGTCACTCGGGTTTTTTAACATGGTACTCCCGCAGTGGAAATCTGTGGCAGAGTTCTGTGACGCTCGTGGGCATAAGCCCTTAAATGCCTATTTTGCATCTGTTTTTTTCTCAAAGTAGATGTAACCTTAACTGATCTTCCCTATGCTATTGGGGGTATAAAAAGAATGCATTCTATCTGTAAGCAGAGAGATGGTGAGGGAACACATAGATAACTTTAATGAATTCAAGTCTCAAGGTCCAGATGAATTACTTCCTAGGATACTGAAGGAAGCAGCAGAGGTGATTGCTGAACCACTCGCCATAATGTTCTGAAAATTCCTGGAGAACAGGAGAAGATTGGAAAAGGGCAAATGTTGTTCCTATCTTCAAAAAAGGGAAGAAGGTGGATCCAGGAAACTACAGGCCTGTGAGCCTGACTTCTATACCGGGAAAGATCTTTGAACAAATTATTAAACAGCATGTATGCAACTACTTGGATGAGAATGGAGTAATTAACCAGAGCCAGCATGGGTTTGTAACAAACAAGTCATGCCAGACTAATCTAATTTCCTTCTATGACAGAATCACTGACTGCGTTAATCAGGGAAATGCGGTGGATATAGTATATCTTGACTTTAGTAAAAAAATGACCAAATATGGGATTGACAAGGCAACTGTTAGGTGGATTCACAACTGGCTGAGTGATCGTACTCAGAGTGGTCATAAATGGCTGCACATCCAAATGGAAGAATATATCAAGTGGGGAACCACAAGGCTCTGTCCTAGGCCCAGTGTTGGTCAACATTTTTATAAATGATCTGAAGGAGGGAATTGATGGGAAACTGATCAAATTTGCAGAAGACACAAAGCTAGGAGGAATAGCTAACACTAGGGAAGAGAGGGAGAGTATTCAAGAAGATCTAGAAAAGCTTGAACAGTCGGCGACTAACAGAATGGTATTTAACAAGGAGAAATGCAAAGTCCTACATCTGGGCAAGAAAAATGGAAAAAAGCACAGAATGGGAGGAATTGGGCTAAACAGCAGCTCATGTGAAAAGACTTGGGTATACTAATAGATCATAGACTGAACATGAGTCAACAATGTGATGCAGCAGCCAAAAAGGCAAACACAATTCTGGGATGTATTAAGAGAAGCATGGAGTCTAGGTCACATGAGGTCATTATCCCCCTCTACTCTTAGTCACACCTCACCTGGAATACTATGTCCTGTTCTGGGCACCCCACTTTAAAAGAAAAAAAGACATAGACAAACTGGAGCAAGTTCTTCAGAGAAGAGTTACCAAGATGCTGAGCGGTCTGCAAATCATGTCCTATGAGGAACGGGTAAAGGATCTGGGAATGTTTAGCTAGCAGAAGAGAAGGCTGAGAGGAGACTTAATAGCTGCCTACAAATATCTGAAGGGCTGTCACAGTGCAGAGGGATCAGCCCTATTCTCATCTGTACAAGGAAAGACTAGAAGCAATAGGATGAAACTGAAAGGGAGGAGACTCAGATTAGATATTAGACAGTGAGGGGATCAATGAGTGGAACAGGTTACCACAGGAGGTGGGGAGTTCTCCTTCAATGGAAGTGTTCAAACAAAGGCTGGATACACATCTGTCTGGGATGATTTAGTGATCCTGCACTGAGCAGGGAGTTGGACCCGATGACCCTGGAGGTCCCTTCCAACTCTACCATTCTAGGATTCACCTATCGCCTAATGGGGTGTATAGACAGGACAAGGTTCCATGCAAAACAGTCTCGCTGCTATAAAGGAATATAATAAACTAAATCTTTTTGTATGGCGCCAACATATTCCGCAGCGCTTACATAGACGGGGAATACAGAGACAAATACAAACATTACAGAACCACGGTTACATAGTAATCAATTGATGGAAACAATAGGGGTGCGGGTCCTGCTCCAACGAGCTTACATACTACAAGTAATGGGGTGATACAGAGGGTAAAGGGGCTGGAGATGTGCACAGTATGGCGAGGTGGAGAGTGAGGGATGCTTTACACAGACAGTGGTCAGACATTTGGCTGTGTGATGGCTGAATCGGTATGACTGCAGGAGCGGTTTATGGTGGCTAGCAGGGATTGCAGTCAGTAGGTCAGGGAGCATGTTATCAGGCGGAGTACAGGGGGGTTTGTTTAGGGCATGCGGTATGCCTCCCTGAAGAGGTGCGTTTTTAGAGCACGCCTGAAGTTCTGCGGTTCCTGGATTGCTCGGGTAGCCTTTGGTAGTGCGTTCCAGAGGACCGGTGCTGCTCTGGAGAAGTCTTGGAGGCGGGAATGAGAAGTTTGAATTAAAGGGGCGCTCAGTCTGGTTTCGTTAGCAGAGCGGAGAGCCCGGGCTGGGTGATGGATTGAGATGAGGGATACAATATAGGGGGGCGCTGCGCTGTGGAGGGCTTTGTGGATGAAGGTAGCGAGTTTAAATGGAATTCTGTATTTAACGGGCAGCCAGTGCAGTGACCGGCACAGGGCAGAGGCGTCCGAGTAGCGGCTGGACAGGAAGATGAGCCTGGCTGCCGCATTCAGGATGGATTGGAGAGGGTAGAGTCTGGTGCAGGGAGGCCGATCAGCAACGAGTTGCAATAATCGAGCCGGGCGTGGATGAGGGCAACAGTGAGCGTTTTTAGCTTGTCCATGGTGAGAAAGGGGCGGATTTTTGAGATGTTCTTGGGGTGCAGCTGACATGTTTGGGCCACAGATTGGATGTGGGGGGTAAAGTAGAGATCAGCGTTAAATATGACCCCCAAGGCAGCGGGCAACTACTTTGGGGCTTGTTGTAAAAGCCGTTCCTCCGAGGAGAATCGAGGTCTGGACATGCAGCGTTGTCCTGCAGGTAATGGCGGAGCTGTTGCTCTCTGTTGTACTCCCATGGATGTAGTATGGGTCGGCTGGTGAATTTTCTAGCGTTGCGCACTGAATGATCCCTTTGTGTGACTGAGGTGCTGTCATTCACTGCCACAGGGCAGATGTGTGGAGGTGATTCTAGTCCCCAGCAGCGACTCACGCGAGGCCGCCCGAAACTCGGTGAGCAAACAGGTGACTATCACAAAAGAAATGCAACAGGTTTGACACCAACAGTTTAACCTCTTAATGATCGCCTATAGACTTTTTTTTTTTTTTTTTCCTCTGCCCCATTGACCTTCTAACCTGAAGAACTAATTACGGGTTTCAGTGACCGGATGCTGGGCTCTTATACAGTTCGTGTGCGCTGGGTTACGGTTAACGGATCGCACAGTAAAGCCGGCGACACGCTGCTGTATCTTGGCTGCCATTTTGCATCCATAATCTGGAAGGGTTTCCCTCATGACCGAGACTTTCCTGACCAGAACTCCCAGCGTTGTATGAATGGATGATGATCGGGTCAGGAGAGCGACGGGCACAAGTCAGAAGAGTTATCTCCGCTGGGATATCATTAGTGGGGTATCCAACCTCTGGGACCCCCGGAGAACAGAGGTTGCCTTGCAGGAGGAACACAAACTCTTGACGTGGCATAAAGATGTGAAAAGTTTTGATCAGTTGAGGGTCTGGGTGCTCGGACCCCCCATTGACAGCTGAAATGAAGGGGTGCAGTTCTCACCCCCCTTCGCTCTGTTAATTGCTGTTCTCGACAGCTGAAGACGTCTAAAGGAATGGAGTCAAATCCCGCATCCTCGCTCATCTAAAGGCTTGTGTACACTGCCAGTTGTCGTGAGGTTTCACTGGTTTCTCAAGCCGGATTCACATAAGCGTTGCAGATTTTATTTATTTTTTCTGTACTATTTGTGAGCATCGGGCCGCCCGCACACGGGCACCTATTTCCGCAACCAATGCAGCGTTTTCCGCGACACTTTAATTGCGGTTTACCGCTCCCATTGTTTACAACGAAGTGTCTCCGACAGCCGCATGATCGTGGCGCTATCCAGCGCAGCAATTTTCGAGAGGAGACTCTTCTATTTTTCGGCGTGTAGCGCTCCTCATCAATGAAAGCAAAATTACTCCGGCCTGAGGGTTTGCCTGGTTGGGCCACGTTTACATGGAGCATGCGTTCTGTCCCGGACACTCGGACGGACACAACTCTTGCAATCATACGAGTGCGATGTGGTGTGAAAAAAATTTAAAAAAAAATCCCATTACTACGGGATAAATTAGGCATCGCATGAAAACGCATCTGCGTACAAATACAAGGGGGTTTAAACTCTCCTAGGAAGTAATGGCCACGAATGGGACAAGCTGCCATCAGTATCGTTGCAAGAGAATTCGCCCGTGTAAATGGACCCATTGCGAATAATGGATTGTATTTACATGAGTTTCGCAGCGCACAAACCTCACGATAAATATGGCCGTCCTGAAATCTAACCCTTTACTGGCGCAGCTTTTCTTCCCCCCCCCCCCCCCCCCCAAATTTCCGGGTTTTTTTCCTCCTTTTTAAAAAATCGTGACTCCTTTTATCCATCGACGCTGCTGTATGAGCGGGCTTGATTTTTGCAGGACAAGTTGTATTTTTCAATGGTACTACAATGAAGGAAAAGTCATTCTGCCATCTTTTGGTGCGCCTTGTTTCTGCAGCGCACAAACCAAGAAAAATGACAATTGCTGAGCAGGAGGTGCGGGGATCAATCCCTGTTGCCCAGGCGTCCTCTGCCGTGGGGGAGGGGATGGAGGGGTCCGTCCCTGTTGCCCAGGCGGCCTCTGCCGTGGAGGGGTCCGTCCCTGTTGCCCAGGCGGCCTCTGCCGTGGAGGGGTCCGTCCCTGTTGCCCAGGCGGCCTCTGCCGTGGAGGGGTCCGTCCCTGTTGCCCAGGCGGCCTCTGCCGTGGAGGGGTCCGTCCCTGTTGCCCAGGCGGCCTCTGCCGTGGGGGGGGGGGGTCCGTCCCTGTTGCCCAGGCGGCCTCTGCCGTGGGGGGGGGGGGTCCGTCCCTGTTGCCCAGGCGGCCTCTGCCGTGGGGGGGGGTCCGTCCCTGTTGCCCAGGCGGCCTCTGCCGTGGGGGGGGGGTCCGTCCCTGTTGCCCAGGCGGCCTCTGCCGTGGGGGGGGGGGGTCCGTCCCTGTTGCCCAGGCGGCCTCTGCCGTGGGGGGGGGGGGGGTTCGTCCCTGTTGCCCAGGCGGCCTCTGCCGTGGGGGGGGGGGGGGGTTCGTCCCTGTTGCCCTGGCGGCCTCTGCCGTGGGGGGGGGGTTCGTCCCTGTTGCCCAGGCGGCCTCTGCCGTGGGGGGGGGGGGGGGGGGGTTCGTCCCTGTTGCCCTGGCGGCCTCTGCCGTGGGGGGGGGGGGTCCGTCCCTGTTGCCCAGGCGGCCTCTGCCGTGGGGGGGGGGGGTCCGTCCCTGTTGCCCAGGCGGCCTCTGCCGTGGGGGGGGGGGGGTCCGTCCCTGTTGCCCAGGCGGCCTCTGCCGTGGGGGGGGGTTCGTCCCTGTTGCCCAGGCGGCCTCTGCCGGGGGGGGGGGGGGGGGGTTCGTCCCTGTTGCCCAGGCGGCCTCTGCCGTGGGGGGGGGTTCGTCCCTGTTGCCCAGGCGGCCTCTGCCGTGGGGGGGGGTTCGTCCCTGTTGCCCAGGCGGCCTCTGCCGTGGGGGGGGGGGGGGGGGGTTCGTCCCTGTTGCCCTGGCGGCCTCTGCCGTGGGGGGGGGGGGGTCCGTCCCTGTTGCCCAGGCGGCCTCTGCCGTGGGGGGGGGGGGTCCGTCCCTGTTGCCCAGGCGGCCTCTGCCGTGGGGGGGGGGGGGGGTCTGTCCCTGTTGCCCAGGCGGCCTCTGCCGTGGGGGGGGGGGTCCGTCCCTGTTGCCCAGGCAGCCTCTGCCGTGGGGGGGGGTTCGTCCCTGTTGCCCAGGCGGCCTCTGCCGTGGGGGGGGGGGGGGGGGGGTTCGTCCCTGTTGCCCTGGCGGCCTCTGCCGTGGGGGGGGGGGGTCCGTCCCTGTTGCCCAGGCGGCCTCTGCCGTGGGGGGGGGGGGGGTCCGTCCCTGTTGCCCAGGCGGCCTCTGCCGTGGGGGGGGGGGGGGGGTCTGTCCCTGTTGCCCAGGCGGCCTCTGCCGTGGGGGGGGGGGGTCCGTCCCTGTTGCCCAGGCGGCCTCTGCCGTGGGGGGGGGGGGGTCCGTCCCTGTTGCCCAGGCGGCCTCTGCCGTGGGGGGGGGGGGGGTCTGTCCCTGTTGCCCAGGCGGCCTCTGCCGTGGGGGGGGGGGGTCCGTCCCTGTTGCCCAGGCGGCCTCTGCCGTGGGGGGGGGGGGGTCCGTCCCTGTTGCCCAGGCGGCCTCTGCCGTGGGGGGGGGGTCCGTCCCTGTTGCCCAGGCGGCCTCTGCCGTGGGGGGGGGGGTCCGTCCCTGTTGCCCAGGCGGCGTCCTCGGGATTGTTGTGGAAGATGTCAGCAGAAGTCACCTGGCTGCCGAAGCCAATCAGTGGCTGCAGTGTCTGTTCTGATGTCCTGGCATCATGGCGTCCAGGATATGAGGGCATATGCGGCGGTGATGCTGCAAGCTGATTGGCTGCAGTGGTCAGGTGACTTCCGCTGAAGTAACCTTCCACAACAATCACAAGGGCGACAGCACCAGATCCTTGCAGCAGAGGAAAGTGCTGTAAATAGAACTATTTTCGTTCGTCTCACAACACACACAACTTGCACGATTTTAGCGCCTGTATGAATGCACCCTAACGATGCTCTCTAAACTTTTTTTTTTTTTTTGGTCATGAGAACAAGTCGTTTTGCTCACGAGGGTCTGTCTGCAGCTAATGAGCGGTGACGGCACTCAGACAAGCGCTTCAGCTGGCTCGTTCCAGCGATCGGTGGCGGTCTTGACAGCCGGACCTGTCTGACATGTCAAAAGCTTTTAGAAAGTGAAGTTACACTTATATTCCCGTCTCGACATGTTGTTCACATGATGGGGGATACCTTGCTGATCAGTGGAGATCCGGCTGATGGGACCCCCAACAATCCCTTGTCACATCCTGAGGTCTTGTCAGCGGTGGCCACACTTGCGCATGCTCCTTGCGCCATTCACTTTTCTAGGGCCACCAAAGATAGCCGGCCGTGTTAAAGTGCGCCCCTACCTCCAACGGTCCCATTGAAGTGAATGGCGCAGTGACATGTATGCAGGACCACTGCTATCAAAACTTCAGGATGTACCGGGGGAATATCTCTAGATCAGCTGGGATCCCAGCGGTCGGACCCCTACAGGTCACCAAGTTAACCCCTATCCTTGCTGAGATAGTAGATCTCCTTTAAGGACCAACAGTCTTGCACTTGCCTCCCTGCTTTCCATCCCCTTTGCTATGATCCAGTGCTTGAAGGGTTAAACAGCCGGACCACAGAAATCTCTGACCCAGCGGTCGGGCTACGTGGACGCTGGCTTACAGCTCGTCACTTATTGTTGCGCTGAAGCTAGAAATTCAGGTGCGACCTGGCGCTTCGTGTAATCTGCGGACATTAGCGGTGGGAACAAATTATTACAATACGCTCCATTAATTGGTGATGGGAAACGGTGTCCCTCTCTGGACTGTGTGCGCTCCCCTCTCTGGACTGTGTGCGCTCCCCTCTCTGGACTGTGTGCGCTCCCCTCTCTGGACTGTGTGCGCTCCCCTCTCTGGACTGTGTGCGCTCCCCTCTCTGGACTGTGTGCGCTCCCCTCTCTGGACTGTGTGCGCTCCCCTCTCTGGACTGTGTGCGCTCCCTACTTGTATTTAAAACCCACTGAAAAAAAAGTTTGTCACTGTTTGTTTACATTGGTTTTTGCTATAGAAATCAACAGGACTTCAGAATGTTTGTTTCAAGTGCAAAAACCGTACCGGAAAAAAGGAAACACAAAAAAAAACGTGTTTCCGTGTGATTTCTTTCCGCATTTTAAATCTGAAGCTGGCATGGAAGCATCGCGCCGGTGTGTACGGCCGTAGGATGTGCTTACATGGGGCAATCTGCGGCTATACTGCTACCTCTGATCCCCGTATCTTGCTGGGGATTCGGCTCTGACCTTGTGGATATTATGATGCGACTGCTCGCATCCGCATTAAGACGTGACAAGTTGTGTGGGGTGTGTGTGGTTCTCGTGTAACGGTGTGGAGGGTATACCGAGAATGGCGTGATGGAGGAAAAGATCCATCGAAAGGGATCCTGGGGACGGCAGCAACTCATCACTGGAAGGGGTCGGAGGAGGATGTCTGGAATCGTTCTGACCAACAGGCTGCACAGTCAGCTGAATACAACGCTGGAGCTCCAACTAACGTGTCCGAACGCACAACTCACCGTCCCTTAGCAGGATGGAAATATTACAACGGCGCTGGAACTGGTCGTCTAAGAGAAATAGACGAGACTCCAGGGGGTAAAAGAGCGCAAAACTTGTATCACTGAGCAGCGGAAAAACATCTGCTGGTCAGATAAATGCAGATTTCTGTTGCCCCCGTACTGATGGGAGGTCAGAATTTGGCGCAAGCAGCATGAATCGATGACCCCATCCTGGTCAGAACATGTCAGCACCGCCATCTAATCTGCAACAACTACAAGGATCTTCCTGTCCGCAGGGGCCGGTATTCCTGCAGGATGATGTCATCGCATAGTGGGATCTCTGCAATTAGAAAGTGCTGCAGTTCTGGAGTCCAACGCGCTACTAGACAGGGGCTAATAAAGGGGCCGTTCAGTGTATCCTAACCGCTATGTTCGAGCTATAGCCGTGTATATATGTATTTTGGCAGGGCAGACTGTATAGCCACGGGTGACTCTTCCAGCGTTCTCCTCGGTCTGCTATAAGCTGCCAGCAGGGGGTTGTGTGTAATACGTTTCTTCACTCTGTAACTCAGGCTTTCTTTGTGGCGTGTGACTGGCAGCGGCGGAGGGGTTAATGCGGCTCGCTCTGCCCCGGCCTCCCCTCTCAGAAGGGCGGCTGTTGTTGTGATTCTCGGATCAGCTGACGGGCCGCCTTTTGGCTTTGACTTCTAGTGTTTTTATTATTAGTGGATAGGGCCGCTTTCCTGAGGGGGGATGGGGCGCAGACGCAGGAAGTGACGTCACACGTCTGTCAGCTGCACGGCTTAAAGGGCCAGTCCCTCCTGTAACCATAACAAACCAGCCGTAGCTGGGCGTCTGCGGAGTCTGCTGTGTATGGAAGATTTACTTGTGGCTTTGGCGCTGCTATTTGCTTTTACACTTTTTTTTTGTCTGCAGTTTTGAGTCTTGTTAGGGCCCCCACCCTCCCCCGATCTTTGTGTAATCTGAGGATACGACTAATCGCCCTTGTACACAAGCAGATTGACTGCACTGATCGATGATATAGCCAGCCGACCGGCGCTTATTCTTACATGCCAATTACCGCGCGCAGGCGTGTATCCGTGACCGGTCATACGGAGCAGTTTGCATTACCGTCCGCAGCACATGTTTACGTTATGTTGGTCTGCGCGGCGGAGGCCCGGCACAGAGTAGCGCAGTCTGACGCACTTGTTTGTTCGCTGAAATGCCGAAAGGCATGTTAAAAGCTGGACAGACCAAACAGTGGGGTACATCAGCCCCCCCCCCCAAACTGCTGTCACTGAGGGTCGCTTCTCACCCCGCAGTGATGTCAGCCCGAAACTCCATTTAGTCGTCTCCTCGCTGTAGGGGGAGTAGTAACCCCGCAGGGAGGAGGGCAGAGAACACGGAAGCCCCCCATTCTCCAGATTGGCAGAGATCTCGCAGTGAGATCCCTAATGATCAGCAAGTTAGCCTGCTGTAAGAAATAACTTGTAATCTTGCTTCAACCCATTTTTTTTAAAGGGGTATTCCCATCCCAGCAAGTAATCTATCCATAAGGTTGGGGTTAACTTGATTCTTGGTGGGGGGTCCAACGCCTCCAATTTCAGAGATCTCGCCACTATCTCTTTCCTGAATATTGGCCACGCACCATGCCGCCCACTTCCATAGGAGATGGCGGGGTTCCAGCCCTCGGCAGTCTCTGGTGGTCCCATGGAGGGGTATCAAAGCTTTGTGGCCTACTGGGGGTGACTTTCTGTGGATTGGTGGGAGTCGTAATAGTCGGACCCTCACCATCTGTGAGTTCTCATAACCTATGAACAGGATGACTTGCTGACATGGAAATGCCCTCTTATGTACCGAGGCTGGAGCAGAACCCCAAAGCGGTGGTGCCCACCCTAAACGTTACGCAAGAGGAAGGACCTCCGACAGCAGATCCTCTTTACACTGTGAGATGATGGGACAGATGGCACTTTGTCACTTTGTCATTTGATCACTGGGTAACTTTACAGTGATGGGTTTGAGCGTTCATCGGTCTGTGTAGAAGGCTCGCTAGGGAGGGCTCATTCACACATGCAGATTTGGTCCGTGAAATACTCCTAGCGTTTTTACGGACTGAAGCTGCACGTTTAACTGCGTAGTTGGTCTTTCGTTCATGTGTGGGTTTTAATGCATGCATTCACTGCATTTTTCATGTGTGCAAGAAGGTCCCATTGACTTCTCCTGCCTTCCTCCGTAAGTGCGATTGTATTATGCATGTGTCTTGGGTCGTGCCCCCCCCCCCCCCCCCCCCCATGTTATAAAATATATGCGTCCTAATACAAATCGCAGTTCATGCAGTCCGTGCTACACGCGTGTAATACAGTGCAGATACGCCCGTGTGAATGAGCCCTCAAAGGTGATGACTCTTGGATGTGCTCTTTGCTTTCTTTCTCTGGCAGTTGCTGTTTTTATTGACTGTTTTTTGTGTTCTTGACAGCCATGTCGCCAGTCGTCCGGAGGTTCAGGGAGCGAGCATTCGTCATCGTCCTCCTGCCCCACGTCAGACGTCATACGGGTGAGTCCTGTGCATGTGCCCAAGGGTGCCGTCTCCGCACACACAGAAGGATGTTTAGGAATAAATGGGCCGGTGGATAGCCCACCCTGCAGAACTCTGCAGTGATCTGACGTGCATCGGGATGAAAAGGATGAGCAGGTTTTCGTACTGTGCTCTTCGCTCATATAGTTACTCCTATAATGTATACGGTCTGTTAGACCCGGTTCATATAGGCTTTCAATATGGTGCATCGCAGACATATTAAAATGACCCTAGGGAGAGGAGAGGGGTAAATGTTACCTGCAGTTCTTCTCTGCTGCCCCTTCGATCTGCCAGTTCTAGGTTCCATTCTGCACTACAGCAACTTTCTTACTACCTAGTGCATTCTGTGCAGTGCTGATCACATGAGCAGGTCTGGCCTATCAGAGCAGGTATAGCGTATTGGTAGTCTAACACTGTGGAGACTATTGGGTAGTCTGAAGATGGCTTCGGATCAGAACAACTGCAGGTAATCTATCCCCTCGCTCTCCAGTCATGGAACAGAATTTTGTCCAAAACCAAAGGGTGGTCTTAAGACAAATTTTATTTTTCCCCTTTAATGGACCCAGAGAGAATCTACCATCACCTCCTGGATACAGACACGGTTGTGCAGCATCCGCAGGGGAGATGTAGCCTTGCATGGAGACCAGTTAAAGGCAAAGTGTTATCCAGCTTTACCCCTAAAGGCCCATTTAGACCCAACGATTCTCACTCAAAGCGGTCTTTTGAGCAAGAATCGTTGGGTCTAAACGCACGGACATTGTGCCATTTTAGTTAACAATTCACTCATCGTTGTCTTTCTGCAAACTGAAAGTCAACAATGAGTTTGATCAGGACCGCGTGCTGAGTTCTCAGCGGGATACCGCTAATACTATTGTGTCAGCTGGTATCCTACTCGGAGAACACAGCAGAAGTATGCAGAAGACAGCGCTTCAGCTGTCTTCTGTATACCCCGCTCAGAGAGCTCAGCTGGATACCGGCTGAGTGGTCTGTGAACACAGGAGTATGCAGAAGACAGCGGTCCTGCTTGTTTTCTGCATAAAGCGTGAGCTTCATTTACACACTTATGCAAAGTGAACGCTCAAAACTGTCACTCAAACTCCTGTTTGAGCGAATGTTGAGCGATCGTCTTGACGTGTAAATGCACTGAATGATTATTGCTCAAAAGATGTATTTTGAGCAATAACCGTTGACCCTAAGCTGCAGTAAACCTACAGTTCAGTCAGGGACAAGGGGTGCTGCAATGTGGCTTTTTTTTCCCCCTCTACTCTCCTCGGTTTTCCAGAAATGTGACCGTAAAGTTCAAGTCAATCCTTCTTCTGGTGACCCTCAGGCTTCTGTTGTCCGCCCTAGTAATGCATATCTTTTTCCAGACCCTGGCCCATCTTTTCTCACTCTCTGAGCTGCAGGCGTCTATATAAATGGCGCACGTGCTCAGTTCCTCTCATGAACCTGCTTTTACTTCCGCCTCTTCTTCCCTGCTGGAGTCTAGGAAGCCTCTTTTGTGCTGATAGCAAATGTGGTTATGTACTGTTGCTCTGACCTCCCCTCTGTAAGGCGGCTGCTTTCTTTTTCGTAGGGGCTGTATGGGTTGCAGCTGCTACCTGTCCCAATCCAGCAGGCCCCACTTGTCACCTTATGTGCCATCCCTGACAGCCACCACTGCTTTTTCATGGCACTCCTTCTCCCCCAGTTATCCCTGCATTCCCCCACATGCCTACAGCGCTACAGACATGGAGGAGCAGCGGGCTTAGATGTTGGAGGCTAATGTAACATGGCGGTGTTGATAATGCCTTCCTGTCACCCTCTCCCCTGTTATAATGGCTTCCAGCATCTGATCCTCGCTGCTCCTGTCTGTAGCACTGCAGACACGTGGGGGAATGCTGGGTAACAGGGCCGCAAGAAAGAAATGGTGGCATGCGTAAGGGGGCGAGGGGGTCCGGAGAGCTTCCTGGCTTGGGTGTAGAACTACAGCATGTGTCCACGTAAGGAACCGGTCAAACAGCAAGAAAACAAAGTTCTTGTTTGACCTTGTTTCTTGACCGGTTCTTTATTACGTGGACACGTGCTAAATGGCAATATGAACACAGGCTGTAGTAATACTTGGCTTGGGTGATGGTCGCTTGTTAAAATGGAGGCCAGAGCTTGCAGCTTTGCCTTGTTTTTTTTAATGGCAGCCTACAGCTCTCTGGATTCGGCCATCCAGAGGGGGTCCTTGAATGGGAACCCCTGAACGGCTTTGTGAATGTAGTCTAATGAATGGATGGAGCATGACCGCCGGGCCAGAGATATGGCTCTTGGGGAAGAGGGACCAGTTAAGTGATGAATCCGGCTGGTGGTCGTGCGAGAACATTAAGTATTGGAAGGCAACCTATAGGCTGCAGCCATCTGTGTGATGTGACCCGAGACGCTTTCTCCTGCACACTGGAGGTCCTTGGTTAACATGGGTCAATTCTTGGCCTGATGTAATTAGATGCCAGTCAGCAAGCCTGTTGATTGGCGCTCGTCTGCTCTTGTTGCACTGGCTGACAGGCGCTGCTACAGGGACGAACATGTAGGCTAGCTTGTCCCCATAGGCCGGCTGTACATCTCCCTCTTCAGATGCCCGTTGGCAGTTGTCAATGGTTGGCGTTTGTGACATCAGCTGGTCGCTTTGAGGGATTGGGTTTTGGAGGAATGTTCGGTGCCTGTAATTGGACTGTGTAAGAGGACCTTCAGGGTGAGTTCACATCGTAGCTGATCCGCGCCAAAACTTACAGCATATTTTGCGCTGCGGCTTTTGTTGTAAATCCACATCCAAATCGTCAGTTTGTAGATGTTGATTCATTATAGAAGTGAAGAAATGAAGCCTGCTGCCGACCGGTATCAGAATGATGGGGATTTTGGTGTGGATTTTCCGCTGCCGATAATCGACACCAACTCTGCTACATGTGACCGTATCTCTAGTCTGCTTTATTTTGGGAGGCCGGAGTCCTTTAGGGATTAAACCGACATAAACTTTGCAGTAACTTTGCTTTGTGTCATGATTTCCCCATTTACGTATATACAGCTGTTGTGTGGACCACATCCATTTATTCGCAGGACTGTTGTCTCTACAAGATACGATAAAGTTCATATTAGGAAATGTGCATCCCGTCCGTACTGCAAGTGAAAAGAACGTCTAGCCCAAAAGAGGTTTTTGGCAGAGCGATCGTCTGACGTGTATCGGCAGCAGAGAGATTTATAGGGCTGGGGAGAGTTGTAAACATTCAGGGAAGCGTTTTGTTTCTTAATCATTTAATGCAAACTCTGCAACACGTCAGAATAGGGGGGGGGCAGATGTTTGTTTTTTGTTTTGCTTAATTGGGGCATGTTCATGACATGGGGTGTCTGACTCGGGACACTTGCATTGTATATAATCCTATATTATATTTTTTTTCCTTCCTTTTCCAGAGGATGAAGTTCTTGCTGCTCCAGCAGAAGTACCTGGAATACTTAGAAGATGGCAAAGTCCTTGAAGCACTGCAGGTTTTGCGCTGTGAGCTGACGCCACTGAAATACAATACAGAGAGAATTCACGTCCTCAGTGGGTAAGGGGGGCCTTTTCCAGTCTGACGCTCTATTGATTGTTTTTTCGGAGGTTCGCTAATGCAATTCCAGATTTTTTCTTTTCTTTTTCCTCCCTTGTGTAATTGCATCACATCGTGGCATTTTGTTCCTGTTGGTTTGTCCTTTTTTAGGTAGTGCATATTGGCTCTGATCAACTTTCTTCAAGCACCCCAGCACTTTCCTGTGCACATAAGTGCCAGTGAACTCGATTACCCAAGTAAGCAAGATGGTAGATCTTTCACAGGACATTTTCCCAATTGTCTGGACCTCCAGTGTCCGAGGAATGCAGAAAATGTGTTCATGATGAAAGTGGAGTCTCCAATAGCTGTCTGGCATTCTGATGCTTGCATATCATTTTTTCACCCTATAGAGGGGTGTTTACATCTTGTAAAAGGATGCCACATCATTATGTCATCACTTTGATTGGTGGGAGTCTGGGACCCCTCCTCCAGGATAAGTCATCAACAGTTGGAACAGCGGGGGTCCACCACTTGGAATCTCTGCCAATCACTGGGCCATTTGTCAGTATGAGAAGTGCTGGAAGCAGATAGCGCTATCAGTATTGCAACAGCTTGGATTACTACTGCAGATGCCGCTCCTATTGAATTTGATGGGAGCTTGTTCCTGCAGTACCAACCTTGGCCACTGCAGTGCTGACAGTGCTATCTGCTTCCAGCTAGCCAAGTGATCAGCTTATCTACAGGGATCCCAAGTGGTGGACCCCCACGATCAACTATTGATGACCTATCCTGAGGGCAGGTCCTCAACAGTTTTAGGTCCTGGGCGTACCCTTTTAAACCACCTCAGTGTTTTTGTCAGAGGGGTTGGGTACATGCTGTTTCTATGACCAGGCTGAGGTTTGACGCTCGTTCTTGCTCGTTCAGCCAGGAAAGGATGATCTCGTTATATTTATGTAACCTGTTTATTTCTACTCTGCAGGTATTTAATGTGTAGTCACGCAGAAGACCTGCGAGCAAAGGCAGACTGGGAAGGAAAAGGGGCAATATCGCGCTCTAAGCTGCTTGATAAACTCCAGAGTAAGTATTTGTGTATCACTCTAACACAGCTTTGTATGTTTGCTCTCCTTCATATGAGGTGTCGGCCTTTGAAATCCAATCGGTAACTACTAGGGCCTCTACCTGTCACTTCAGCCATTTATTGTCCGGCTTGGTGAAGTGCAGCGGCCCCTTCGGCCCTTTACCTGAACAGCTCTGGTCTGAAGCAGTAGGGTGAGGGGCTGGCGCTGTATAGAGCCACGGTGAGCCTTATTCACCGCTTCCAGTGGGCTTCATGTTTAGTAATTGGGCTGCTTTTCTAGGGAATACAGGTGGGAATACACTGAGGTGCCACTTATAGATCAATAACACTGAATCCATCATTCACAATGGGTGATGGTCACAGAGCAATGCTTGAGTAACCGTATCTGCAGCTATTGTACTGAGATGGCTTTCTAATGCCCTGTAAATGGATGGCTACTGCTGATCTGCAGTTGGCCAATGTGTAACTTGTTCCTGAAGTCACTTGAGCTATTATAACTATAGTATATCTGCAAGAACGTGAACAAAATCAAGCAATAATAAATGGGATCTACTGGATTCCACTGCCTCTGTTCTTGGTTTTATTCTCTCCTCTTCTCCCCAGCATACCTTCCGCCATCTGTTATGCTACCACCCAGACGTCTGCAGACTCTACTACGTCAAGCTGTTGAGCTACAGCGAGATCGGTGCCTCTACCACAATACAAAACTTGACAATAATCTGGACTCTGTATCCCTGCTTATTGATCACGTCTGCAGCAGGTTAGTAAGGTTTCATTTAAAGGGATGGTCTCAGTTCTTGTTGATTTTTTTTTTTAGACCGCTCCTTACTTCGCTCAGTGGCCCAGATTGGTACTGCAGGCTGAATCCTATTCAAGTGAATGGGACTCGGCCTGCGGTACTAGCCTGGGTCACTGCAATGTACAATGCCGTCTAAAGAGGTTGTCCCACTTTTAGCTGTTTTCGAAAGGCTATTCCCACCTTGGACATCTGTGGTATATCCATAGGCTGACACACAGAAGACATTTATCACCTAAAGGCCCTTTTACACAGACCGACAGTCGGGTAAACAACTGCACGAACGCTGATGTCACCGCTAAGGTCGTTGGCGCTCGTGCGGGGCGTTTACACTGGCAGACTTCACCGCTGGATTGCGGGTGTCTCGGATTTATTTGATGTGTTGATTCCCTGTTCCTGACCGTCTCATTTCTTCCACTTCCAGGAAACAGTTTCCATGTTTCACACAGCAAGTCCTCACAGAGCACTGCAACGAAGTCTGGTTCTGTAAGTTCTCCAACGATGGCACTAAACTAGCAACGGGATCGAAAGACACAACTGTTATCATATGGCAGGTTGATCCAGTAAGTGTGGCTTTTGAATGGTTGTTATAGCTCATCTTGTGGAATTCTGGCCTTTCAGATGTCAAAAATTAAAGAAATGGCATTTAAAATGCTAAAAAGAAAATTGCATGTTAATGACTGCAGTGAGGGATCTACTGCTCTCCTGTGTTATCAGATTGTGACCTTTCCTAAGTCTAGACACTTGTCATCTCTCCCTACCCCTAAAGGTAATGTGCCATGTTACAAAGTTATCCTCTGCCCACAGGATAGGGCATATTGATACTAGTGTATCTTGACTCCACCGGAAGAGGTGGGTGGAGACAAAGGATAGTGTTATTGACAGGGAGGTGATTCCCCCGGGTACTGATTGGCTGCAGGAGCTTTGCAGTGGACCACAAGGTGTCTCATGCAGCACCGCAGGCAGCGTGTGCTGCTAGTGTGCCGCTCTCTAATGAAGTCCCCTCCGGCCTTTTTTTGCATGTCCACAGCGCTCCATTGTTCCCTGCCTACTCAGCGTCTACACTCCGCTCTGTTGTCCCCTGGCTGCTGTGCCGCAGTATGTGTTGCCGGCGGGACTATGCCATCGGACGCTGTCGGGGGTCCCCTCAGCCGCCCACAAAAGTTAACTTTTAAGCTGAAATCTCCAGCGCCAAATCCAGGGGGCGGATACTGTCAGTGGCCCCTGCGGCCGCCGACAACAGTAAGCTTTGACAGCGGGAATTTAGCAATCTGCGGCCCGCTACAGTAACATGACATCACTGCCTGCAGCGATGGCCAGGGAGGCCGGCGGGGAACAGTACAGATCATGCGCTGGGGGACAGCACTGTGTCAGCTGTCGGGACAGCAGAGTGTCAGCGACTGCACATCCTACGGCCACATACACCAAGAAAGTAACTCGCGCCGGGAGCTGAGATGGAACGCCACTGGGGAAAGCAGGGAGAAGACAGCCATAGTGTTCAGTCTCCCCGTCTGCCGAGGCCGGTCAATGTTCCATGAAGCCGGAGGGGTGAGTGCAGCCAATCAGGCAGTGGGGGCGTAACGTAGCTGTCAAGCAGCCTTACACTTCTCTCCACCCACCACTTCCGGTGGCTTCAAGATACACCAGTAACGGGCATAACTTCATGATCGTGGGGTCCAACTGGTTTCCGTATAAATGGAGTAGAGGGGTCACAAGTGTGCTGCTTTGGCATTCATTTCCATGGGAGCGCTGGAGATGGTTGAACACTTGTACTTGGCATTTTCCAGCGGTCCTATTGAAAGGAGCCTTTCTTGGTTCTTGTTTAGCACAGCGAGCGACACCATTTCTGGGAGTTGTGTAAACAGCATAACTCTTAAGCTTTTTGTGTAACTTCCATTTACTTCTAGGAGGTCTTAATAGTGAAGCCCACTTGGCTCTTTCTGTCACGGGTGGGACAATGGCGACCAGGACCAGGCAGGATCTGCGTTCATCAGACTTTTGTGAATGTCTCAGACTGCAAATCCCCCTTAAACTCTATCAGTAATGGTCAGATATTCCGGTGGCTCCCTGCCAGGGATGGGCCGTCTTTCCTGTGACCAATCTCTGAGCAACTCTAAAGGCTTTAATCTCTTTATGGAGGAGATCTGAGGGGGTCCAAGGTTGTGCTCCACAAATATAACCCCCCACCCCCCTAGTATCAGTCTTGGCCAGAAAAAGTGTTGATGGACTTCGCCTTTAATGTTGGTATGCAGCTTGTTTTGCAAGGAGTCGGTGACCTCATTAGAGCTCGGGGTAGTGTCATCCATCAGGTACCGGTTCTCGGTGAACTGACAGCCTGCTCACAAGTATTTGTGCCGCCCTGAAAGTGTGTTCATTTGTCTGCCAGTGACCAGCTTAATATCTGCTTATTGTGTGTAACATAGTCAGAGTAGACGCTGTATTGGGGTTCATATTTGGGTCTTTAATGATTTTTATTGCCGTGTGAAGCTGGCCTTACAAACCCTTAAAGGGATTTCCAGGACTAACCACCCTAACCCCAAGATGGCGGTATTGCATTCTTTTTTCCATTTCACTCCACTTGGAATTTTTTAAATAACTTTTAGCACATTAGGGTACATGAAATAGTACAACTGAAAAATACACCTCGTCCCAGGTTGGGAGGAAAAAGCAGAACTGGGGGGGGGGGGGGGGGGGGTTAAAGTGACCCTCTGGTTTCAAGACCAAATTCTGTCCTAGGACTGGAGGGGGGATATATTAGCAGTTCTCTGGCGCTCTGATTCGCCGGTTCTGGGACCTGTTTTTGGCTGTCTTAGATTGCCAATGCTAGACTACTAATGGGCTATACCTGTTCTCTGTCCAAGGCTGCTCACGTGATTAGTGCTGGCCAATCAGAATGCAGTACCGTGGGTGCATTAGGTAGGTAGAAATTGTGCTGGCCGTCTTGGCTGATAGGAAGTACGGCAGAGCAGTTGACTTGCAGGTAATATGTCCCTCGCCCCCTCCGCTCCCAGGACAGACGTTTATGTTGCTTTAATGCAGAAACCTCAGGATACTATTTGCGATGGGCCGACTAGTTGTAGGATAACTTGCGTATCGCATGCTGGGGTCTCGGAGGCTGACTTCAGAGCTCCTTATGCTATAGCACTGTTAAACCTTCCCAATCCCCCCCCCCCCCCCCCCGCTGTGCTGCTGGTGAAGTTACTGGGAAGACGCCTACGGGGGTCCTTTTTAAGACCTCTTCTATCCCTGCTTTTGTGTCTTCTGCGTCCCTTGAATTCACATATTGCCGTTTTTTGTGCCAGAATCTCAGACTTTCTGAATCATCAGATGCCAGATTGGGGGAAAGTCGTTGAATTCTTAATTACTTGCTCAGAATTTTATTTTTTTTCAGAGCATTTTCTTCTCTTTATTGGGGGTTTTCCTGTCTGGTCTTACTGGTTTGCAGCCGGCGGGACAGGAGGACGCGGTGACTTCCTCAGCAGCTGAGTGGTGCACAGACTAAACCAGTTTGTCGGCACGTTGCACTGTTGTGTAAGGTGCTGGAAGTGGGTTAATGACGGCGTTATGAGTGAGGTCAGCGCTCCTCTATAGGAGCTGGAATGTTACAGGGACACTATAGGAGCGAGCCGTGTGACGGAGTCCTGTCCCCGCAGCCGGATGTCTTCTGGCTCCTCCCGGCTGTTACGACGTTTCCTTTAGTACTTGTTTTGTTACTCCTTGGGCTGCTTTCACATCTATGTTGCGGTTTTGTTTTCCTGCTCCGTTTGGGGAGCAGCAAAGGGGAATCCCCTGGCCAAACAGCTTCGCCTTATGACGGAACCGAACAGCTCCAAATAGACCCTATTGACTGGGATGGGGTCCGTTTGGTAAAATGCTGACAGCTGAGCGGAAACCAGACGATAATCGCTGGATGCAGGAACGTCTCTCCTGATATTGTGTGACGGAACCTTCAAATGGGGGAGGCTCCAGTGCAGATGTGAAAGCGGCCGCAACCCCTTATTTACTGCTGGTATCTTTATGGCGGTCATTAACCCCTTAGTGGGATATTTGGATTTTTTTTGTGGCGTGAAATAGGGGGTAGAAAAAAACGCCGCAAACTCTTTGGGGGATGTCTTGTTTTTACGGCGTACACTTTTTTTTTTTCTCCTTCTCTTTGCGCGCTGGACGACCTGTAGTTTCTATTAGTATCATGTTGGTTTGCAGTACATACAGGTTTCTGATCGCTGTTTACTAACTAATTAATTTCTTTCTTGGAGATGAGATGACCAAAAAATAAAACAGAATTCTGGCTTTTTCGGGGGAGGGGTTGTGGGGGTTTTTTTCTTGTTTGTTTTTTTGTTTCCCTCTCCCCTGACTACCTTCACTGTATAGGATGAATAATGCCTTACTTTGATAGATTGGTATTGCTGTCTATTATTATTTCTATTAAAACTTTTTTAACTTGTTTTTCCTGAATGGGAGCCCTGAAGGACACGGGATGAAACTCGCTCTGTTTTCGATGCGTCATTAATAGCACAAGATGCCATGCAACACTGAATAAGGCTGCTCGCACATGGCTTGTAAGGGGTTAATCTCTGCCATAAGGGTACCAGTGGGACCAGATAAACTGGACCAACCTGCAATGGCCATATCATGCACATCAATGACCCCTGATCAGGTTTCAGTTCACCAATGCAAGCAGCGACAGCTTAAGGCCCATTTACACACAAAGATAATCTTTCAAACAATTGAAAATTTTAGCGATCGTTTTGCATAGAGTACTAATGGCCACTAATGCCCATTAGTACTTTATCCTCTTCATTTGCGTGCAAATGAGCCTCCAGAGCTGCTTGCAGAACTCAGCAGGTGGTCTGAGCTCTGCAGTCAGCTCCATTGTTCTGGTATGAGCTAAGAGAAAGCAGTGTTCTCTCTCGCTCCCGCGGAGATAACGGCCTGCAGTCTGTTTTCTCACAAGGGCTGCAGAGAGAATACAATGTAATGTGGAGAACACAGTGTGCAGTATGTCTGTCTGAGGATTTTTTTAGGCAAGTTTAAAAACCAAATCGTACAAAGTGCACAATGGTAGTGTTTACACACTATTATCGCTTATGCCGTAGTTTTAACAAATTTTGAGCGATGATTGTTGGGTGTAAATGGGCCTTAACTGCACCCCAGGTAATTGGTGGCCTATTGGAAGACCCGTCTAGTCATTGCATAGACTGACTGGAAATGAATAGTTATACATGTAATATACACGTTGTTATCCAGAACTCAGTGACTACATGACTGCTTCTTATTCTCAGGACACACACCAGCTAAAGCTACTTAAGACATTAGAAGGCCATGCTTATGGGGTTTCCTACCTAGCCTGGAGCCCGGACGACAACTATCTTGTAGCCTGTGGTCCAGATGACTGTTCCGAACTCTGGCTGTGGAATGTCCAGGTAAGATCCGATTGCTGATCCTGAGTTACATCCTGTATTATACTCCAGAGCTGCACTCACTATTCTGCTGGTGAAGTCACTGTGTACATACATTACTTATCCTGTACTGATCCTGAGTTACATCCTGTATTATACCCCAGAGCTGCACTCACTATTCTGCTAGTGGAGTCACTGTGTACATACATTACTTATCCTGTACTGATCCTGAGTTACTTCCTGTATTATACTCCAGAGCTGCACTCGCTATTCTGCTAGTGGAGTCACTGTGTACATACATTACTTATCCTGTACTGCTCCTGAGTTACGTCCTCTATTATCCTCCAGAGCTGCACTCACTATTCTGCTGGTGGAGTCACTGTGTACATACATTACTTATCCTGTACTGATCCTGAGTTACATCCTGTATTATACTCCAGAGCTGCACTCACTATTCAGATGGTGGAGTCACTGTGTACATACATTACTTATCCTGTACTGCTCCTGAGTTACATCCTGTATTATACTCCAGAGCTGCACTCACTATTCTGTTGGTGGAGTCACTGTGTACATACATTACTTATCCTGTACTGAACCTGAGTTACATCCTGTATTATACTCCAGAGCTGCACTCACTATTCTGTTGGTGGAGTCACTGTGTACATACATTACTTATCCGGTACTGAACCTGAGTTACATCCTGTATTATACTCCAGAGCTGCACTCACTATTCTGCTGGTGGAGTCACTGTGTACATACATTACTTATCCTGTACTGACCCTGAGTTACTTCCTGTATTATACTCCAGAGCTGCACTCGCTATTCTGCTGGTATCGCATGCAGTATTTACCTAATTTGCATGCAGTGTTTTGTCCTGTAATATGGACCGAAAACAAAGGTTCCCCGTCAGTCAGTGTAGGCCGTTCACTGCCATTCTTTTCTGTCATAAGATGGATACATTCGCCCAGTAGATTCTACTTACCTGCTCCCATAATGCAGCAGGGAAACTGAACCCACATTGCTCATATGAGTGAGCCCTTAGCAGTCTGACATCAAACTTGTGGTGTGTTTTTTGTTTTTTGTTTTTTCTTTTTCATTACAACCAGCAGAATTGTGAGTGCAGCTGTGGAGGTATACATTACAGGATGCCTTAAATACCTCTATGTAAAGTTGCTGGCTTTGTTTAGCTTGTTTGCTTTCCTTATTGCTGCATAGCCTGCGCTGGCGACCTGAGATGAACTCTGCTGGAAGTACGATGTGTAGTGAGGTCTGCGCTCCTGCTATCTAAGTCTTGCATCTGTCTCCTTTTTCAGACTGGTGAGTTGAGGACAAAAATGAGCCAATCCCATGAAGACAGTTTGACGAGCGTCGCCTGGAATCCAGATGGAAAGAGATTTGTCACCGGCGGCCAACGTGGACAGTTCTACCAGTGTGTACGTGCGGCAAGCTTCAGGCTATATACTACTTTAACATTCATAAAGACTGGATGGTGTCTAACCGGCGGCATGACGGCTGTTTCTGCCAAAAGTACAACTCTGAGCATGTTCTGACAGCTGCAGGGTGGCATGCTGCCAGCTTATGTAGACTAGTGCTTGTGGCAAGCCTCATGTACCCGGAGTGCCACACTATTAGGATTTCTGGTTTGTTGGATAGCCATATAAGTTGGGGTGCATCCACACACTAGTTCTGTCTGATTACGATATGGATGAAACGAACGTGAAAAGAACACATGGATATGCGATATCAGATTTCTCTGACAGATATCACACTCGCCAGTATGAATACACTTTCACTTAGGCCGGTCTCACATCAACAGGTCGGATTCCACATGCGGGAGACCTTTGCTTCTCTGAATGGTGGATGACTGCTTGTCGTCGGCCATGCTCAGAAAATACATACATACATACATACATACATACATACATACATACATACATACATACATACATACATACATACATACATACATACATACATACATACATACATACATACATACATACATACATACATACATTAAAAAAAATATATTTTTCCCGCAATGACGCGGGTACCTCCAGCCTACCTGTCAATTGCAGATTGGCTGCAGGTTGGACGGCTTCCATTGACTTCATCTGAGCGGATTTTTCAAATGTTTTACTCTTTCAGTGTGTGCAGAATACCGCGGACTGTCCGCGTTGGTGACCATTGCGGATTCCGCAATAGAAATCCGATTGTGTGAGACCAACGTTGGGCTCTCATCCTGCACGTATGAGTCTTCTGTTGTGGTTTCTTAACTCCCCTCCCCCACACACTCGCCACCCCCCACCCCAATATGTCTCTGCCTAGATTGGCATATTCTATATTGCAAAAAAAACCCACTCCTGGATGCATGAAGGGTTTTTCCCAGAAATGTCTGACCTCGAGGGGGTCTGTTCACTTGTGTGGGATGAGGGAGATCTCACTCCACACTATAGAAGTGAATGTCGCAAAGGTCAAGCATACACACCACCGCTCACTTACATGGGACATTCAGCATGCACCGATCCCCGGATTTATTGCCTTTTTTGAAGAGTTATCAGGCACATCAGCATGAGCATTGATTGACATTTTACACCCATTCGCAAGAGCCACAGACAGCCGACACCCGCCTTGTATGGAGCAGGATCGTCTCCTGATCCCGTGCAATATAAATCCCACACTTCCAGGACATGGGAGTCCGATGCATAATATTTTTGTTTTCTTTGTATGGTGCTTGAAACCCATTATCAGCACTTTACCAGTTTGTAAATAAGTGTGTGTGAAGACCTGCAGGAGCTAAGGAACTTTTCTTCTGACTTTCTTTTTTTCTTCTTTCAACAGGATCTAGATGGCAACCTGCTAGACTCCTGGGAAGGTGTGAGAGTGCAGTGTCTGTGGTGCTTAAGTGACGGCAAGACTGTCCTGGCGTCGGACACTCACCAGAGGATTCGGGGCTATAACTTTGAGGACCTTACAGATAGAAATATGTAAGAAATCTTACTCTGTTTCTGGACATTTTATCTGCACAGAACAGTTATGGGGATGTATACCATTAATATATGAAAAGGTCCATCAACCACAGCCTGCCAGCTTCCTCCATGGACGTCTATCACGTGTCTGTATTTAGCATTTTGGCTAACTCTTGAGCTGGGTTCACACGGGGCGGATTTGCCGCGGCAAATCCACCTGCGACCGCTAATCCCGGGATTAGCCAGCCATGTGGACGAGATTTCTCAGAAATCTCGTCCACACGGGACGGCAAAGCGGCGCGGATTAGCCGGCCGCAGCATGCTCATTCTTTTTCTTCCTCCGCTGCGGCCGCGCTCTCCTCTATGGGAGCACCGGCCGCAGCGGAAGAGCGAGCGGCCGGGCCGCTTCAAAACCTGCGGCTAAGTGCCGCGGGTTTTGAAGCTGCGCTTCTTCCGGCGGAAATCTCGCATTTTTTTGCTGCGGCCAAACCGTGAGATTTCCGCGGGGATTCTGCTGTGTGGGAACCCAGGCTTACTGCTCACCAACACATTGAGGGAGATTTATGAAATTGTCTTAAAGAAAAACTGTCTTCGTTGCCCATAGCAACCGAAGTGCAACTTTCAGTTTGTGTTCTGCTCTGGTAAAATGAAAGCTGCCCTGTGACTGGTTGTTGAGGCCAACATCTTAGACAGCTTTTCTCTTAGACAATTTCAAGTGTCTCCCCCATTATGGCTACATACAAGTTGTAGAGTGCCGGCACACAAGTCTCATATGCCTCTGATTTCATGATTTGCCCTTTCGGATGAAATATTTTGCAAAAACTATACACTGGCACATGGCACCATAGTGCAGTGAAGATGGAAGCCCCCTGGCACATGGCACCATAGTGCAGTGAAGATGGCAGCCCCCAACGCCTGCATACAGGCAAAGCGCATGCGACTATCGTACATGAAGCCTAACTGCAGCCACATTCTGACTTCCTTTTGCACTGACTGTTTTTGCGTATTTGGTCATTTTTGAAGAAACGAGCCCTTTAACTCCTCCTTCTCTTGTCTGTTCTAGAGTACAAGAAGACCATCCTATCATGTCATTTACAATATCAAAAAATGGAAGACTAGCATTGTTAAACGTAGCTACTCAGGTAAGCGGTGCGCTCTATTGTGGGGGTCTCTATGACCTGTATACAAGGAATGTGTAAGATAGAGGATCCAAACTCAATTACTGAGCCAGTTACCCATCGCTCTGATTGTTGGAAACTCCTGAAGATCTTGTATATGGGGACCATTGGTTTGTCCCCCGACATCTGATACCGAGGGAAACAAGGAAGGCACACGCTGGATTTTAACTTGACCAATTTTTTTAATATCTGGGATATGAGAAGCACAAGTATCTGGCAGCCATCTATCCTCCCTCTTCCCCAATGAAGTGTTCAAGCTGGGATTGGTCAGTCGTACATCTTGATGGGGAAGTCTGCAGAGATAGCCTCGTCAGCTTCTCCCCACCCGGATTACCTAGACTGACGGGTCCCTCCCTGTTTGTGTACAGGGAGAGGCCTGCCTTCTAGGTGATCCGAGCGTAGAGGAGGCGGTGAGGCCCCAAACCTGGGACTAAGTATGTGTTTTCTGAACCACCATGCATTTCAGAACAAAGGCCACTTCATACGGTTAGACTTCAGTTGTTTGAACCCGTTGATAACCGCACAGCCGGATGACTCTAATGTGTATGGGAGTGGCTCAACTCAAATTATGTGATGGAGCCAGGAGACATAATTGTCAAAGGAATGTTTGTCCGACAGGTGTTGAAGGTGTATTCATATACACCTTATATGTAGGTACCGTGTAAGTGGATTGTTTAGGTCAAAGACTCGTGTCCGTAAACTATAGATGTTGACTCGAGCAGAAGTATAAAAACACTGGCTTGAGGCACATGCAGTAAAGAAGTCATATACTCTCCTTTCCCCGCTGTATCCTGTGGCGCCGCTCCGGGTCTCCCCTCTGAAGTATCACATTTGCAGTCTGCCCCAGCCTGGTTACGGGATGTCATAGCCACTGAAGCCAATGATAGAGCTCAGCACTCAATTGCAAAGCTCTGCAGTGCCTATGTCGTCCCATGAGCCAGGCAGTACTGCAGCCTGTAAACAAGCACCGGAGCGTAGTCAGGAAGTATAGAATCATTTTACTGTACGGGGAACAAAGTTCTGAACAGTTTTTCAGCAATTGAAAACTCTTTGCATAGTCTAATCCATTATCACACCCCAGCTCATCAATGCTCTTCGCTCTACCTCTAAATGTAAGCAAGTGTTTGTCCTTAAAGCAACCCTCTGGTCCTGGAGAAACAAAAATGGCCGCACTGCTTCTCTAACGACCTGATGCGCACTGAACAGGCTGGGTTCAGGCGGGCGAGTGCAAGAAACTTGGACAGATATCGCACCTGCAAATGTGCAATTTTTCTTTTTTTTTTTTTTCTAACTAGACCATAGAAACTAATTAACGATTTTCCTCGCGAGGAATTGTTTAAAATAGGACATGCAGTGATTTTCTCCCCCCCCCCAAATCTCGCTACAAGAGAAAAATCGTTTATGTGAAAAAACACATTGAAATCAATGTCATTTTTCACATGGCAATCGGGTGGAACTCGCGCATGAAAATTGCTCATGTGAATTCAGCCTCTGTATGCTACGCCTGCTTTGATCAACCAGTGCTGCTGCCCAGTCAGTCTATAGTGTCCCAGACTACTGATGCATACTAATACAGTGTGCATCAGGTAGTCAGAGAAGCCGTGCAACCATCTTTGTTTCTCCAGCCCTGGAGGGTTGCTTTAAGTCCTGCCTGCCCTACATATTACTTTTACAGCACTGTAACTATATGGTGCAAGCATGACTCAGGTTCAGGTTGTATCTGTGCCATTTGCAGCATGTGTCAGCTATAACCCCCAGATTGGAGCAAACTTTGATCCTGGCTGTTCAACCCTTTTGAGGCTGCAGTCAATAGCGCCCACAGCATCTAAGTAGTTAGATGCAAGGAGATGGCTTCTTCTGTCACCCCCTAATGGTAAGGTGCCGATGGGTTGTCTTGGCGTTTGGGGACCTGACAGTCCCCGGTGCCTGCGATGTGTACTCTCCTATTGAGCTCTGTCAGAGTACGGGAGGATTGCCATGCAGTATTGAAGAAATTAGAATTTATTTGATTAAATCAAACTTTTTTGCTTTTCTTGCTTCCAGGGTGTTCACTTATGGGATTTGCAAGACAGAGTTTTAGTGAGAAAATACCAAGGCGTGACACAGGGCTTCTACACAATACACTCGTGCTTTGGCGGTCACAATGAAGACTTCATTGCTAGCGGCAGTGAAGGTAACTCTTCAGCTATAGGATTTCCCTCTTGTACCATCCTACCTAAACTAACCCCTTAAGACTTCTGTATTCTTTGTACTTTCTAAGTTGTCGCTCTGGCCCTCTAATTTCAATGGGACCACCGCTCCATTCAGGGATGTTCGGGGCCCCATTCTCATGATCAGAAGATGTTACCCCAACTGATCAGATCATTTGGATAGGGGCTAACGTGTACATAGGACAGCCCTTGACTCAAGGTTAACTGCTTGTTTTCCCTCCTACAGATCATAAGGTATATGTCTGGCACAAACGCAGCGAGTTGCCCATTGCAGAGCTGACTGGACACACACGCACCGTAAACTGTGTGAGTTGGAACCCACAGATTCCCTCACTGATGGCCAGTGCTTCTGATGACGGCACAGTTAGAATATGGGGACCAGCACCTTACATAGAAAACCAGGAGTTTGAAGGTAACTATGTAGCATGGGGGTGAAAACTGTAGCTGATGGTACTTATTGCATACACACTAATAAAAAAAAAAAAGCACCTAGAAGACGACCCTTTTTAAGCTTAAAGGGGTTGTCTCGCGAAAGCAAGTGGGGTTAAGTACTTCTGTATGGCCATATTAATGCACTTTATAATATACATCGTGCATTAAATATGAGCCTCCTGATTGGCTGGACATTGCACATGTGACGGGGCGGAGCTATGCGATGACGCGTAGAAGGGGGCAGAGCCAGAATGCCGCTCGTGCCGAATCGAACAGATGGGAGAAGACCCTTCTGCGCAAGCGCGTCTAATCGGGAGATTAGACGCTGAAATTAGACGGAGCCCTGGAGACGGGGACGCCAGCGCAGGGAAGGTAAGTGAATAACTTCTGTATGGCTCATATTTAATGCACGATGTATATTACAAAGTGCATTAATATGGCCATACAGAAGTACTCAACCCCCACGTGCTTTCGCGAGACACCCCCTTTAAGGCCTCATGTCCACGGGGAAAATCAGGCCCGCCGTGGATTCTCCATGCAGAATCCTGCAGCGGGTCCCTCCTTTCAAAAATAAGATTAAACTCCTCTGTCCGGGCGCTGCGGATCTTCCCTCCGTCGCGGCCGGATCTTATTTCTTCGGCCTGGCTGATGTGCTCGGTATGCCGGCAGCGTGCCGCACGCATGCGCCGGGCACATCTGCCGGGCTGATGAAAGAAGATCCGGCCGCGACGGAGGGAAGATCCACAGCGTCCGGACAGGTAAGTTTTAATTCAGGTACGGGTGTTCCGCTGATCCGGACAGCTTCCATAGGCTTCAATGGAAACCTGTGGGAGACCTGCACGAAAATGGAGCATGTTGCGGTTTTTTTCCCGTACACGCAATCTGCGCCTGAAGGGAAAATGACATCCACAGCTATTTAACTACCTGCAGGTGTCCAATGCATCCCTACGGGGCGCGGATCCGCGTGCGGGAAAAACGCTGCGGATTTTAAATAACGATTATCCCGTGGACATAAGGCCTAAAGGGTATGTTCACACATGGCAGAAAAAGTGTGGATTTTCCACAGTGGAGCATCCTCATCAAAATCTGCCCCACTGGTGCGGGGCTTGATACGGATCCACACTAGACGTCACTCCTTCAATTGAAAGGGTGATATCTGCTGCAGATCTGCATGAAAACCTGCAACAACTTTGGCTTTTTTTTTTTTTGTCACCCCATCTCCATGTAAAAACAAATCTATAAGCCTTACTATCTGTATAGCGCCAACTTATTCTGCAGCGGTTTTAATTTATTTATTCTCTCACGTCAGTGAAAAATGCATTGACCCTGTGCGCCAAAAGAAGCAAGTAAGACCAAATACACAGTAAATACGTGATTTTTTTTGGGTCCGTGCAAGCAATGCATGTTTGGGGCTTTGCCTACATTAGACCCCCTCACTGCTTGTGCGCACATTTGTATTCACATTTTCGGACGGCACACATCTGAGCCCTTTTTATGAGGATGTAACAAACTTATAACCATTGTTGAATTTTAACTTTTTTACTTTTTTTTTTTTCTTCTCTTCCCACCTTTTCTCTCCCTCCAAAATGCCCCCATCCTTCCGTTCTAGAGGAATGCAGTAGCATGGACAGTTGATGGCGAATACTTTTTGTTTTTCCCTTTTTTTTTTTTTTTCTTTTTTCTTTTTGCTGAAGACGACTTCTCTAACTTAAAAAGAAAAAAAAAAATTAGTCGTATTTTTAAAATGGCTTGGGATTGGTGCAAACGAAAAAAAAACAAGATTGATAGCGGGACAGACGCTTTTCAAGAGAAGTTAAAAAAAAACAAAAAATTCAAAAAAAAAAAAAATCCTACGAGTCTGGTTGTCCTCCTCCGGGGGGCAGATCATTTACCACCCTGCTTCATAGTACCCAGCTCCGATGATGAAGCACGTCGTTTAGATTGTTTATTGGACACCGTGTTACCCCCCATCGGTTGTGAAGAACTGTGCTTATATTCAAGCTGTCCATTGAACTCGGTATATTTTTCCCTTCTGCCTTTTTGTCCGGCAGCCTCTCTACCATCCTTGTTGCTCTTCTGTGTAATGAAGTTTAAAAAAAAAAATGCTTGTTTGGAAAAAAAAAAACTTATTTAACAGTTTAGAAGGCTTGATAGATCGCTTTAGTCTGAGTATCCATTTAATAGGAAAGTATTTTTCTCCTTTCGTTTCATGGATTCTTTCCGCCTTATTTTAGCTCGATCTTTCCAGCTTGGTTCATGGATAGTAGCCTTACTTCTGTTATTTTTTTTTTTGTTTTTGTTTTTTTTTTGTTTTAAAAAAAACCCTCCAGAAACAAAAGTTTTTTGCAGAACCAGTTCCAAAAAAAATTACATTGAAGAAAAAAAAAAAAATTACCCATTTAACCCGACAAACAATGGGAAAAACAAAATCCTGGGTTTTGTACTCTTCAGGATCCGGTAGACCGTGTGTTACACCCCTCTGATGGGTTAACAGCACAATTTTTTTTAAAAGAAAAGCATAATAAATTATTTATAGGACTGTAGACTGAGTTCGTTTTGTGTAAGTTTAAAAAAAATAAATAATTCAACCAGCTTTATCGAAACTCTCCATACGGAGAAGAAAGGGGTCATTGGTTTCTAAACCACCACCCCCTCCTCCCTTTAATGCACAATTACAAGCCAAAGGGAGGGGGGACTGGGACTTTTCTCCCCCAGATGTTTTATTGCAACACTTTCATAGACGTCCCTTTAGTTTGCTGCTGAAAACTGAGTTTTAGGTCATTCGGTGGATGTTTTGGTCAAGGGGAGCACTTTGAGTCACTTGATTGTGCGTGGCGGCATTGTTTGTTTTTTTGTGTTTTCCAAGATTGGGGCGCGTGTCGGCCAAAAAGTCAGATGACTGGCTACAGTCATCTGCCTAGATCAAGGTTGCTAGGTTTACGCTTAAAGGGGTGGTCCAGTTGTAAACAGTTGATGACCTCTCGGTAGTAGATTGGTAAGTCTGCTGCCTGGACCCTCACCGATGAGCTGTAAGCTGGGCCTTTGCTCGTGCCCTGAGCGGATTTCTGCAGGAAGCAAATGGCTCTGATCCCACTGCAGTGGCCAGACTTGGTATTACAGGCATTGAAGTGAATAGGAACGTGGCCTGCAATACCAAACCTGACCACTATAGTTATAACAAAGCTGTCTGCTTCCTGCAGAAATCAGCTCAGTGTATGAGCACAAAGGTCAAGCTTACTGCTGATCTAGGCTTAGAATAGGTCAATAGTTTACAACTGGGCAACCCCTTTTTTAACGGTGTTCTCGGGGTACAAATGTTTGTTTTTGGTGCAGTGAATGTAATGTTCATATTCACTTGTATGTAAGGAGAGGAAGCGCTGCTGACCCTTTCTACAACTTGGCAGCATCAGGTTTCGGTGCGCTTATCCAGTCTAGAGACTTATAGCTTGCAGATAGATTGCGCTACATTGACGGGTGCATCACATCTGACATGCTGGGATAGAGAAGGCTGATGTGTCTGACCAGCAACGAGAGGCAGCGGCCTGTGCCACACAAGCAATGGGGAGGATATAGCAGCTTATGCCACAACTGTCGGCAGTCATGTTAGCGCCAAGTACCTTGGAGGAGAAGCGGGCCGGTCGCTCCCCATCCGTGCCGATGCTTAATGGTGCATTCACATGTAGAGAAAATGCTGTGGATCCACGGCAAAATCTACACCCTTAACAAATCGCCGCTCTCTGCCTGTCACTAGGAACAGCTACGAAGCACCTCCGCTGGTCAGGTAATGCGGAAGTGGGCTACCTGTCGGGGGGGATAGCGGGACTCTGTAGCCGTTCCGGGTGCAGGCAGTGAGCGGCGCTTAGTGTCTTTACGTGCCCCTGTTGCGTCCTAGTCATAGAGGAGATTGGCTGCGCATGCACACCCCAATATATTGTTGGGAATGTCAAGAAGAGGGGTGTAGCGAGCTGCCGGTCACGTGATGCACTGACCCACCCAGTGACGTTGGCAAGAGATTGTATTTGGCACTGACAGGGTCATGTGAAAATGGGGAAGGGGTGCACCTTACGGATGGGGGCATATATACATACAAGTGAGCATGAGCAATATTCCTTTTACTGCACCAAATACACATTTGTACCCATTGGGTGCAACAGACGTCACGTTGTCCGTACTTTGTATATAGGAGCGCCATCTTTAAGATGCGTTGCCTTTTTTCCGATGCAGTCGTGGCAACGCCTCCACCTCCGTCACTGCAAGTATGGTGCTATTGCAGCATTTACATGAGTGGCACATCTTACAGAGGGTGCAGCCACATGCAAGTAATATTACTGCCCCAAAAAGTCACTTGTACCCAGAGATCCCCATGTAAGGTCCTTTTTGGTATATAATCGAAGTATAATGTTGCATACAAGGCTGCACGGAATCCTGTGCTTGCTTCCTGTTGGCTCTCAGGGCTGCCCTGGTGCTATAGCGCAGCGCTCTCCTCCAACTTGTATTGAAGCTAGACCTCCTACCAATAGACACTGGTTTGCTGGGTGTTGTAGTTTCACAACCACTAGAGAGCTACATTGGGTCCGGCACCCCTGAGAGCTAACAGGAAGCAAGCAGCACATTCTATGAGGCCATGCATAGGAGGAGGGAATGCCTTCATACGGATTTACTTGGTCGTCTCTGGTCCATGCCACTCAGCATTCAACATAGTCGTCCAGTGCGGTATGCCGTGTGCAGTCTGGCTGCGGGGTGTTTATAGGCTCTCTATCCATACGGAGCTGCACCATGTTTATGCTGCTCTATAGTAAACCTTCTATCTGCAGCCTTGTCTATATAGACCAGGAACAACCTCCTTTGTATTTAGAAGTGGCCACAGGTTCGATCACGCCGTCTCTCCGTTCCCTGTCTACCGGCGGCTGCCACTTACTGCCCGCCATCTTATCTCCCCCAGCATAGGGAGGACCAGACTGACCCTTTACTACTTTGCCAGATTAAACGTTGCTCTTTTGCAGATTTTTTTGTATTCTGGTTTGTTTCTTCATACACATCATACCATACAGTATCGGACTCTACCGCCATATAACTGCGCGGGGGCGGTCGGTGCATTGCCCTTATTGCTATAGTTTGAGATGAACTATTCTTGGCTGCTCTTATAGCCTTGGTGTGGTATACGCCATGTTTACATACCGCCTTACACACTTGTAGTTCTAGTCTCTACCACATCTACCGGGCAGGAAGCCATTTTTACAGCAGTGGCTGTTGCTGGCGAGTGCACAGACCAAGCCACGTATTGTGAATTGGCTTCCCGGGAGACCATGGCCATGTCGGAGTCTGATGTATTTGCATGTGCTAAGCCTACAGAGGGTGGAGGAGGCTTATAGACCAATATTGGATGACTTCTCCGAGCTGCTCATTTACAGAGGCTGATTTCTTTCCTGTCTCCTGTTTTTATTAAATTGACCTCCCGTTTCTGGATAAACAAAGATGGCCGCACCGCTGCTCTGACTACTTGATGCACGCTGTGCATTGGTAGTCTGACACTACATGCTCGTGTGGGCAGCACAGGCCAATCAAAGCAGGTGCAGTGTTTGCACTAATGATGCAAATGAATACACAGGGTGCATCGGGGTAGTCAGAGAAGCAGGGCGGCCATCTTTGTTCTGGATCGGAGGGTCGCTTTAAAGTCATTCCACGCTTGCCATTTTCGCAGTACAACCCAATCTGATTACATGAAGGGAAGGAGCGGGTTAGAAACCTTTCTACTGCTGACAACCATTTACAATAAAGTGGATAGTTACATACGAACGTCCATCTTTACAGAAAAGCGGCTGGTTTGAATTATAGCAAATGGACCTTTTAGGATACGGTGAGGCGGTCAGGTGTTTGTGTGGTTTCTGAAGCCAAAACCAGGAATACAATTGAAAAATGTTTTTCGTGTCTCTTAAAGGGGTTGTGCAGGGTTAGAAAAACATGGCTGCTTACTTCCAAACACAGCGCTACCCTTGTCCATGGCGCTGTGTGTTATTGCAGCTCAGTTCCCATTCACTTCAATGGAGCTAAGCTGCAATGTCTCCCGCAACTCTATGGACAGGAGAGAGCAGCCATGTTTTTCCAGTCGTGGACAATCAATTTTTATAGTGAGTTGTCTCACATCTAGCTGGTTTGCATCAGGAAACTGACAGCTCTGCACAGGGTGCAGTGGCCGGTTTGATACTACGTTCACTTCAGTAGGTCTCTGTATGGGCCGCTTTGGTACTGCAGGCTGAGTCCTATTGAAGTGAATGTAGCAGCAATCTGGGCCACTATGCAGTACACGGCGCTGTCTGCTTCCTGCAACTAGAAGTGGGACAACCCCTTTAATGATCCACATCTGATTTGTGGCTGCAGCAACCGCATCAAACACAATCTGGATCCGCTCTTAATATTAGGCCACACTCCCATAAGGGGGAAATTTGCACCCGGATTACAGATGCTGTAATTTTGAGCCAGGATGCGGTCTAAACATGATCGACATTGAGACCCCATTCAGACGGCTGTGTTTGGTCAGTACCGCATCAGTAGTTGTAAACCAAAACCAGGATCGAGTTCTAGATACAGAGCCGATGCAAATCCTTCTGTTATACTTCCTCGCTGTAAGCTCCATTCCTGGTCTTGGTTTATAACCACTGACCAGAATACCAGCGGCTGAATGGGGCTACATGGGAGCCTCAGCCGCAAGCTATTCATGTCCTCCATTACTTTCATGCAATGTGACCTGCGGACGGCTTTTGTAAAAGCGCGAAGTTCAGCGCTGGCAAGCAGAGATGTATTCTAAAAGAAATCTGCGGGTGGGGTTACATCGTGAACTTTTAAAGCGGTTGTCGGATTGTAAACTATTGATTGTCTAGCCTCAGGATTGGTCATCCATAGTAGACTGGTGTTGGGTCTGTCATCCAGGACCCCTGCCGATCAGCTGTATCCTTTCTGCACAAACAATGCATGCGCTGCAGATAGCCCCGTCCCCACTGCAGTGGCACAATTTGATATTGCAGCCCATGTTCCCATTCAGATGAATGTGTACTTGGCCTGCAATACCAAGTCTGGCCACTGCAGTGTGAACGGAGCTGTCTGCTTCTTGCAGAAATCACCTTAGTATGAGTGCAATGCCTCAAAGAACGGCTTAGTCCCATGGAGCAGACCCTTGCTGACCTACGGTTGATGGCCTATCCTGAGGAGAGACCGTCAATAGTTTGCTAACTGGACAGCCCTTGTAAGGTCCTCCTAAAGTGACCTCCCTATTAGTAATCCAGGTAAATGACCATAAGAGTGAAACCAGGAGGATTAGTGAGCCTAGGTAAGGTCACGTATTGTCTTCTGCTAGGTCCACAGAGCATTTGTATTACACATCTGTAATCTATGCTATATTGCAGATTTATCTCCCATCCTGGACCTTCTCTTAGGTGGAGACAATACCCAAAGCTCGGAATAACTTCACACATCGGTCACCATGGGTTTATGTAGCCGATTGTCAGAATTTTAGCTACAGCCTTTGATTTTCATGCTTACTGCTAGAAGCTGCACCACTCAATATTGCAGCATTCAATAGAATGCGGCTGAGCTGCTATACCAGACCCAGCCTGTGGACAACAGTGGCACTGTTTAAGACATATCTCCTCTAATTTCATTTATTCACCTTAAACAACCACCCTGATATGGTGACCACACTCCATCTTTACCTAAGGCCTATGGCCGGCTGCTTATATTAAAGGTTTAATCTACTCCAAAGATGCTCCTCCCCTCCAGGTTGCATTGTTGGCTAATGTACAAGCTGAATAAATTAAATTGGCAGCAGTGCATGCTGGGTAATCCTCTCCCTGTGTTACATAATGATCAGAAGATCAAGAGAAAAATGGTTCATTGCAAGCACACATTATGCTTTCTCTGATATTGTGGGTCATTTAAAGGGTCCTTGTCACCTTTAGAAATGCTGTGCACTCGGCGCGGGGTGGGAGGAGTTGCACAGAATGACAGTTTTGTGGAAAGAGTCAATATAACTTATTTTGTACAGTGAAATCCCTCCCTTTTTATGCTTGGGAGTCCAGTTGGCGGTCCTACCACAGGCTGACAGCCTTTTCTGCAGTAGTGTGCACAGAGATGGCTCTTGGTTACAGAGTAGGAAAGCCAACTGGGCTCCTATAAGTCATTGACAGACTTTAATGTCTGTACATAGAGATTGCTGTTACTCACTAAATAGGACCGCCCACTGGACTCCTAAGACAGCGGGGATGTCAATCAATGAACTACACATTATACTGAAACTTTTCCCACAAACCTAGAGCTCACTCGGTTTGGCTCCTTCTGCTTCATAACGTAGAGACCATTTCGACGTGAAAGGTTCCCCTTTTAAAGGCTCTATGGCTGGGGTATCCCTTTAAGGGATCTTTCACACGGGATGGAGTTGCGCTCTAGGACGCACGCAGTAAAGCTCCGCACCAAAATCTGCAGGTCTGACTGGATTTTGATGCGGCATTGCAGGCAGGTTTTAAGCCATTTTCAATTCTGGAATCTTACGGTAGCTTGCGGTGCGCCGTGAGGCCTATTCTGTCCCGCGCAAAAGGTCCCGAAGAGGAGGACCGCTCCTTACGTCTTATTTGCTCAAGAAAAAAATGGCTTTTCTCATGGCGCTTTAGCTCCCTTCTGGGCTAAGACTACAGTCAAACAGTTTATTTCAACCCCCCGCCCCCCACCCCACCCCACCCCACCAGGAAGCGGCCACTAGATTGTCCGAGCTGGATACTTTATGGCAAAAACCGGAATTTGCTCCAAGGAATGTAAGGAGGATCCATCGTCCCGGATCCAATGGCATCTATGCCACGAATCATCCAGCTCTACCCCCGGCCCTGTGACACCAAGGTGCGGGCGCTCCCTTTTGGGAAGGTCAAAATTAATTTTTTTTTTTTTTTTTTTTTTTAATACATTTTTATTTTTTTGGAGCCCTTCCTCATGGAAGCCTAAAACTTTTTTGCAAAATGTAAACTTATAGGACTTTTACCCGGATGCAATTTGATCTCTCCTTTGAATTTCCTGTCCTTCGTTGGGCACAAAGTTGCCATTATAACTTGCCAAATCCGAGTCCTGCTTTTTCCCCTAATATCCCAAGTAATGTGGACGGACTGACCGCCAGTCGGTGATATTTCTGTGCAATAACAAAAAAAAAAAAAGACTAAAAAAAAAACTTAAAAAAAAAAAAAAGGAACCAACTGCTTTCCGGCAGGTTATATGCCGCGTTTCACGTCTCCACAGTGGCTCCACTATATTTTTATAAGCCTAGAATTTACATATGACACTTTTTTTTTTTTTTTTTTCTTTTCTTTTTCTTCCCCCCTTAAGTTTTTTTAGTGGTTTGGTTTTGTTTTATCTGACCCAGAGGTTGGAGAAAAAAAAAACATTCTAAATTTCATATGTTTAGTATTAAGGTCAGATGCAGAAAATGGCATCTTCAAAAAATAGAGAAAAAAAAAATTTAAAAATGTTACAAAAATGTAAAAAATTTGAAAGGGAAAAAAAATGGCTAAAAAGGTTTTAGGGGGAAAAAGTTAGAAAGACCATAAAGCATTACGAACCAAGCTGCAGGGATCAAGAAGAATAAAAAACAAAAAAAAAGGAAAAAAAAATAAAAAACTTTAATTGATCTCTAAAGATTTTAAAAAAAACTTGTGGAGATTTGTCTGGAGTTGTGGTGGATTCTAGTTAACACTTAGAGCTTTTTGGTATGTAATGACTATTTGCTATGGACTGATATTAAATGTTTCAAAAGAATGCTCTTACTATTTTATTTTTTTTCTTTTGATCTATATTACGCCGTTTTAAGTTACTTTGTATTATTTACCACATTAAAAGTTTAAAACTAAAGTCTCCGACTTATTCACTTTTTTTTTTTTTTTTTTTACTCCTTTAAGGCACCCCCTCTCTTTGATTGGGGCGGGGCTTACTTTAACACTTCTCTTTCTTTCAAGTCCATAAACAGAAGGAATGCCTGGGTTGAAGTCGTGTTTAACTCCTCGGCTGCGCCCGTATTCTACCTGGGTGTGTCCTGCTTGAGTATTTGCGCCTTCAAAGGGTTTGATATAAATAAAGTTAAGTGAAATATTCTGCACTGTTTCTACTATACTTATGTTATAAATTGTGAGGAACCAAAACTATGTTCAGCTTTGAATGTCAAATCTTAATGTTTGTGACCCGTGGACTGGAGAAGTATTCCGGAGACCTCGTAAGAATAGCGCAGTCTGCATGGTTGCCCAACATGAGCCTACTCGAGCATTTATGGGATGTGGGGAAGAGGTGTATTCGCAAGGTCCTATACTTACATGGAGAAGTCTTTGGGTTAGGTGTGGTTACTCTGCTGGGCTAGAGGAGGTCCTACACAATGTTGGATCCTGATCCAGGACTTTTGGCCTCTTATTGTAGAGTAAACTCTCTTATGCTCTAGAGAGGCAAAAATCATTTGCAGGCTTTAATGATGTAATATTTGTGTGTTATCAAGCAGAACTGTGAGTGCAGCTCTGAAGTCTAATACTGAATGTAAACGCAGAATTGGTAATGTATGTACACAGTGATTCCACCAGCAGAATAGTGAGTGCAGCTCTGGAATATAATACTGGATGTAACGCAGGATCAGTACAGGATAAGTAATGTATGTACACAGAGACTCCACCAGCAGAATAGTGAGTGCAGCTCTGGAGTATAATGCAGGATGTAACTCAGGATCAGTACAGGATAAGTAATGTATGTACACAGTGACTATGGTCAGGGGATGTCACCAGCTGTGTAGCTGACAACTGGGTTTGGTGGTGGGATGTCACCAGGTGTAGAGCTGACCATGGGGGTCTCTGGTCTGGTGGTGGGATGCCACCAGGTGTGGAGCTGACACCGGGGTCTGGTGGCGGGATGTCACAGGAGTGGAGCTGACAACGGGGTCTGGTGGGGGGATGCCACCAGGTGTGGAGCTGACAACGGGGTCTGGTGGGGGGATGCCACCAGGTGTGGAGCTGACAACGGGGTCTGGTGGGGGGATGCCACCAGGTGTGGAGCTGACAACGGGGTCTGGTGGGGGGATGCCACCAGGTGTGGAGCTGACAACGGGGTCTGGTGGCGGGATGCCACCAGGTGTGGAGCTGACAACGGGGTCTGGTGGCGGGATGCCACCAGGTGTGGAGCTGACAACGGGGTCTGGTGGCGGGATGCCACCAGGTGTGGAGCTGACAACGGGGTCTGGTGGCGGGATGCCACCAGGTGTGGAGCTGACAACGGGGTCTGGTGGCGGGATGCCACCAGGTGTGGAGCTGACCATGGGGGTCTCTGCTCTGGTGGCGGGATGTCACCAGGTGTGGAGCTGACCATGGGGGTCTCTGGTCTGGGGGCGGGATGTCACCAGGTGTGGAGCTGACCATGGGGGTCTCTGGTCTGGGGGCGGGATGTCACCAGGTGTGGAGCTGACCATGGGGGTCTCTGGTCTGGGGGCGGGATGTCACCAGGTGTGGAGCTGACCATGGGGGTCTCTGGTCTGGGGGCGGGATGTCACCAGGTGTGGAGCTGACCATGGGGGTCTCTGCTCTGGGGGCGGGATGTCACCAGGTGTGGAGCTGACCATGGGGGTCTCTGCTCTGGGGGCGGGATGTCACCAGGTGTGGAGCTGACCATGGGGGTCTCTGCTCTGGGGGCGGGATGTCACCAGGTGTGGAGCTGACCATGGGGGTCTCTGCTCTGGGGGCGGGATGTCACCAGGTGTGGAGCTGACCATGGGGGTCTCTGCTCTGGGGGCGGGATGTCACCAGGTGTGGAGCTGACCATGGGGGTCTCTGGATGTTACAGGATGTAACTCAGGATCAATACAGGATAAGTAATATATGTACACAGTGACTCCACCAGCAGAATAGTGAGTGCTGCGCTGGAGAATAATACAGGATAAGTAATGTATGTACACAGTGACTCCACCAGCAGAATAGTGAGGGCAGCTCTGGAGTATAATACTGGATATAACTCAGGATCAGTACAGGATAAGTAATGTATGTACACAGTAACTCCACCAGCAGAATAGTGAGGGCAGCTCTGGAGTATAATACAGGATGGAACTCAGGATCAGTACAGGATAAGTAATGTATGTACACAGTGACTCCACCAGCAGACTAGTGAGTGCAGCTCTGGAGTATAATACAGGATGTAACTCAGGATCAGTACAGGATAAGTAATGTATGTACACAGTGACTCCACCAGCAGTATAGTGAGTGCAGCTCTGAAGAATACTACAGAATGTAACTCAGGGTCAGTACAGGATAAGTAATGTATGTACACAGTAACTCCACCAGCAGAATAGTGAGGGCAGCTCTGGAGTATAATGCAGGATGTAACTCAGGATCAGTACAGGATAAGTAATGTATGTACACAGTGACTCCACCAGCAGAATGGTGAGTGCAGCTCTGGAGGATAATACATAATGGTATAAATAATATACACTGAAGGTTCATTTTATTAAGAGACCCCTATCTAGCAGAATGTTTGACCTCTTTTGGCTTTCAGTGCCACTATACTTTAGCTTGATGGTCATGCACTGGTATTGGTGGATCCAGGGCTTGCCAAGCAAACCTTCCCCCACATCATTACTCCACCAGCGTGACCAGAAGAATTCACGGTGCTTGTGCCAAATTCTAACCTCCCATCAGCACGGTGTAATAAATCTGGATCCATCTGGGCTGGGTTTTGTTTCCCCACTGCTCTGTGATCCAAGTTTGCGCTCTTCTACCTGTTTGTAGTCTTGACTTTGTTTCTCTATGGGCCAGTACATTGTTGAGATTCCCACCTGCAGCGGGCATCTGAACAATAATCGTTCAGTGTGAATGACCTGACTGATCTGCTTTAATGGGGCCATGTGCTCTCCATGGGTTAACATGAATAGCCCACGCCCCCAAATGCACTAATGTGCTAGCGGCCTTAGACATAATGGTGCTGGAACTGGTCATCTGCTGTTATAGCCCATCCGTGCTAAGGAACGGTAAGTTGGGGTTTTGGACACGCTAGTCGGAGCACCAGTGTTGCATTCTGCTGCTCCTGTTGGTCAGAACGATTCCTGACATCCTCTGACCCCTTTCGATGATCGCCTTCCCCCGGATGTGATCCTTGATCACGCCATTCTTGGCAAACTCTCCACACAGCTACACGAGAATACCCCACAGAGCTTGGCAGTGAAATCTTGGCCGAACTAGTCTAACGATGTCTGGGCCTTGTTGGAAGTCGCTCAAATCGCTCTGGGATCATGGGGTTTAAGTTCCATAGAGGGAAGCGCCAATCATGAGAGGGGCAGGGGCTCTAATAATCTTTATTTATATAGCGCCAACATATTACACAGAGCTAATAAAAGCGTCCATTCAGAATATACACAGTGACTCCACCAGCAGAATAGTGAGTGCAGCTCTGGAGTATAATATAGGGTGTAATGCTGGATAAGTAATATACACTATGTTGACGAAAGTGCTACCCACCACCAATCCTGTGCTGTCAGGTGATGGGTGAGCATTAGGTATAAAGGATAGGATCACACAGGAGACCGCAGTACAGAAACCATCAGGTGTCCCCATGTGTAGAGCTGACAACAGTGTTTGTGGTCAGAGGGATGCCACCAGGTGTAGAGCTGACAACTGGGTCTGGGAGGGGGAGGGGGAGGGGCGGCATCACCAGGTGTAGAGCTGACAACAGGGCTCTGGTGGGGAGGGGGGGGGGGACGGCATCACCAGGTGTAGAGCTGACCATGAGGGTCTCTGGTCAGGGGGATGTCACCAGCTGTGTAGCTGACAACAGGGTCTGGTGGTGGGATGTCACCAGGTGTGGAGCTGACAACAGGGTCTGGTGGTGGGATGTCACCAGGTGTGGAGCTGACAACAGGGTCTGGTGGTGGGATGTCACCAGGTGGGGAGCTGACAATGGGGTCTGGCGGGGGGGGGGGGGGGGGGTCACCAACCAATCTGTACAGGACATCACAGCTTCTGGGCCTTCCAGAGTCCACCGTTGGCCATGTTATTGGGGGATGCGACTGTCTGGTGTGTGCAGTGCCGCCACGTTTAAGGAGACCTCATAAACTGACAGAACGTGGACAACGAAGTCTTGGAGGAGGTGTGAAGAAACCCCATACATCATCTGCCCTCGTACAGCAGATCTCAAAGGCCATTGGACATCCATTAGTACCAGAACCATCTGTAGGGAACAGTGTGTGAAGGGTTACCATGGACAAGCTGCACACATCGCAGCGGCGCCTGCAATGGGGCTTGGAACGTCGGACTGTGAGTGGAAGCTGAACCATGGTACATTATCCTCTGGTCAGATGGTGGCACTTGGGTATGGCTATTGTCTTGAGAGTGATTTCCACATGACTGCATCATCCCAACAGCGAAGTTTAGAGGAGGGTCTGTTAGGGTGGGCAGGGGGGTTCTGCTGGGAAGGACTGGGGCCATTGGTTATAGTGAAGTCCACCATCACCACCAATGGATTGACATTTCGGACAATGTGGTATCACCTACTCTGTGGCAATACTTTGGTACAGCTTTGTGTCTCTACAGACCTGACCGAGCGCCATGTCATATGAACATCTATAAACTTCATTGGCCGCCCAAAGTCCGAATCTCACTTCCATTGTGCAGCTTTAGGACAAACTAGGACTGCTATATCCATGTTCCCACATCATCCCCTTCACAGCACTAACTAAAGCTCTGGAGGAATGGAGAATACGGGCATTTAAAGAAAGCGGCCACAGAGAGTTACTGCAGTCATTGAGGCCAAAGGCAGCCGAACACCGGACCAAAAAATAGGAATGAAATCCAATCACCTTCTATGTGCATCCAAAATCTATCAACATAGTGTGTATGTACACAGTGACTCCACCAGCAGAATAGTGAGTGCAGCTCTGGAGTATAATACAGGATGTAACTCAGGATCAGTACAGGATAAGTAATGTATGTACACAGTGACTCCACCAGCAGAATAGTGAGTGCAGCTCTGGAGTATAATACAGGATGTAACTCAGGATCAGTACAGGATAAGTAATGTATGTACACAGTGACTCCACCAGCAGAATAGTGAGTGCAGCTCTGGGGCATAATACAGGATGTAACTCAGGAACAGTACAGGATAAGTAATGTATGTACACAGTGACTCCACCAGCAGAATAGTGAGTGCAGCTCTGGGGCATGCCCCAGAGTTAGTGTCTCCTTTAATGACCAGGTGCACACAGCCATATTTTTGGGCGGCATGCTATCATTGCCTAGACAGCAGCATTATAGTCTTGGAGGGACGGAAATTTTTCCCAAAGACCCATAGTCCACGTAAGAAAGAATGGTTTAAGTCACAAGTCATTGACCACTCGACACAGTGAAAGGCAGGTCCCATGGACAGATCAACTTTAATGGAAAGCCAATAAGACCCAACAGTATAAATTCATCTGAAGAACCCCGAAAGCTACGAACAATCTCCTCTCCCAAGAGCTAGGGGTCTACACAGTGCAGCATTGTTCTATTGCTTTACCAACCCTCCTTCCGTGGCCGGCAGGGCATGTTGGGAATGGTGGTCTTACAACAGCTGACGAGGCACAGGACGGTCTCAGGGTTACGTATCCGGGACTCGAGAGTCGCTTCCCAATTAGTGCAACCTAAAAAGGATCCCCCGGCTGCTGGTGCATCATATATTTCAGTACTCCATATTAAAATGACCAGAAGGAAATAAAGTAACATTTTAATCCAGGAGATTCGAGAAGCTATAATAGACAATAAAAAAACTCCAAAGAGCAGACGTCTACAGGAACCAATCAGATCACATCTTTCATTTTCCAACTCGTCCAAGACCAATGAAAGCTTCACACCGATTGGCTACTTTGGGGAAACGCATCCACCTCCCCTTAACTGAACTCACTTTCACACATGAGACGGCTCATAGTGTTCTCATGGATTCCGAGAAAAACAAAAACAGGGATTTTTTTTTTTTTTTTTACTTTTTTTTGGTCTTTCTTTAATATTTTATGTTAAAAATACAGCAAAAAAATATGGAGTTCAAATATGAAAAAAGAAAAATACTCTGCACGACACCGAGTGCAACATGGCCTCATCTCTTCTTGTTCGCTCTGGCTCCTCTCGTGTTTAAAGGTCCGCTGCCATTTTCTGTGCCGATGGTCCTCAATTGTTTATTAGGGCCAAAATCATACTGGAAAGACAAATGTGAGAGAAACACGTTCAGAAGAGCCGGAATAGACGGCCGAGTCTACAGATGTACTTACTGGATCCCAGGAAAGGGAAGCCGAAAATGGCGGTTCCCTGTGCTGGGATTAATGCTGATTTCTAGAACAAGACAGCCTGACACTTTCTGTAGCCACTAACTCCACAAACGGGGCCTCCCAGGCAGCGACCGCAGGATACAGCGGGATCGGAGCGGAAGCCGCTAATCCAGCCCCTGTGTAGTGGCCGGTGCTTGTGATTGCAGGCTGGATTTTAATGACCGCTGTGCCTGCAATTACAAGCACTGGCCACTACACGGGGGTTGGAGTAACGGCCTCGGCTCCGATGTAGACCGGCACAGACAGCGGGTGCAAACCTGAAAAAAACCTTTAATGCAAAAGGACGTAAACTCAAGTCCTGTGGATTGTACTGGCTCAGAAGTGACCCTCCGCCATCACAGAGCGGGAGCCGACTGTGACCATCAGCTAGCCTCCCGCTGCAACAGTGGGGATGGTGAGAACACTGATCCCCACTGTTAACCCCTTACATGCTGTCATCAATGTAGTATCCGGCGTGTAAAGGGTTCACAGAAACCGTGTGCTTCTTCAGCCCTGCGCTATGTAATCGCAGAGGGTCGATGGGTTATACCAATGGCGTACAGAGCCAGCCACGGCCTGCGATTGCCATTGTAAGCGATAATGCATTGTAGTACAGAAGCTGCCGAGCTTTTCTGGCTGAAGAGGAATATAAAGAAAAAAATAGTAATAGCGATTTTTGGTATTGCAGTAATTGCACCGGCCCAAAAAAAGTCACATCATTTATGCTGTATGACTAAGGCTGGATTCACACGAACGTATATCGGCTCGGTTTTCACGCCCAGCCGATATACGTCGTCCTCATCTGCAGGGGGGGGAAGGATGGAAGAGCCAGGAGCAGGAACTGAGCTCCCTCCCCCTCTCTGCCTCCTCTCCGCCCCTCTGCACTATTTGCAATGAAAGGGGGTGGGGCAAGGCCAAGTTCCGAGAATTAGCCCCGCCCCAGTCCCACCTCTCTCCATTGCAAATAGTGCAGAGGGGCGGAGAGGAGGCAAAGAGGGGGCAGGAGCTCAGTTCCTGCTCCTGGCTCTTCCATCCCCCCCCCCCCTCCCTGCAGAGAGAGACCATGTATATCGGCTCGACGTGAAAACCGAGCCGATATACGTTCGTGTGAATCCAGCCTAAAACTGTAAAAAACATGGCAGAAGTGATGTTTTTTCTTCCTGCCCTCCAAAAACATTTATAAAGCTTTACAATACATTATATGTTCCCCAAAAACGGTACCAATAAAAACTACAGCTCACCAGACAAAACGCCCTCTTGTGGCCAACAGAAAAATAAAAGTTATGGCTTCTGAAAATCCCCCCCCCAAATAGTTGTAACCTCAGGGCTAAACCGGGCCGTGTCCTTGAGGGACCTTCCAGGCAGGACAGATTATTCTGCAACGGCGATGCGGAATGTGCCGTCCCCGAATCATACACCATAACCCGTGTGAGATATGAATGGGGTCATATATGTGAGCGATTTTAAATCGCGGCATGCCCTAACTCTGGGTGTTCACTTGGAACATAGTTTTCAATGGGGCCGGAAACTACGAGCATCACACGCAGCGCAATAGAGCGTACTGTGATTTAGTTCTCTTGCGTATCGATACAGCGTCCACACGCCGGTGTGCATGGAAGAATGATCGTCCATTGACTTTCTCTGCCTCCATTTACCGCATATCACGCAGTAAAGAGACGCCCGTGAACACGAGCCATAAGGCTACCTCCACACGGGCGAGCGCCATATCTGTCCTAGAAACGTGACCAGATATTGCGCTCACCAACATGCGTTCTCATGCCGATGGTTGGCATTTTGCTGGCAAAACCGCCTCCCATCACTTCTGTGCAGTAACGATCCTGCGGTGCGTTAGCGGATCGGCAAGTGCTTACTATTGTTTTCAATGGGAAACATCGCACTCACATGCTGCGTGGGGTTTTACGGTCCCATTGAAAACAACGGACGAGGCATTCCGAGGTCTGACGGCCGGTAACAGATGGCGGAAGCACCGCCCACTCACCTGTACAGGTAGATGAAGAAGCACAATAGATGGAACCCTAGTTTGATCATGGCCTCTTTCATGTGAGACTTTAGTTGCCCCCGGTTGTGGATCTCAGTGGGATCAAAGACCCCCAAATTCCCACTTGGCACCATAATGAACCTGTAGAAGAAGAGAGAAGTGGATGTAAAGGAAACTCTTCACAAGGGAGCCGCATGTGTATCAGCTTAGTTGTATAAATAGATGTAAGTTCTGCGCAGATTTAATTCCACAATAAGGGCTCATGTCCACGGGCAAAATGTGATTTAAAATCCGCAGCGGATCCGCACCCCATAGGGATGCATTGACCACCCGCGGGTAGATAAATACCCGCGGATCGTCAATAAAAGGCATTTAAAAAAAAATGGAGCATGAAAAATTCTGGACCATGCTCCATTTTCGTGCGGGTCTCCCGCGGGGTCGGCTCCCGCGGGCTTCTATTGAAGCCTATGGAAGCCGTCCGGATCCGCGGGAGACCTAAAATAGGAATTTAAAGAATTTACTCACACGCAGCGGACCGGGAAGCTCTTCTCTTCCTCACGGCCGCATCTCCCTTGCTTCGGCTCGGCGGATGTGCCCGGCGCATGCGCGCGGCACGTCGACGACGTGCCGGCGACGTGCCGCCGGCGTAAGGAATTCATCCGCCGGCCGAAAGAGAAGATCCGGCCGTGAGGAAGAGCAAAGCTTCGCCGCCCGCTACGGATAGGTAAATTCTTTTAAATTCTTATTTTCAGCGCTCATGTCCGCGGGGCAGGAGGGACCCGCTGCAGATTCTCTATGTAGAATCCGTAGCGGGCCCGATTTTCCCCGTGGACATGAGGCCTAAGACTTCAAATCACCTACATAGATAGAGTTGTATCATGTAATGGTCTGTGACCACTAGGGGGAGCTCAAATCAGAAGTTATATAAATCCAAAGGCAATAAGCGCCTCCCCATCCCCCAAATATAGGATGAACAGGTCAGACCAGTCAGGATGGACGCTGCAGCGCACCACGAATGATGGGAGTTTTACTGATTTCTCCACATGTCCGATAGTCCGGAATCACCTGCAGTATCGGAATGTCACTGACATGGGTCTTATACACTAACTTATCTGGTTATACAAGGAGGGGGCTGGCAACTCACCGGTAGATGTTCCACACCGCTACAGGGACGTTCAGGAGGAAGATGAACCAGTGCAGGGACACGAGCATTAATACAGATACCGACGTGTGAGCAACGAGCTCCGGGACCACCCACTGCCGGGACACAAGACCCACATGAGAATGCTGCTAGCGTGAGGAGACTCAACACATACATGTCACAAGAATAAGAAGCCCCTAAAACTTGTGTTCGAGCCCATTACCCTTCAAAAACAAACTCCCCTTGCTGGTCAACAACCTGAGGCAAAGTACTACAACTCCCAGCAAATGTTATTCTGCTGGTGGAGTCACTGTGTACATACATTACTTATCCTGTACTGACCCTGAGTTACATCCTGTATTATACCCCAGAGCTGCACTCACTATTCTGCTGGTGGTGGAGTCACTGTGTACATACATTACTTATCCTGTACTGATCCTGAGTTACATCCTGTATTATACTCCAGAGCTGCACTCACTATTCTGCTGGTGGAGCCATTGTATATACATTACTTATCCTGTACTGATCCTGAGTTACATCCTATATTATACTCCAGAGCTGCACTCACTATTCTGCTGGTGGAGTCACTGTGTACATACATTACTTATCCTGTACTGATCCTGAGTTACATCCTGTATTATACTCCAGAGCTGCACTCACTATTCTGCTGCTGGTGGAGTCACTGTGTATATACATTACTGATCCTGAGTTATATCCTGTATTATACTCCAGAGCTGCACTCACTATTCTGCTGGTGGAGCCATTGTATATACATTACTTATCCTGTACTGATCTTGAGTTACAAGGTTTTAGAAGGCAAGAAAAATGGAGGGGGGGGGGGGGGGGGGGGAATATCGCATACAGAATCCGAGGAATTGGGCACATGCAATAGATCATAGACTGAACACGAGTCAACAATGTGATGCAGCAGCCAAAAAGGTAAACACAATTCTGGGAAGCATAGAACCAAGATCACATGAGGTAATTATCCCCTCTACTCTTCCTTAGTCAGACCTCATCTGGAATACTGTGTTCAGTTCTGGGCACCCCACTTTAAAAAAGACATCGACAAACTGGAGCAAGTTCAGAGAAGAGTTACCAAGATGGTGAGCGGTCTGCAAATCATGTCCTATGAGGAACAGTGAAAGGATCTGGGAATGTTTAGCTTAGAGGGGACTTAATAGCTGTCTACAAATATCTGAAGGGCCGTCACAGTGCAGAGGGATCAGCCCTATTCTCATCTGCACAAGGAAAGACTAGAAGCAATGGGATGAAACTGAAAGGGAGGAGACACAGATTAGATATTAGACAGTGAGGGGATCAATGAGTGGAACAGGTTACCACGGGAGGTGGGTAGTTCTCCTACAATGGAAGTCTTCAAACAAAGGCTGAACAGACATCTGTCTGGGATGATTTAGTGATCCTGCACTGAGCAGGGGATTGGACCCGATGACCCTGGAGGTCCCTTCCAACTCTACCATTCTAGGATTCTACTTCCTGCATTATATAGAATAGTGAGTACAGCTCTGGAGTATAATACAGGATGAAACTCAGGATCAGTACAGGATCAGTAATGTATGTACACAGTGACTCCACCAGCAGAATAGTGAGTACAGCTCTGGAGTATAATACAGGATGTAACTCAGGAGCAGTACAGGATAAGTAATGTATGTACACAGTGACTCCACCAGCAGAACAGTGAGTACAGCTCTGGAGTATAATACAAGATGTAACTCAGGATCAGTACAGGATAAGTAATGTATGTACACAGTGACTCCACCAGCAGAATAGTGAGTACAGCTCTGGAGTATAATATAGGATGTAACTCAGGAGCAGTGCAGGATAAGTAATGTATGTACACAGTGACTCCACCAGCAGAATAGTGAGTGCAGCTCTGGAGAATAATACAGGATGTAACTCAGGAGCAGTGCAGGATAAGTAATGTATGTACACAGTGACTCCACCAGCAGAATAGCGAATGCAGCTCTGGAGTATAATACAGGATGTAACTGAGGATCAGTACAGGATAAGTAATGTATGTACACAGTGACTCCACCAGCAGAATAGTGAGTGCAGCTCTGGGGTATAATACACAATATAACTCAGGATCAGTACAGGATAAGTAATGTATGTACACAGTGACTCCACCAGCAGAATAGTGAGTGCAGCTCTGGAGTATAATACAGGCTGTAACTCAGGAGCAGTACAGGATAAGTAATGTATGTACACAGTGACTCCACCAGCAGAATAGTGAGTGCAGCTCTGGAGTATAATACAGGATGTAACTCAGGATCAGTACAGGATAAGTAATGTATGTTCACAGTGACTCCACCAGCAGAATAGTGAGTGCAGCTCTGGGGTATAATACAGGATATAACTCAGGATCAGTACAGGATAAGTAATGTATGTTCACAGTGACTCCACCAGCAGAATAGTGAGTGCAGCTCTGGAGTATAATACAGGATATAACTCAGGATCAGTACAGGATAAGTAATGTATGTACACAGTGACTCCACCAGCAGAATAGTGAGTGCAGCTCTGGAGTATAATACAGCATGTACTGTACGCAGGGACCCTTTGAGCAGGCGGCCATCATCCTGATAATAAACATGACCTATATAGTGATAAGACCGAGAATAGTGAGAAGAACAATGGCGCCCCCCACCTTATTCAGCTTGGAGCAGCAGGAGCGGGCGTTGATGTAGTCACATTCTAAGTCTGAGAGGGTGATTATCTGGGAGGCACAGATAAGGAGAATATTGCGCAGCATCGTATATGACCGCAGCGTGCAAAGTACAGACGGTCTATTGTGCAAGCAGCACAGGCTGTAGGACTGCGCCATTGTGCCGACCGGAGCCATAGAGAAGGCCATTCATTCTCCTGCCAGCCTTAAAGGAAACATTCGGCCTCCATCCCCCTCATTAGACCCCCACGAGCTCCGGGGTCCGCAGTCACGGGGCAGAGAATTCAGTACAGAGACTACTTCAAGGGCGCGTTCACACGTGGCAGGAATGCTGCAGGTTTTCGGAAACCCGCACTGAAAACCCCGCAGCATTTCTGCTGCACTATTGCGGTAGATTCTATCGCCGATTCAGCCGGCACATAGCCGCGCCTCTAACCTCCGCGTACTGAGCGATCGCTGCCAGCACCAAGAGCGCAGCGCACACTGGCAACCGCTACTGAATGCCGCCACTGGTCAGGTGATGCGGAAGTGGCCTCATCTGAACGGCGGGCACCCCATCACCCACTACTGAGCGCCGCCGCGGGTCACAGGAACTCGCACGCTGCGTTGTATTAACCGCTGATCTCCAATTAGTTTACACCGATGCTTTTCCCTCGCAGGAAACCCCGGTGGATCGTATTTACGTGCGAGAGTAGGACTTGCAATGTGCGGCGCCTCGCGCATTTCACAGAACACGGACTGAGCGCCCGCTATCGCTTCAGTAAATACGGCTGAGGGGCCGTCCGCACGGAAACACGATCATCCGTCAAATGCAAATGGTCAAAAAAAAAAAAGCCCACGAACATAGCGTTTCACAGATTCGCGAGCGAAAACAGTTTAAACGTAATCAATTATATATATATATATATATCTGTCCCACAAAAAAACCAAAAACGTATGGAGTAGGGATGAGCGCGTATACTCGCTAAGGCACTACTCGCTCGAGTAATGTGCTTTAGACGAGTATCTCCCTGCTCGTCCCTGAAGATTCGGGTGCTGCTGCGGCTGACAGGTGAGTTGCGGCAGGGAGCAGGGGAGAGCGGGCGGGAGAGAGGGAGAGAGAGATCTTACCTCCGTTCCTCCCCGCCACTCCCCGCTCCGTGTCGGCACCCGAATCTTTAAGGACGAGCACAGCGATACTCGGATAAAGCAAATTACTCGAGCGAGCAGTGCCTTAGCGAGTACGCTCGCTCATCTCTAGTATAGAGCGTACATTACAGTCAATGAGGAGCGTGGAGACGTGCGGCGGTTATTACCAGACGCTTAACGCACACGTTTTTTTGTGATCATGAAGAAAAAAAAAGAAAAAAAGTCTTGCTCCCTGTGGCTGATGACTCTGCAGCTGATTCCCCCCCCTCCATTCGCTACAATGTATCAGCCTGGAACTGGAGGAAACATTTGTAGCAACTTGTGTAAACAAGACTGTTACATTCATGGAAGCTGAGATCTAGCAAACAATGAGGAGCACTAGGGGGCGCTCTCACACACGCCGTCGGTAAAATGCTGCGATTTTAATCAGCGTTGTCGAGCGCTGGTTACTGCGGTGGCCACTCTGGGGGCGATAGGCCACTCTTGAGCGTTTACTGCTCCGTCCCGCACGCCAATGCAATTTTCGCGCACATCAGAATCGTCCGTGCGGCGACAGGTTTTTCTCTCAAATCGTATCACAATACAGATTGCGGGTTTCCGGGCGCCGTACCGCTCCGATTTTTTTTTTTTTTACCAATATCGCATTCGCTCCTGTAAAACGCAGCCAAAGGTGGATCCGAAAAAGTTCCTTTCTCTTCTCGACCAATCAGAGGGCTCAGCCAGCGGCGCTCGTTTCCTTCCTACAGGGTAACGATCGGCGCTCTACTCACCTGTTCCCAATTCTTCCGTCACTTCCGCGCTCACGACTGCTGCAGCCAATCGCTGGCCACCATGCTGGTAGCCCTGAGACGGAAGCAGTCACATGACCGGACCGGATGCGCTACCTGCAGAGGCAACCAAAGCGGCGAGAACTCGAGACGCACAAGAATTGCGCCATTTATTGTTTTACGCCTGTAGGAATAAAATAAATCTCAGCGTCGGTCTTCTATAAAGGGGTTTGTAGGGGGGTCATGCGACACGGAAAACCGTGACTATGGCGATCAACAGCTACATACAGTCACATGACAGCGGCACGGGCGGCAGCGACGGCGCGGGACGGAAGTCATACAGCAAGTATATTAGGAGATCTGTTAACCTGAAGACTTCCCTTAAAGACTGGACATCCCCTTTAAGGGCAACGACCACCCTGCAAACCCCAAAACTCCACCCACAGACAAAGGATACAAAGTACACCGCCAGGAAGATGAGGGCGCAGCAATCAATGAGGGAGAAGATGAAGAGAGCGGCCTCCATTCTGCGCCGACCTTAGAGATCACCAATCCGCCGCGCCCTCATCGGTACACGTGACCAGACAAACCGCGCGGCACGCCGGGAGATGTAGTCTAACCTTAAGAGCGAAGCCCTGCCCTATCGCTCTTCGCGCTGAATGCCGGGAGCTGTAGTATGGAGTATATCACGTGACAAAGACCTTCGGCTGCCATTTCCGCACGGTTTCCTAGGACCTATGTGACGTCACGCCACGTGACCAAAATCGTCCGTAGAAAATGAAGGGTTGTCATCACGTGATGAAAACGTCATCGCAGGTCCTTTAGAAACAAACTGCTACGTATCAGTCGGTGGTGTAAGTCTACCTCCGTTGCGCTTTATGATAGCAGTGTACTTGCGAGACGTGTGTGCGCTGCGGGCTTACGGGCCTGAAGTTGTAATGTATCAAGACCGGCGCAAAGGAGCCGACGTCATGACAACCACTTAGCTTATTAAGTTTAGTTTCCAAAGGACCAATGAAAATGGGAGGTGGGATTTGAGTGGTTGCTATGGGAACCCCTGCGGCTAGAGAGAGTTCTATAGTGCCAGTTATAAGCAGCAACCACTAGGGGGAGCTCTCTGCATACATAGTAGATGGAAGTATAAATGGCCTTTAAATCCAAGATGGCCGCTTGTAGAACCTTCTGCGGCGACGGGGATCGCTGCCTCTGAGAGGTCGCTGCGTTCGTGTGCTCTTCACCCCTTTAGGTACAGAAGAGGCTGCATGACGCACCGCAGGCTGGGGTAAATTCTGACGCAAAATCCGCAGGTCGCGTTGCGCGGGCTATTCCGTCCCGTGTGGAAGGTCCCTTTAACTAGGTCATAGATATCAGATGGGGTGAGTCCGCCGTCTGGGTCCCCGAGGCTGTATGAAGAGTTGTGCAGCGCTGTTCCTGCGGGTCATGTGACTAGCCGCTACCTTCAGGCCCGGGCGCTGATGGGCTTCACATCATAGACCGGAGAAGAGGCCGCCGTCCGCAGATCATCTCCCACTGCTGATTACTGGGGGTCCCAAGTGGTGGAAGCCCACCCATCTGATATGGATGAGCCATCCCAAGGATACTCAGCATCTTACCGTCCCAGAACCCCCCGGGCCTCCGCCACAATCGCCGTGTCCAAGTGGCATCCGAGAGGGTAGAATGGTGGACACATCGAACATGTCATGTCAATCGTACGACCCACAGAGTAACGTTAACCACACGTTTGCCGCGCCGCACGCACTCTAAATCCACACCCCAAAACTGAGGCAATTACATTTTTTTCTATTACACCCCATAAGGAAATGCTGTAGTTTTTCCGCCCGTTATACGGCACATTAGACTGCGCTGCTAAAAAATACAACTCAGCCCACAAACACGAATCAATGGGAAAACAGAATATTCAGGAGTTTTTGAAAGTAAGAAAAAACAAAAAAAAATCCAAAAAATGAACGCGTCTTTAAGGGGACCATCTAACACCATCCACAGAGACCTCCGCCAGAGGGTGGGACGAGGACGAATATATTCCCATTACTTCAGTTATTTAATAGTTTCACTGCCCCCCCAAAAAAATAAAAACACAAAAACCTCTGACAGCCCGGGACTAGAACCCGCAGCCGTGCAGCACAATCACGTGGGTCAAATTGGACCACGGGACAGACTGCCGAACCCTCCCGACCCACCTCAACTCGAGCCAACCTAAACAACCAATCACCGTGAATCAGCCAACTCAAATAACCAATCACCGTGAATCAGCCAACTCAAATAACCAATCACCGTGAATCAGCCAACCCAAATAACCAATCACTGTGAAAGACTAAATCCAAACAACCAATCAGGTTGCGAATGGTGAAGAGGTGGGGTGTAAAAGGCTAATATGCCTCCCGACCCGGAAGAGCTGTGTCCTAGGCGTGATGACGTCACATGCTCCGAGTCAGTCACGTGATTCCCTCTCGCCTGTGTAAACCGATCAGGCAATACTGAGGACACCTATACTTTATATGTGCGCGAGAAGCCGCGGCTGGCCTGGAATAGTGAGACAGGCAACCCTCTGGACACCTATGTGAGAAGACGTCATCTGATAGGCTGTGTGTGAGGCCCCCGGCTCACGTGTGAGCTGTAGCCGGTGCAGACATGAAGATTCGTGCGGTGTCCCCGGGAATAGACCGGCGGTTGAAGCAGCGGCTGGCGCAGGTACCGGCGGGTCCCGGGTGGCCGCGGAGGTTTTACTTCCTCTTCTTCCAGTTAGTTTGGAGTCTTCTACAGAGAGGGGCGCAGTGCATGCTGGGACTTGTAGTTCCTGACCAGTCCCCTGTTCTATAACTGATCCGTGCGTGCGGCACAGATATAACGTGTATGTACGCCCTCCTCCGTCCCCCATGCTTTACACTGCAGGCATCAGCTGTGTATAAGCCCCAGATCAGCGGATGGTTCTCATTAGAGACCGCAAGTGAGAGAACGTTTTCTGGTAACGTCCGCACCGGCAAATTGCTATTTATAAATTGAATTAACAGCTTGGTGGCCCATGTGACGCCGCGGCGCAAATATGGGGTCTTGTACAGCGCCTGGAGTGTAAACAGCTGTTTTGGGTGCTTTTCATTGGTTCTGCTCTCTGGGCGGGGCTCCCGGCGTTGTGCGTCTTGTGGTTTTATTTATTCTCATCTTGTGGCGATTCCAAATGTTTGTTTGTATTTTGAATATGGGAAAGGGCGCTTTAAAAAAAAACAAAACAAAAAAAACTTTTGATATCCTTTTTTTATGTAATAAGTTTTTATTCACTTATTTTTAACTTTTTTTTTTTCTTTAACCCCTTCATGACATGGCCTATTTGGGCTTAAGGACGCAACGATTTTTGGCGGATTTTCTTCTCCATTTTTCAAAAGCCATAACGTTTTTATTTCTCCGTGGACACGGCCGTATTAGGGCTTGTTTTTTGCGCGGCGAGCTGTAGTTTTTATTGGTGCCACTTTTGGGTACATAGACTATATTGTAAAACTTTCTGCCATAGGTTTTTTTTTGTTTTTTTTTTTACAGTGTTAATCATGCAGCATAAATGACACAATCCATTTTTTCTGCGGGTCGGTACGGTTACAACAATACCAAACTTCTTACATTTTTTTAATAGGTTTTTCCACTTTTCTGCAATAAAAACCCTTTTTTTGGAAATCTTTTTTTTCCCTATACCGCTGCATTCAAAGTCCTGTAACTTTTTTATTTCTCCATGTACGGAGCTCTATGGGGGCTTATTTGCGTGACGAGCTGTAGTTTTTATTGGTACCATTTTGGGGTACATACGGCTTTTTTGATCACTTTTATTGCATTTTTAGGGAGACAAAATGCTAAAAATTAGCATTTTGCCTCAGGTTTTTGGCGTTTATTTGTCTTACGCTTTTTTCCGTACACAGTCAATAGCATGTGCAACTTATTGTACGCACCGTTACGGACGCGACAATACCAAATATGTGTGGTTTTAATTTTTTTTATGCTAATATGAGAAAAAGCATACTTTTTTTTTTTTTTTTTTTTACTCTTTTAATTCTTTTTTTTTTTTTTTTTTTTTTTTACACAACTTGTGTCCCTCTGAGGGACTTACAGTATAGCACTGATGATCGCTGTGATCGCTACTGCCCTGCCATGCCTTATCGCTTATACAGCGGTCACAGGCTATGGCAATACAGGATGCCAGTGTCTGGCGTCCTGTTGCCATGGCAACCAGCCAGGCTCTCTGCAATTATGTCACAGAGGGAGCGCGCTCCATCTGTGAACCCCTCCCATGCCGCGATCTACATAGATCGCGGCAGGGAAGAGGTTAACAGCGGGGGGCGCATCTCCGATATATGATCCCGCGCTATCCCCAGGACGTAAGTTTACGCCCTGTTGCGGGAAATACCCCACTGCCAGGACCTAAGCTTACACCCTGGAGCGGGAAGGGGTTAATCACTCAGAGCGGCGCTCTTTTTTTCCCATCAGATTAGCCCCTCCCCCACCACCTGCGGAGATCGCTTCTGATGTTCCCGCCAATCCTGAGAACGCGGAATGTGATGGTTTCTGATTTTAATCGAACGCCGGCGGTTATGATGTGGGCGGAGCTCTGAGTTTTCTCCCTTTCTGTCTTGCAGTATTTGAGCAGTAACAGGTGTGGCGGTTACGTGGACCTCGCCGCCGTGGCTGCCGACCTACAGAGCACCTACAGGTAACACACGTGTTCTGTCCATACATGATGGTCCTTCTAGGTCACATGGAAACGGCTGTTGTGATTAGACCCTACTATGTCATCTAGTAGGTCAAACCGTGCCTGTGATTCAGTCGTCGCGGCGAGCCCCCTGTAGCAGTCAGTAGATGGGGGGGTCCGAAGAGAAACCGTACTGCGCTACTCCCTGTATATGGGGGGTCCCTCGGTTCTTGTGAGTCGTTATTCAGAAAATACTTCGTCCCATCCATCAGGCGCCCCGAAGCGTCATTAATACAACACTGAGTAACTATGGCCGACCTCTCTTGCGCCACTTTTCCCGCGAGGCGCTGTGTTCTACATCCCGCCCCTTCCCTCCTCGGTTCGCCGTCTTACAACTACTTGTGTTTTATCTTCAGTGCAGAATACGGCCGAAGGAAGCGGAACGCCTTCAGAATCCAAGTGGAGAAAGGTGAGGCCGCCCGCAGCGCCCGCGGTGGTTGGATATTATCTTCTGGGGGAAGAACCATCTTATGGTTGAAGCAATTTAACCCTTTCCCACCCCGGGGCGTACAGTTACATTCTGGGCGCACAGGGTTTGTATGGGGTGGGATCAGGAGCCAATGAGATCACAAGGTGCCGTTCAGCGCGCATCATTAAGGGGTTATGCCAAGAAAGGGCATGATGTTGGTCCAACTGGTGAGGCCCCCACGGATCATGAGAATGGGGGTTCCGAGGACCTCCTCTTGAATGGAGAGGCCGTCGCGCCTTGATGCACGCTGTGGATTGGTAATTGGACACTGCATTCTGCTCCCTGATTGGCCAGCGCTTCTCATGTGAGCGTACATAGTCAGCCATTAACAGGTTAAAGCAGGGCCCCACTACAAGGGCCGCCGCCGATGGGGAGGATGGTGATCCGTAAATCCGAAATCGACGTCAAAATCGGCAATGTGTGACCGTAGCGGCGCAGCTTGTTGGGAGTGACGGGTGCGGCGGGATCTGTTCGCGCTGCTCGCTATACGTGTTTGTTGCGGCTGCGACATTTTGCTCATGATGTACAGAACGTCATCTCCCGTGTTCTAGACTTCGTGTTTTATGCTTTCCTCTAGTGTTTAAGGTAATCTGTGATGAGAATGACGACGCCGGCGGTCTGGAAGAAGCGCATTTGGCAAAGCGGGCGAGGAGAGGGACTGGCGGGTAAGTGAGCCGTGATACAATCAAACGTGCCTGTACAGTCGTGAATGGGATCCTCCAACTGTGGTGAAACTACAACTCCCAGCATGCTCTGACAGCTGCAGGTTTTACACTGCCAGGTTGACTTAGTATCTGAGTGCCGTACATTATAACCACATCCTCCTCTCTTACTCCTGTGTAGGGATTTGGAAAGCCCTTCTGATGCCTCCACGGACACGGACGACTATACAGATCAGCCGGTGAGTGCGGCCGATAGGAGGTGAAGTCGTCATGGTCTGCCCATAAGAGCTGGCGCTCTATAGGAAAACGAGTGAGGGGCCTGTCGTGCCACTAAGAGCTGATGCTCTATAGGAGAGCGAACGAGAGAGGGCCCTGTCGTGCCCCTAAGAGCTGACGCTCTATAGGAGAGTGAGCGAGAGAGGGCCCTGTCCTGCCCCTAAGAGCTGACGCTCTATAGGAGAGCGAGCGAGACAGGACCCTGTCCTGCCCCTAAGAGCTAACGCTCTGTAGGAGAGCAAGCGAGGGAGGGCCCTGTCCTGCCCCTAAGAGCTGACGCTCTAATTACAATGGCTCGAATGAGAAGTAGGTCTCGTAGGGGCAGTGAGTTCCACAGAACAGGTCCAGCACGGGAGAAGTTCTGTAAAATGTAATAAGGGAGGATGAGGGTTGTGGGTCGCCGGCTGAGAGTGCTAGTGGGCAGGATGGAGATGTCTAGCAGCTCACCCCATGGCTTGGTGACTCCGTGTATTAATCAGTTCTTTGTCTTCTAGTCCTCGAATCACTTGAACAGCTCGCTGCTCTCCTTGTACCGGAAAGGAGACACCCCCTCCAAAAATGAGGCACCCGACACAAGTACACCAGCTCCACCCAAAACCTCCCGAGCGGAGGCAACGGGGAACTCCTCGGAAACCCGAACGTCCGGTGCCGGATGGTTCATTGACAAGACGCCCAGCAAAGCTGTAGAGAAGAACATCTTCATAGATCTGTGTAACGACGGAGAAGACGGAGCGAAAACCGAAGACAAGGAGGTACCAAACCAGTGATGTCACTGCGACGGCTGTGGGCTAATAAGGTTAATTTCACGCGGGCTCTTAGCCGCGCAGGAAGATCCGCAAGTGGAGACCTTGCATCGCATTCGTGTGCACCTCGCACGCCATGCAATGTATCCTCCGGCCTGGTTAAAAACAATGGGAGCAATATGTAGGGTATATGTAAATGAGCCCGCGCACTGCAATGAGACCCCCCCCCCTCCCCCCATGCACTCATCCACCATCCGATTGCTTCCATAGCAGGTAGGGCTGAGAAGAACGATCCTCAGGCATGTCGCCTTTTCCCTGTCTTCAGCGCCACGTGTCTCCAGGGGGCGGGGCTTCTAGACGTGTCCGGCATGCAGCCCGTTGGGTATGTCCAGTAGATGTCTGAAGACATTCTTCACTATTGCTGCGCTGGTCTCATATGGCGACACGGCTGACAAGTATTATCGCCAAATGCAGAATCCTGGACGCGGAATCACAGGGGTTTTTTTTTTTTCATTTTACTCCACTTAGTTTTTCGGTACATTAAACAGAACCGCTGCAATGTACGACTCGTCCCGCCAAAAACAGCAAGCCCTCAGACAGCGAGTGATAAATACGAGTGGCAGTGGGGTGGAGAAACTGGAAAGGGGGAAAAAGTGATTGGAGGGGCTGGTTATTAAGGGGTTAATTGATTAACTTTTGAGCTTAAATCTGCCCTGATGGCGGAACGGCCTGAAGATCCCATAAGTTAGTGTCTTCAACAAACTCTCCTCCGTTCCCTGCAGCAGTCGGTTGATACGTCGCTCTTGGAGACAGAGAGGAAAAAGTCAAGAGCAAAGAAGTCGCGGCGAGGGAAGGCGGAGTCCAAGGAGGTGGATGAAGACATAAGATCTGCGCTGATGAACAGGAGAGGTGAGAGAGGAGGGGCTTCAGTAGCGTTAAATGTCGCCCATAACCGTACGCTCCGCAGAGGAGGGCAATGATGCTTTGGGCATCACTCTCCATGCTCCCTGCTCAGCGGGTTTCTGATATGAAAATGAGTTGTGAAGCGTCCAGTGGGCGGCTCCTATGCTGAGACTGGTCCGCGCTCTTCCCCGCCCCCTGCTTAGTGATTGACATCTCACAGCATCGCTCAAGCAAACTGGAGAGGTCAACGACTAGGTGGGATTTAGGCCAGATGAGGGGTTGACATCGCAGACCAGTCTGAGGCGCCCATTGGTTGGTTCGAACAACACTTGCATACCAGGACATCGCCGATTCCAGAAAGCAATGTGAGTGGAAACGAAGTAGAACTGCGCCTGTCTTCCTTAGCTTCACCTACAGTCGGCGTATGTTTATGCGGCGCCATTACTGTGATAACTACATCCTGACTGCATAATGTAAATGAACAGCTGATGGCCTGGTGTGGCGCATAGTGGTAAGGCAGTAGAAATGCAGTTCTAAGCTCTCGCTCACGGCCTGAAGCTTGCGGGTTCAATCCCCGCGTGCTTCAGGTAGCCGGCTCAGCCTTCCGAAGTCAATAAAATGAGTACCCAGCTTGCTAAACAAATTACCTGAAAGCGCTGTGGAATAAGTTGGCGCTATACAAATAACAAGTCCCTTCCTTACTTAGATGCCATAAGCCAGCTCCTCAAAACATGGAGTGTCGATGGGGTAGCTGTAGAGATGAGCGAGTATACTCGCTAAGGCACGTTACTCGAGCGAGTAGTGCCTTAGCCGAGTATCTCCCCACTCATCTCTAAAGATTCGGGGGCCAGCGGGGGTGACAGGTGAGTTGCGGGGGGGAGAGAGGGAGAGAGAGATCTCCCCTCCGTTCCTCCCGGCTCCCCGCCGGCCCCTGAATCTTTAGAGACGAGTGGGGAGATACTCGGCTAAGGCACTACTCACTCAAGTAACGTGCCTTAGCGAGTATACTCGCTCATCTCTAGTTAGCTGCCATGCATGGATGTCTATTAAGACCTGCTTGTGGCAGGATGTAGTAGGCAACATTGAAAAGTATTATTCTGCAATGTAGAAGTCAAGTGGCCCCTATGGGGACTACGAAAACATGTTAAAAAATAGGTTTAATAACATTTTTAAAACTCTAGAAAAAAAAATTTAACTCACCCATAGCAAATCCAAGCAGTGGTAAAAAAATATATATATACTGAATACCAGAATTGCCGGTCATCCCGCCTCCCAAAATGAATTGGGCAAAAATGAATCAAAAAGACTATATATGTACCTCCAAATAGTTGTAATAAGAACTACAGCTCACCCTGCAAAAAAAAAAAATGGCGTTCTCTCACAGCCCATTTAAGAAAAAATAATAGGGGGTCAGAAAATGGCGACAAAAGTTTGTTCAAAAACCCTTTTGGAAGGTTTGTAAAACGAAAAACTAACATTTGGTATCGCTGTAATTCTACTGAGAGCTGCAGAATAAGGATGATGTCATCCCTACTGCACCACGGGAGATCCTCATGTTCAGTCTTCTATTTCCGAGTCTGCGGATGCGCGCTCGGCAATTTTATTTTTTTTTCTTCCCGTGGATCGGATGGCTTCCATTAACTTCAGTGGAAGCCGTCCATGTCGGATCCGCGCTGAAATGGAGCGTGCTTCGTGGTTTGTTTTTTTTCTCAGCAAATCAGATCCGCCCGTGGACACTGGGCCGAAGAACAAAAAACCGACAAATGGCTGAATTTTTATTTATTTTTTTTGCTTCCCTCTATTTAATAATTCAGAGGTTTTCCACCACACTAAATAGTAGCCGCGGCTGGAAAGATAACAGCGGGGAGGAAAAAACAAAACAAACAATTAGCGTTGAAGGGGTTAATAGTCATCGGCCCCCTGCTTTCTGTTTGTCATTAGGATACATCTATGGTTGTGCTGACTATTGATGTAGATTGTACAGATGCAGCGATTGTTAACATGACTGCCGCGTCACGATAACGCGGTTTAGAGAGTTGGCGTATACGGAGGCCGAGTGATAATGTATGTGAGGCTCAGCGACGGCCGCTCTCCTGGCTTCATATCAGGGCTGTCAAATTCCTCTCCACCGAGGGCCACCTCAGCATTCGGGGGCCGTGTATAAGGGCTCATTCACACGGGCGGATTGTCACTCCGTATTCTGCGCACATTTTTTATATGTGTGATACGGACAGCTTAAACACCCGTGATTCGCATTGGGGTATATAGATCAGGTGTGCATTTTGCACATGTGAAAAAAAAAAAGATCGCACCATGTCCTACCTACGGGGCCCTCAAGTGTTTGTGGTGGGTTTTTTTGGAGACGTGAAAAATGCATTAGATATCCGTCCAAAACAAAAAAAAAACCACAAGTCCAAATGTGCACGAAATACGCAGTTTAAGTCCAAAATGCTGCATGTTTCACGGACTGAAACTGTCGTGTAAAGGAGTCCTAAATGCCGCTACTCAGCGGGGCTATGCAGCTCTGTTCGCTGTGGTTGGGTTTCTCCCCTTCCATCTTTTTAGCGCCGAGCTGCCTACTCTGGCGGGTGGCGAGGTTGCCAGGGATGTCAGAGCTGTGCCACCACCTGTGAGTTGCTGAATGGAGCGGTGTGGCAGAGCTCAGAATCCAAGATGGCCCCCGCTCCCTATGCTGGCGCCATCTCCTCTGCCAAGCGCTCGGCAGGGGGCCTTATCGTGGGCCACATAAAATGACGGGTCAGGACGGATTCAGGCCTTGAGTTTAACATGTATACAAGCCCCAGAAAGAGTAGGGAGCGTTCCGGCAGCGCTTCTTGTAAGATTTACGGTTTTCTTTGTATTTTCTCGGCAAACCAGAAACCATCAATCTACAGAAATCATCTGTCCGCTTTGAAGATGTTGGAGGGAATGAGGGCACCCTGACTGTAAGTGTGACTGTCATTCTGCTGCAGAGCCTCCTCATGCCCCCCTGAGCTGCTGCAGAACATCCTACTACACGCCTCAGCTGCTGCAGAGCATCGCATTGATCATTGATTGTGTCATTTTTCACAGGAAGTCTGCAAACTATTGATTCACATGCGTCACCCTGAAGTCTATCAGCACCTGGGCGTCGTGCCTCCCCGTGGCTTTCTATTGCACGGACCTCCAGGTTGCGGGAAGACATTACTGGCCCAGGCGATTGCTGGGGTAAGGGACTTTTTCGTTTGTTTTGTAGTAACCTGATGGTGCAGCTTTTATCCTACTTGAGCCGTATTAATAAGACTGTCAATGGCTGCTCTCCCTTCATGAGATGGGATGACTCTGCCGACCCTGCCTCATTATATACGGCAAAGCTGACCAGTGATCTGCAGAACATGGCAATTGGCCGCCTCTTTCGTGCTGTAATGTCCAGTATGAAACTTGTAATATTTTATGTAGAAGCACCGGATTTAAGTAATATGCTGTTTTCTGATGATACATTGTAATCCCTCGTCATTCGTGAAATAATCGACGCTTCGTGTCTCAAGGAGCTGGATTTACCGATGCTCAAAGTGGCGGCCACAGAGATGGTGTCCGGCGTCTCGGGAGAATCGGAGCAGAAGCTGAGGAGTCTTTTTGAACAAGCTGTGGTGAGGCCTTTACTTTGTGGGGTGCGTTGAGCTGATCCCACTGCAGGGGTTTCCTGTCCAGTTGGGTCCCATTTTGGTATACCGGGTCGGTCAGACGTTCCTCATTGGTGATGTTGTCCTGGACCGCACACCAGACGGGTATAACGGGTACTGTACTTTCCAGTGCTCTGGCATTGAAGAGCATGGGCACAATTGGCAATGACGTCATCAGAAAGAATCGTGTATATGCACCCCGTGTATCGCACCTCCCCCTCTTGTTCACCGGCTTCTTGGCCTCTTACGTTGGATGTTTGCCGTTGCAGAGCAGCGCACCGTGCATCCTCTTCATCGATGAGATTGATGCCATAACGCCCAAGAGAGAAGTGGCGTCTAAGGACATGGAGCGGAGGATCGTGGCTCAGCTACTCGCCTGTATGGACGGTCAGTAATGGGCTTCGTGGGATTGGGAGGCAGCTGGACTCCAGGATCGGGCCTCGTCCTAGAAGGTCCATAGACCCCTTTCTGAGAGGTGGCCCCCGGTGGTGTCTTCAGCGTTTCCTTGGCCATCTTCCACTGTTTTTTGGCGGTCATGTATTTGTCGGTTTGGCGCTAGAACTGTAATCGTCTTCTCCTTTCAGACTTGAACAACCCGTCCGTCACGGCTCAGGTCCTCGTCATTGGAGCCACCAACAGGCCTGATTCTTTAGACCCGGCACTCAGGCGAGCGGGAAGATTTGACCGAGAGATCTGCTTGGGGATCCCAGATGAAGGAGCGAGACTAAAGTGAGGAAAATGGTTACAGAAGCCGTCCCACAATGAGAAGGCCGGATTGTCTGTCGGATCTCGCTAAGAGGGGCCGTTTCTCAATCGGAATCGCTTACTACTAATGCTTCTGGGTGGAGGGATCGCGGTTACGTGTGTTATGGCCGCCCCCTGCTAGTACACACTTGTTATGGCCGCCCCCTGCTAGTACACACTTGTTATGGCCGCCCCCTGCTAGTACACACGTGTTATGGCCGCCCCCTGCTAGTACACACGTGTTATGGCCGCCCCCTGCTAGTACACACGTGTTATGGCCGCCCCCTGCTAGTACACACGTGTTATGGCCGCCCCCTGCTAGTACACACGTGTTATGGCCGCCCCCTGCTAGTACACACGTGTTATGGCCGCCCCCTGCTAGTACACACTTGTTATGGCCGCCCCCTGCTAGTACACACTTGTTATGGCCGCCCCCTGCTAGTACACACTTGTTATGGCCGCCCCCTGCTAGTACACACGTGTTATGGCCGCCCCCTGCTAGTACACACGTGTTATGGCCGCCCCCTGCTAGTACACACGTGTTATGGCCGCCCCCTGCTAGTACACACTTGTTATGGCCGCCCCCTGCTAGTACACACTTGTTATGGCCGCCCCCTGCTAGTACACACTTGTTATGGCCGCCCCCTGCTAGTACACACGTGTTATGGCCGCCCCCTGCTAGTACACACTTGTTATGGCCGCCCCCTGCTAGTACACACTTGTTATGGCCGCCCCCTGCTAGTACACACGTGTTGTGGCCGCCCCCTGCTAGTACACGCGTGTTGTGGCCGCCCCCTGCTAGTACACGCGTGTTGTGGCCGCCCCCTGCTAGTACACACGTGTTGTGGCCGCCCCCTGCTAGTACACACGTGTTGTGGCCGCCCCCTGCTAGTACACACTTGTTATGGCCGCCCCCTGCTAGTACACACTTGTTATGGCCGCCCCCTGCTAGTACACACTTGTTATGGCCGGCCCCTGCTAGTACACACTTGTTATGGCCGCCCCCTGCTAGTACACACTTGTTATGGCCGCCCCCTGCTAGTACACACTTGTTATGGCCGCCCCCTGCTAGTACACACGTGTTATGGCCGGCCCCTGCTAGTACACACTTGTTATGGCCGCCCCCTGCTAGTACACACTTGTTATGGCCGCCCCCTGCTAGTACACACTTGTTATGGCCGCCCCCTGCTAGTACACACGTGTTATGGCCGGCCCCTGCTAGTACACACGTGTTATGGCCGCCCCCTGCTAGTACACACGTGTTATGGCCGCCCCCTGCTAGTACACACTTGTTATGGCCGCCCCCTGCTAGTACACACTTGTTATGGCCGCCCCCTGCTAGTACACACGTGTTATGGCCGCCCCCTGCTAGTACACACGTGTTATGGCCGCCCCCTGCTAGTACACACGTGTTATGGCCGCCCCCTGCTAGTACACACTTGTTATGGCCGCCCCCTGCTAGTACACACTTGTTATGGCCGCCCCCTGCTAGTACACACGTGTTATGGCCGCCCCCTGCTAGTACACACGTGTTATGGCCGCCCCCTGCTAGTACACACTTGTTATGGCCGCCCCCTGCTAGTACACACTTGTTATGGCCGCCCCCTGCTAGTACACACGTGTTGTGGCCGCCCCCTGCTAGTACACACGTGTTGTGGCCGCCCCCTGCTAGTACACACGTGTTATGGCCGCCCCCTGCTAGTACACACTTGTTATGGCCGCCCCCTGCTAGTACACACTTGTTATGGCCGCCCCCTGCTAGTACACACGTGTTATGGCCGCCCCCTGCTAGTACACACGTGTTATGGCCGCCCCCTGCTAGTACACACTTGTTATGGCCGCCCCCTGCTAGTACACACTTGTTATGGCCGCCCCCTGCTAGTACACACGTGTTGTGGCCGCCCCCTGCTAGTACACACGTGTTGTGGCCGCCCCCTGCTAGTACACACTTGTTATGGCCGCCCCCTGCTAGTACACACGTGTTGTGGCCGCCCCCTGCTAGTACACACGTGTTGTGGCCGCCCCCTGCTAGTACACACGTGTTGTGGCCGCCCCCTGCTAGTACACACTTGTTATGGCCGCCCCCTGCTAGTACACACTTGTTATGGCCGCCCCCTGCTAGTACACACTTGTTATGGCCGGCCCCTGCTAGTACACACTTGTTATGGCCGGCCCCTGCTAGTACACACTTGTTATGGCCGCCCCCTGCTAGTACACACTTGTTATGGCCGCCCCCTGCTAGTACACACGTGTTATGGCCGGCCCCTGCTAGTACACACGTGTTATGGCCGCCCCCTGCTAGTACACACGTGTTATGGCCGCCCCCTGCTAGTACACACTTGTTATGGCCGCCCCCTGCTAGTACAGACGTGTTATGGCCGCCCCCTGCTAGTACAGACGTGTTATGGCCGCCCCCTGCTAGTACAGACGTGTTATGGCCGCCCCCTGCTAGTACACACGTGTTATGGCCGCCCCCTGCTAGTACACACGTGTTGTGGCCGGCCCCTGGTTTTGGGTCACGTTCACACATGCATTGCGGCGTTCTTACATGGGATGACCTGTTGGGCGCAGATGCCTGACCGGTTGTCCCAGCAATGATCGCTCCCGTTCCTGTGGCTTTGCACAGGGATGACCATCGCTCAGTTCATGGATGAACGACTGAACGTTGGCATTACAGAAGCGAGATGGACTCCATCGTAGTCAGTGGGGTGAGTTCGGCATCACTTAGATCTGCCGTGTGCCGAGTCCGGTAATTCCAGTGTTTATTTTTGTTCAGCTCTCAGGATGGAGCTGAGCAATTGAAATCCTCTGGCGGCCTCGTTGCATTTGTGAGTGACCTTACACACTTGTTATGGCATCCCTGCTGTTGCACCCTTATGGCATCCCCCCTGGTGTGTGTGGTTTTCTTTTTTTTTTTTTTTGCATTCCTTCTCAGGATTTCCACCTTAAAGGCCCATTTACACGTAAAGACTATCTTTCAAACAATTGAAAGATTGACAGTTTTAGAGATCGTTTCGCATAAAATGTTAATGGATACTAATGTCCATTAACACTTTATTAGCTTCATTTGCATGTAAATGTGCCTCTGGTAGCTGCTTGCAGAACACAGCAGGTGGTCTGAGCTCTGCAATCAGCTCCATTGTCCTTGCATGGCCTGCTGGAAGAATACACTGTAATCTCCTGCTCACGTGGAGAACACAGCGTGCGGTCTGAACGATGGCAGCGTTTACACGCAATGGTTATCGCATATTTGCAGTCGTTTGAACGAATCTTGAGCGATAATTGTTGCGTGTAAATAGGCCTTAAGGATCAGTTTTATAATTAACAGTTTTTGTTGCGTTTTTGAACTGCAGCCAAAAAGCAGCTTAATGTGTCCCACTTTGATGTGAAGTCTCTTCTGGGGCGCTGATTTATATTGGTTGGAGTCACTCCGCGACCCTATGCTGGCGGATCTACAAGACTGAGCAAGAGAACACAAGGGGGTGTCATGACATGTACAGAACACCAGGGGTCGCCCTAACCAGGAGCATTTTATATAAATATTCCAATGCAAAACTTTGCTACCTCGGGCAAAAATGGAACAAACAAACTTTTAACCATGTGATGCAGCGTCCTTTATAAAAACAGGTCCTGGTGTGCAAAACAATATAGAGCTCATACTGCCCACTGGCAGTTCCGGGTCGCCCTGGTGGCGCATTGTTTACAGACTGCTGCCGCAAATGACAGCGCTCGGCGATCATTGCTGATCTGCGGATGGAGCCCTACGTTGTATGTGAATATGTAGCCCCTATATAATTGGCGGCGCTCCCTTATAGTTGCACCCGTCCAGAGTCGTAGTCCACTGAAATGTTTGCCCCTTCCATCGGCGTGTCGACATCCTGTAGAGTCCGCAGCCGGACACCACTTTCACCCTGACGGGTCCCCTTTCAGTGGTTTTGCCCCTATTTCATATTTGCATGTATGACACATACTTCGTCTCTCTAATCTCTCTCAGGATCCTGAAGACTCTGTGTCGGAAGCTCCGGCTCCCAGAATCCTTCGACTTCCAACATTTGGCTCATCTGACACCGGGATACGTTGGCGCAGACCTGATGGCGCTGTGCAGAGAGGCTGCGATGTGTGCGGTGAACAGAGCCCTCATCCAGCTAAAGCATCACCCAGCGGAGGAGGCGGAAGTGGAGGATCCTACAGCCAAGATACTGGACCAAAGCGGAAATCCGGCTCAGGTGAGAGCGGCAGTTATCAGCTGTTTCCAGTTACCCCATCCTTCTGGATTAAATGCATGCTGTAGACCAGGGGTCCCCAACTCCGGTCCTCAGGGACCACCAACAGGTCATGTTTTCAGGATATCCTATGGTAAGAACACCTGTGGCAATGTCTGAGGCACCGACAATAATTACATCACCTGTGCAACACTGAGGAAATCCTGAAAACATGACCTGTTGGGGGTCCCTGAGGACTGGAGTTGGGGAACACTGCTGTAGACCATGTTATGGGGGGCTTCAGATCCTGTCCGTGACGCCACTTAGTGTCTACTGATAACTCTGTGCCCAGGTTACAACAGAAAGGCAGACAAATATGCATGGTCGATCTGTTATAGTCTGAGAGAGAGAAAACCGCTGGTTTCTATATCTCGCACTCACTATATCTGAGGGTGGTCACTTGCTGAGCCACGGAGTCCCTTATAGCACCATTACAGAAGCCTCTGCTAGCGCTTGCAAGTCCAGGCGGAGCTCAGCAATTGGCTTCAAATTGTGAGGAATAGCGGCGCTTGAGTAATAACCCCTTTTACACTTCATGGGAGAGCCGCATGCCTACAGGGTCAGCACCCCACCTGGATACAATCACTGCACCCAACAGGGGAGTCATGTCTCCCTAAATGGTCACGGTCTTGGAGGCGAGCAGTAATGCTAGGGGCATAATAAGAATAACGGATCATAAGAAGCACCTATAATCCACCTTTTGAGAAATGTTACTGAGAAATCTGGCCTTGTCTTGTTTTTCCGTCCTTCCCTCTATAGAGCGAGCTACAGCGGTTGCTTGAGGTGCTGATGGAGCAGTCGCCCTTTCCAGAGCACCAACTGCAGGGTCTGCGCATTGAGATGAGCGATTTCCTGAGTGCTCTCCCATCGGTGCAGCCTTCAGCCAAGAGAGAAGGTTTCGCTACCGTGCCGGATGTCACCTGGGCCGATATAGGGGCGCTGGATGAAGTCCGGGAGGAACTGACCATGGCCATACTGGTGAGAACATATCATCGGTCATAGAAAGGATTTGTATCTACCAGTTATTAAATGGGCAACACTGGGGACGGGCGGCGCACATGGCTCCAGGGTGTCACACTGTAACGCTGGACATGTGCTGTAGAAGGTGCCAACCAACCTCGTAAGGGATGGAGAGGCTTATATCTGACACTTGGATCAGGTGGGTTAAAGGGGTTGTCCCACGAAATGTAGTTATCCCCGATCTATCTGGTGGGGTCTGACCATTGGTCATGATAATGGGGATCCTAAAGGTACCTGAATGAACGGAGCGGCAGTTGAAAATGCGCAGCACCGTCCCACGCACTCCAGGAGGGCTGCCAAGGAAAGCGAAGAACTAGAACTCTTATCTCCAGCAGCCCTGTTGAAGTTGAGTGAAGCGGTAGTGAGTATGCTCAAGCCCACTCTGATTATTTGGGGGTCCTCGGGAACCTGTCCTGGTGGTTGTGTGATAGCGGTGTATGGAAACAGTAATATGGCATTCTCTTCTCTCTCTTCAGGCACCAGTGAGGAATCCAGAGCAGTTTAAGGCTCTTGGACTGATGGCGCCTGCAGGGGTCTTACTAGCGGGCCCCCCAGGATGTGGCAAAACATTACTTGCCAAGGTAAGCTGTCTCGTTGTCCTGTGTGTGCTTTGATTTCTTTCCTTTTACACATTTGCATCCATTGTTTTTTTATTGCTCCTTGCATTTAAAATTAAACAAATCAAGCAACTTTGCACAATAGAGTGGATTCAAAATCTACCGTTTTCTGTATGCGGCTCACATGCAGCCCCGTGTGTCTCCATGGTAACAGGCTACAAACTAACCCTGTGCCGTCTGATCCTGCAGTCCTGTTACGCTCCCTTCCATTTGTCCACTGTGTCGCTTGCATGCATTAAAGGGGTTGTCCCGCGCCGAAACGGGTTTTTTTTTTTTTCAACCCCCCCCCCGTTCGGCGCGAGACAACCCCGATGCAGGGAGGTAAAGAAAGCTCACCGGAGCGCTTACCTTAATCCCCGCGCTCCGGTGACTTCTCTACTCACCGCTGAAGATGGCCTCTTCCTCCGTGGACCGCAGCTCTTCTGTGCGGTCCACTGCCGATTCCAGCCTCCTGATTGGCTGGAATCGGCACGTGACGGGGCGGAGCTACACGGAGCTACACGGAGCCCCATAGAAGACTGCAGAAGACCCGGACTGCGCAAGCGCGGCTAATTTGGCCATCGGAGGCCAAAAATTAGTCGGCTCCATGGAGACGAGGACGCCAGCAACGGAGCAGGTAAGTATAAAACTTTTTATAACTTCTGTATGGCTCATAATTAATGCACAATGTATATTACAAAGTGCATTATTATGGCCATACAGAAGTGTATAGACCCACTTGCTGCCTCGGGACATCTCCTTTAAGGTTATCAAGAATCAGAGGGTAGAGGGAGTAATCGATGACTGCAGGACCAGACTACACCGGGTTAGTTTGTAGTCTGTAACCATGGAGATGTGTTTTTAGGCTTTAATAGAGGGAAACGCAGCCACCTAAATGTGCCCTCTACTTTCTTAGTGTAGGACCTCCATTCTCCTGATCGGTGAAGTCCCAGGGATGAAGGGGGGTATAGCACAAGTGTTTAAATAGGGAACTGCTTTGCATGGCATTTCTTGCTTCTCTCTGCTGTGTATGATTGGCGCTTCCCAGTATGGGAATTACCCCGGTGACTCCGGAGTGCAGAATAAAGTCACGTGACAAGGTTTCAGTGTGAATCCACATTAGATGGAAAAATCCAGCGATCGGAGCGACTTCCAACGAGGCCGGTCATCGGTGCGGGACTAGCTGGGGCCAGGATGTCGCTGCCAACCGCGTGTTCCCCCCCCCATGTGACGTTGTAAAAAGTATACCGAGAATGGCGTGGTCAAGGAAAAACATCCAGCGGGACGGAAACAACTCATAAATGAAAGGGGTCAGAGGAGGATGTCAGGAATCGTTCTGACCAACAGACTCTGCACAGTCAGGAGCAGCCGAATACAACACTGGTGCTCAAACTAACGTGTCCAAATGCACAACTCGCCGTTCCTCCGCACGGATGGGCTATAACGGCAGACAATCCATTCCAGCACCACTGTGTCTAAGAAACGAAAAGGCGGGCAAACGAGCGCAGAAATTGAATATATCACTGAGCAGCGGAAAAACATCTCTCGGTCAGATGGATCCAGATTTCTGTTGCTGATGGGAGGTCAGAATTTGGCGCAAGCAGCATGAATCGCTGATCCCTTCCTGTCAGCCGGTCAGAACATGTCAGCACCGCCATCTAATCTGCAGCGACTACAAGAAGCTTCCTGTCCGCAGGGGCCGATATTCCTGCAGAGTGATGTCATCACCGAGTGGAATCTACGACACGATGAACTGCTGCGGTTCTGAAGGCCAAAAGAGGTCCAACGCGCCACTAGATGGGGGTGTAATAAAGGGGTCATTCAGTGTAGTTGACGGCTTTGATGGTAACCTCTGTAGTTGCTCATGAGAAATGCCTTCGGTTGCGGCGGTCGGTACCATGTGGATCAGGGAAAAGGAAAACAAGTAGTTTCTGTTCTCTTGTATTCCAGGCCGTAGCAAATGAATCCGGACTGAACTTTATCTCTGTGAAGGGACCTGAACTCCTGAACATGGTGAGTTGGGTGAAGACGGGGGATCCTGGTGCCACTTGTTGTGAGCACGGGTTATACGTGAATAGATGGGCCTTATTCTCTGTATGGTATAACCGTTTAGTACACCTTCACAGGTAGCGGTGCCCTGGCCATATACTTGGTCAGCCAGAAAGGACTAAACGGAGTTTCTCCCAAGCTGTAGGGAGCGTCCATTTTGTTGATTTCCTAGACCACCCCTTTAAGATGGGTCCCCGTGCTAATCAATGGGTGTCCATATAATATATGAAACTATTCCTACCAGCTAATGACTGGGGACCCACCCACCCCTGATGCCCATCTATGCCCTAATAGAGAAGGAGTTTGTCCCGGTGTATTAGGAAAACATATCCAATTTTCATTATACAATGACCTATAACGACTTGAAACGATCCCTTTTAATTAGAATGGGTCCCAAAAGAATCGGTTGATCACAGGGACTGCCACTGTTCTGAACTCCAGTGATCACATGTACTTTGTTGCAGAACCCAGCATTTACTGTTCAATTATCCTGCAGCTCCTCCGCAGGCGAGGGGATGTATTACAGTTTTCATTGCCAATGTTACCTGCTGGGTCCTCCAAAGTTAAAAAAAAAAAAAAACTCTGTTGCTGCTGACTCTGCTCTGGCTAATTGATGGGGGTCCTGAATAAGAGACCACTCGTCCATAGGTTGTATGAATGTGGATTTTCTAACCAGGTGACGTCTTTAAAACCTCACTCCATGTTAAAGGATCAAAAAATGCGCTTTTACGTCTCGATGGTCTTAAAATGCGTGACTGTGTTTTCTTATCTTTCAGTACGTTGGTGAAAGTGAGCGAGCCGTGCGGCAGGTCTTCCAGAGAGCCTCAAACTCCTCCCCATGTGTCATATTTTTTGATGAAATCGATGCCCTTTGCCCTCGAAGGTCCAGCCATGAGGCAAGTGACTTGTTGCAGGTTGGGTGGGTGAAGTATCCGTCTTCTGCCACCCAAGGTGGACGTACAGATGTAGCGATTGTTATCTTGACACATGTGGCACCTTACGACAACTCCATTTACAATATTGTAGTAACTTGTAGTTGTCACAATGCGTCAGTCATGTTAACGATTGCTACATCTGTACACAAGCGGGTGACCGTCATAGAGCCCATTGGACAGAGCCACTGTTACTTGGCTCTCCGGTCTGACTTGTACCAGGGGGCTCCTGATCAGCCGACCCCTCTATGGTGATTATTCTATAGGGAGAGCAGGATAAGAAGCTGCTTTGGAAACTACGGGGGCCGGTGGGCTGAAATCCGACATGCCTGATCCCAGTTTCTCTTGATGGATGATTCCAGAGGATGGTGTGACGGTCACCGTAGACGTGAGACATCTTGTCTGATCCACCAGCCTAAAGCTCACGTCAGTGGCCTGCATGGAGGGTCTGTATGGGCCTCGTCAGTCACTTAAAGGGGTCTTCCCATTGAATACCCTTTTATCCACCATCCACAGGGTAGAGGAAAAAATGTCTCATTACTGGGGGTCTGACTGCTGGGGCATCCAGCGATCCTGAGAACGCCGTACCCCAAATGAAGCAGCGGTGCACATGGGTGACTACTTTTTTGGGATGGAGGGAGATTGCCCAGCGCATCGACCTCCATCTGCCTTATAGCCATAATTAAAGCGATGTGCACCGCCGCTCCGTTCACGAGGTGCACAGATCTCGGCATCGCTGGGGGTCCCATTGGGCGGGCCGCAGCCCATCATAAACTTGAAAATGAAGCAACTCTGTAAATGGTTTTATATAGAAATCTACCGTTTTGTGTACGCAGCTCCAATGCAGACTCGTCTCCATGGTTACGGACTATAAACAAACCCTGTATAATCTCCTCCTCTATCCACGACGTAATTACCTACTGAATCCATGTAGGGGACAACTGGCAGGGAGGGAGACGGAGGGTCTGACTACATGGGTACTTCTCTCATGGATGACCTTCTTCTTGCATTCTGTCCGTCATACGAGGAAAGTTGTGTAACTACTTCGCCGGATATGCAAATAGCTTTTGCATAAAGACTGAGCACAAGTTTTACATGTTACATGTTTTTAGATGTTGTTTTTCTAGAAGCTGAGCCTCCATGAAGGCTCTTCAGGCCGTTTATGTATAAGGGGAAGGGGATGTCCGAGCCTGGCCCCCTTGGTGCGATGCGTTCTACACCGGACCGCCGCGGTTCACGTTCTTCTCCATTTAGTCACTTTCTGTCCTGCTGAAATATTCCGTATTGTTTTACCTGACTGCTTGATCTAATGTCTCACATGGCATCAGTCCAATCCCATTAGGCAGAAGCCGTCCGCTTACAGGAATTGGTGGTGTTGCAATAATCTGCGCTCTGCCACATTTACATGGAGCCGTGAACCTCAAACACAGAGCTGCTTATGGAAATGTCTCTGTGTGCCGAAGGATTGACTCACAATCGTGTGGCTAATGAGCCGTAGAACACGGCATTCGTCATACTAACCTCTCAACCTTGAGTCCAATGTGGAGTCTTATCTTAATTCAGGCACTGCCAGTAATAATAAGATCTAGTCTCTTCACTCCAATAAAGATAAAGGAAAAGTTACAGAAACTTTGCAGCTAGTCTGGATTTTAGAATCTACTTTCGTTTTATGTATACAGCTCCTATTGTACGCTTATGGGCACCAGGTTGATGCCACTGCAGCTTCATGGTTACAGACTGCTAGGAGGAGTAAATAAGCGGGCGCACTGGGAAGAAGAAATGGCATTTTCACAGGGAAGGCCCACTGAGCATTCAGCCTGCAGCTGTATAAGCAGGCATGTCCTAGAATGAAAGAAGGGAGAGCGCATCATCGCCGGGAAGGTATACTGGGCACGTAGCCTGCAGCTGCAAAGGCTGGTATGGCGGAGAATGATAGAAGGGAGAAGGCATCTGCACAGGAAAGGCCCACTGAGCACTCTGCCCGCAGCTCCATAAGGAAGCGTGGCAGAGAATGATAGAAGGGAGATGGCATCTGCACAGGAAAGGCCCACTGAGCACTCTGCCCGCAGCTCCATAAGGAAGCGTGGCAGAGAATGATAGAAGGGAGATGGCATCTGCACAGGAAAGGCCCACTGAGCACTCTGCCCGCAGCTCCATAAGAAGGCATGACGGAAAATGGAGGGTTGGAAATAAAGCTTTGAATGACATGAGGCGTAACGGTCGTAAGCTAGACATTGCCAAAGGGGCTTGTAACATTTAGGCTTTCTAATATGAGAAACATTTGTACCCCCTCTGATATCGGGGAAGGGTGCTCTCACCATGCCTTGTGGGCACTACACCACCTGGGCCCCACAAGGTGCACTGCAATCCCCAGATGAAATGGCTCTGCAGCAGGTTTTCTTCGTTACGTCGTTCCATGTGATGATCGGTCGTCTTCTCTTGCAGTCCGGAGCGAGCGTCAGGGTCGTCAACCAGCTGCTGACAGAAATGGACGGCCTGGAGTGCAGGCGGCAGGTTTTTATCATGGCTGCTACGAACCGCCCAGGTGAGCTTCACATTAGCCCATGCGTAAAGGGGTTGAACAGGGTTAGAAGACCATGGCGGCTGTTTTCACAAAACAGTGCCGCTCCTGTTCACAGGTTATGTCTAGTATTGCAGCTCAGTTCTGTTAATGTAAATGGTGCGAAGCTGCAATACCCCTGTGCACAGGAGTAGTGCTGCGTATTGGAAGAATGCAGCCTTGTTGTAACCCAGTGAATGGATGAGGAGGGGAATGCGGCTGCATCTTAGCTGGCGCGTCATGCGGGAAGAACAGCATCACGTGGCCGCAAACAGCGCAGATGTGTTGCTTTTGTAGGGGATCTCTAGCCTTGTACAAGTACAGTTTTATTCTATTGGAATGTTACGCCCTCTTCTGGTTCCAATTTTTTGAAAATTTTCAAGATCTCCATGTTAATCGAAACATTTATTTACACTGAAAGGTTAAAAACTGGCCCGAGCCACCTTCTGCTTCTGCAATGGATCCTGACCAACACCATCACTTCTAGAGTGGCTTTCCAGGACTTTACTGTTGATAACCTATCATCGGGAGCAGCGAGGGTCCACCGCTCGGGATCCCTTAGGATCAGCTGTTTGCTGGGTCCACCGCTCGGGATCCCTTAAGATCAGCTGTTTGCTGGGTCCACCGCTCGGGATCCCTTAGGATCAGCTGTTTGCTGGGTCCACCGCTCGGGATCCCTTAGGATCAGCTGTTTGCTGGGTCCACCGCTCGGGATCCCTTAGGATCAGCTGTTTGCTGGGTCCACCGCTCGGGATCCCTTAGGATCAGCTGTTTGCTGGGTCCACCGCTCGGGATCCCTTAGGATCAGCTGTTTGCTGGGTCCACCGCTCGGGATCCCTTAGGATCAGCTGTTTGCTGGGTCCACCGCTCGGGATCCCTTAGGATCAGCTGTTTGCTGGGTCCACCGCTCGGGATCCCTTAGGATCAGCTGTTTGCTGGGTCCACCGCTCGGGATCCCTTAGGATCAGCTGTTTGCTGGGTCCACCGCTCGGGATCCCTTAGGATCAGCTGTTTGCTGGGTCCACCGCTCGGGATCCCTTAGGATCAGCTGTTTGCTGGGTCCACCGCTCGGGATCCCTTAGGATCAGCTGTTTGCTGGGTCCACCGCTCGGGATCCCTTAGGATCAGCTGTTTGCTGGGTCCACCGCTCGGGATCCCTTAGGATCAGCTGTTTGCTGGGTCCACCGCTCGGGATCCCTTAGGATCAGCTGTTTGCTGGGTCCACCGCTCGGGATCCCTTAGGATCAGCTGTTTGCTGGGTCCACCGCTCGGGATCCCTTAGGATCAGCTGTTTGCTGGGTCCACCGCTCGGGATCCCTTAGGATCAGCTGTTTGCTGGGTCCACCGCTCGGGATCCCTTAGGATCAGCTGTTTGCTGGGTCCACCGCTCGGGATCCCTTAGGATCAGCTGTTTGCTGGGTCCACCGCTCGGGATCCCTTAGGATCAGCTGTTTGCTGGGTCCACCGCTCGGGATCCCTTAGGATCAGCTGTTTGCTGGGTCCACCGCTCGGGATCCCTTAGGATCAGCTGTTTGCTGGGTCCACCGCTCGGGATCCCTTAGGATCAGCTGTTTGCTGGGTCCACCGCTCGGGATCCCTTAGGATCAGCTGTTTGCTGGGTCCACCGCTCGGGATCCCTTAGGATCAGCTGTTTGCTGGGTCCACCGCTCGGGATCCCTTAGGATCAGCTGTTTGCTGGGTCCACCGCTCGGGATCCCTTAGGATCAGCTGTTTGCTGGGTCCACCGCTCGGGATCCCTTAGGATCAGCTGTTTGCTGGGTCCACCGCTCGGGATCCCTTAGGATCAGCTGTTTGCTGGGTCCACCGCTCGGGATCCCTTAGGATCAGCTGTTTGCTGGGTCCACCGCTCGGGATCCCTTAGGATCAGCTGTTTGCTGGGTCCACCGCTCGGGATCCCTTAGGATCAGCTGTTTGCTGGGTCCACCGCTCGGGATCCCTTAGGATCAGCTGTTTGCTGGGTCCACCGCTCGGGATCCCTTAGGATCAGCTGTTTGCTGGGTCCACCGCTCGGGATCCCTTAGGATCAGCTGTTTGCTGGGTCCACCGCTCGGGATCCCTTAGGATCAGCTGTTTGCTGGGTCCACCGCTCGGGATCCCTTAGGATCAGCTGTTTGCTGGGTCCACCGCTCGGGATCCCTTAGGATCAGCTGTTTGCTGGGTCCACCGCTCGGGATCCCTTAGGGTCAGCTGTTTGCTGGGTCCACCGCTCGGGATCCCTTAGGGTCAGCTGTTTGCTGGGTCCACCGCTCGGGATCCCTTAGGGTCAGCTGTTTGCTGGGTCCACCGCTCGGGATCCCTTAGGGTCAGCTGTTTGCTGGCTCCACCGCTCGGGATCCCTTAGGGTCAGCTGTTTGCTGGCTCCACCGCTCGGGATCCCTTAGGGTCAGCTGTTTGCTGGGTCCACCGCTCGGGATCCCTTAGGATCAGCTGTTTGCTGGGTCCACCGCTCGGGATCCCTTAGGATCAGCTGTTTGCTGGGTCCACCGCTCGGGATCCCTTAGGATCAGCTGTTTGCTGGGTCCACCGCTCGGGATCCCTTAGGGTCAGCTGTTTGCTGGGTCCACCGCTCGGGATCCCTTAGGGTCAGCTGTTTGCTGGGTCCACCGCTCGGGATCCCTTAGGGTCAGCTGTTTGCTGGCTCCACCGCTCGGGATCCCTTAGGGTCAGCTGTTTGCTGGCTCCACCGCTCGGGATCCCTTAGGGTCAGCTGTTTGCTGGGTCCACCGCTCGGGATCCCTTAGGATCAGCTGTTTGCTGGGTCCACCGCTCGGGATCCCTTAGGATCAGCTGTTTGCTGGGTCCACCGCTCGGGATCCCTTAGGATCAGCTGTTTGCTGGGTCCACCGCTCGGGATCCCTTAGGATCAGCTGTTTGCTGGGTCCACCGCTCGGGATCCCTTAGGATCAGCTGTTTGCTGGGTCCACCGCTCGGGATCCCTTAGGATCAGCTGTTTGCTGGGTCCACCGCTCGGGATCCCTTAGGATCAGCTGTTTGCTGGGTCCACCGCTCGGGATCCCTTAGGATCAGCTGTTTGCTGGGTCCACCGCTCGGGATCCCTTAGGATCAGCTGTTTGCTGGGTCCACCGCTCGGGATCCCTTAGGATCAGCTGTTTGCTGGGTCCACCGCTCGGGATCCCTTAGGATCAGCTGTTTGCTGGGTCCACCGCTCGGGATCCCTTAGGATCAGCTGTTTGCTGGGTCCACCGCTCGGGATCCCTTAGGATCAGCTGTTTGCTGGGTCCACCGCTCGGGATCCCTTAGGATCAGCTGTTTGCTGGGTCCACCGCTCGGGATCCCTTAGGATCAGCTGTTTGCTGGGTCCACCGCTCGGGATCCCTTAGGATCAGCTGTTTGCTGGGTCCACCGCTCGGGATCCCTTAGGGTCAGCTGTTTGCTGGGTCCACCGCTCGGGATCCCTTAGGGTCAGCTGTTTGCTGGGTCCACCGCTCGGGATCCCTTAGGGTCAGCTGTTTGCTGGGTCCACCGCTCGGGATCCCTTAGGGTCAGCTGTTTGCTGGGTCCACCGCTCGGGATCCCTTAGGGTCAGCTGTTTGCTGGGTCCACCGCTCGGGATCCCTTAGGGTCAGCTGTTTGCTGGGTCCACCGCTCGGGATCCCTTAGGGTCAGCTGTTTGCTGGGTCCACCGCTCGGGATCCCTTAGGGTCAGCTGTTTGCTGGGTCCACCGCTCGGGATCCCTTAGGGTCAGCTGTTTGCTGGGTCCACCGCTCGGGATCCCTTAGGGTCAGCTGTTTGCTGGGTCCACCGCTCGGGATCCCTTAGGGTCAGCTGTTTGCTGGGTCCACCGCTCGGGATCCCTTAGGGTCAGCTGTTTGCTGGGTTCACCGCTCGGGATCCCTTAGGGTCAGCTGTTTGCTGGGTCCACCGCTCGGGATCCCTTAAGGTCAGCTGTTTGCTGGGTTCACCGCTCGGGATCCCTTAGGGTCAGCTGTTTGCTGGGTCCACCGCTCGGGATCCCTTAGGGTCAGCTGTTTGCTGGGTCCACCGCTCGGGATCCCTTAGGGTCAGCTGTTTGCTGGGTCCACCGCTCGGGATCCCTTAGGGTCAGCTGTTCGCTGTGTCCGCTATCAGTGCGGATATAATAGAAGGCAGACTTGGGTTATTGGGTTTATATTGCATTGAATTCCATGAGAGCCTGTAGTACCAGACCGGACCGCTGCAATACACACAGAGCTGTCGGCTTTATGTGCCATCCACATTGACAGCAAGCCTCGGCACTCAGCTGATCGGCGGGGATCCTGAACAGTCGGTCCCTGATGATCAGCTATTTAGTCCCGAAAAGACCCTTGAATGGGCTACATCTGACTATAAGAATAGCGATACAGACTGTGTAAAAAGTACCGGAAACCTGACCGAGCCCGTTTGGTGCAGTCGTTACACAATAGCTGGAGACCACAAGTCTTTGCTGCGTTCATTAACACTTTAAGGACATGGCCCTTTTTTTTTTTTTTTTTTTCCACACACACACACACACACACACACTTTTTAAAAAAATCGTAACTTCTTTATTTATCCATCGCCGTCGCTGTATGAGGGCTTGTTGTTTTTTGCAGGACGAGTTGTATTTTTTAATGGTGCTATATAATGTACTGAAAAACCTTTTTTTTTAAATTCTAAGTTGAGTAAAATGGAAAAAACAAAATTACGCCATTCTTTGGTGCGTCTTGTTTCTACGGCGGACAAACTGCAACAAAAAGTGACACAACTTTATTCTACGGGTCAGTATGATTACTACAATACCAAACTTATGTAGTGGGGTTTTTTGTTTTTAGGTTTTTTTGTTTGTTTTTTTTCTGTACTACTTTTACTTTTTTTCAAAGATATTTAATTTTTTTTTTTTTTACCTTCTGCCGCCGTCTTCTGAGCGCAGTAACTTTATTTTTCCGTTGACATAGTTGTGCGAGGGCTCATTTTTTTGCGGGACGTCCTGTAGTTTCGTTGGTCCCGTTTTAGAATACGTACAACATTTTGATCGCTTTCTACTGCATTTTTTTTCTTGGAGACAGAGCGACCAAAAAAGTGCATTTCTGGCGTCAAAAGGCGTATCGCCGGTTGTTAAGGGGTTAAATACACCCTCTGGTTTCAATTTAAAACAGAAAGCAAAATACTTTTCACAATTCTTACATGAAGACTCTTGTCTGTGTGATTCTCTCCTATGCGAGGGATCAGCACAATGGCGTTGGAGACTCCGGCAGTAGTCTGCCATCATGTGTTGGTCCCATCTCCATTGATACCGCTCCTCCCATAACTCTGCTGCCTCGATGGAACGTCTCCCCTTGTTCCTCACTGAAATCCCCAAGATTGACGGGAAATCTGTTTAAGTGGCCATGGTGAAGTTGTCCCTCGATGCTCCTATTACCCCCCCATTCTGACAGTTGTGAACCAATTCTCCATAGTTGTGCTTTATGGGTCCCCAAAAAGTTCCTTAGAGCAGAGACAAAACTCCACCGGCAGATGCTTCAGTGTCGGTCATGACTTTACTGAAGTTGGAATTGTTGATGAGCTTTCGAATTTCAGGACCGTCGAGGATTCCCGCTTTCAGTTTTCCACTTCTGAGACCAGGGAAGGATTAGCAAATGTATTTGAAGCAATTAGACTTTTTGTCCAAGGCCTTAATTGCTTGATGAGGCCTAGCTTTATATGGAGCGGGGGGAGGGGAATGATATATATTTTTTTTCCCTTATCAACCAAAGGCTCCTTTATGCTGATCGCGGCACCAACTGTCATATTTTCCCTTGAAGGCCATGTCGCCTTTTTCCAATGATCTTGCTTCGCCCTACTACCCCACATGAGATGGAGCGTGGGTGCCTTGTGTATCCCCTTTGGTGCCAAAGCAGTAAGTTGACCATCTTCAAATCAACACAAATAAGCCACTTGTGCTTCTGATGACCAAGTTTCTGCAGAACCATCTTAACCCTTTCCAATCCACTGTCTGACCTCTGAAGACATTATGATTTAAGGCTGTACAGCTCCGATGTTGGTAGACATCTGTCAGGGTTCTCTTACTGTATACTGCCAGCCTCTCTGCTGTCGGAGCCTATCCAACGTGTCACCTCATGCAGTACTGGCTTTAGCCAGCAGATAGCGCCATTGTATAACGGCAGAAAAAGAGTAAGCCCCCTAGGAAAACCAGGATACAAATTGGACTGGAAAGGGTTAATGTTGTATTCTTCACAAAGTTTTGTTGAGGGGGATAGATGCATAGCGTTTACCATTGTGTAATAGCGCACATTTTAAGCTTATTTGATGAACTCCCTGTATTTTAAAAACTAGAGCCAATTTGGAAAAACCAATGGCGGATTCGGGTTCAGCAATACCAACATACCCCATATTCGTCGAAACTTCACTGGCACCTCGAAAAAAAAAAATTTTTGTTGGCCTGTGTTAGGTAATCTACTGGACAACCTGCTCTTAATATAATCACTGAGGGATGGGTAACTGCTTCCTGCAAGGTCAGCAAGCTCCTCCCCTGCGGTCGTCATTCCCATTGACTCCATTGTTCCATCATCGGCCACACCATGGCACAGATCCTATGGCCAAGTATAAGGCTACAAAGGACCATCACAAGTACATGCACGTCCTTGGCTCCCACGTCGTCGGCCCGCTGCTGCTGTCATCATTCCTATTGGCTCCACTATTCATCTTCACCCACACCGTGACCAAGCCCGTTCCATACAGTCCAGACATAACCACGTGTATGCCCGTCACTGCCTCCAACTAGATCAGCATACTCTTCTGCCACTGCTATCGGTCTTCACATTTGCGCCACCAAGATGCCCCTCTAGCCTTCGCCGGATGATTATATTAGAGCAGTATTATAACTTGTTAGTCCTGCGTCTGACTAGTGCTGTGATTACCTGATCCTCATCGTGGTGTGATACGATTTTTGCTTCTGTCACCAGACATCATCGATCCAGCTATTCTGCGGCCCGGGCGACTGGACAAGACCCTCTACGTGGGGCTTCCCCCTCCAAGTGATCGTCTCGCCATCCTGAGGACCATAACGAAGGTAACTTAACTCTCATCACTAAGAATCGCCTATATGAAGAGTTTGTACAATGTAGCCAGTTGGAATTATGACGGCAGCGGGAGAAGAGTGTGGTGTTCTTGTAGAGGCAAGTGACCTCTGTTAGCTCATTCTGTCTGTAGGGGCCAGGAATTTAATCCCGTGACCGTCTTTTCAATGTCTTCTCACTCTGTGGAATGTCTTGGCTTGCTCTCAAGGCTCTTGCTGCCAACTTATGCATTAAGTCAGGACCATAGCTGCATGTAGATGTCGGATTAGGCCGCTGGGAAGAATCTGCTTCTACATAATAAAGAAACGGTTATTTCATTTTTCCCCCCCTGTGGTTTACAGAATGGTTGCCGTCCGCCGTTGGGTCCGGACGTTAATCTGGAAGTAATCGCCTATGACGAGAAATGTGATTGTTTCACGTGAGTAAAGCTGATGGGCGAACATTCATCAAGGTGTTCAGTAGTGTATAAATGTAACACTTGGCACATGCCACATTGACACCCTAATTAGCCACTTTGAGACTTAAAAAAAATAAGTGGGTGGGGTTACAAATTTTACTATAATTTGCAACAGAAAACTAGAATAATTCAAAGCTGAAATCTACAAAATGCAACCAGTAGTCTTAATAAACACCTACTGCCGTTTTGTGTACACAGCTCCCCTGCAGGTCATCAGGATGAGAAGGACAGTAAAAGCAGAAGGAAGAAAGTACTAAATGACTACTGAAGGCACCCAGGGCTGCCAGGCATAGATACCTAGACAATGTCAAAAATCACTGTATAATGCAATACTTCAGCGTTGCAGTATATGGTACAAGCGATTGAAATGATCACAAGTTCAAGTCCCCCGGGGGGACGAAATTAAAGTGTAATAAAAGTAAATGAAGATTTTTTTTAAATTTTTTTTTTTAACTGGAAAAAATAAAAAAGACAAAGATTCCCTAATAAAAAATCAAAACTATTAAAAAACCCCAAATATTTGTCATTACCAGGTATGTAAAGGTTCGCACTATTAAAATATCACTATTTATCCCGCATGGTAGGGAGGCTGTAAAAAAAAAAATAAATTCAAATATGCATGTTTCCCAAAATACTATTAATAAGACCTGCAGCTCAACCCACAAAAAACGAGCCTAACAGCCCAACTGGCGAAAAATGTGTTGGGGTCTCAGAATACAGGGACTAAGGCCTCATGTCCACGGGGAAAATCAGGCCTGCTACGGATTCTCCATGGAGAATCCGCAGCGGCTCCCACCTGCCCCGCGGACATGAGGGCTGAAAATAAGAATAAACTCACCTGCTGCGGGCCGTGCGTGTCTTCCCTTCTTCCCGGCCGGATCTTTTTTTCTTCGGCCCGGTGGATGTGCTCGGCACGCCGGCTGCGTGCCGTGCGCATTCGCTGGGCACATCCGCCAGGCTGAAGCAAGAAGATCCGGCCGGGAAGAAGGGAAGACACGCACGGCCCGCAGCAGGTGAGTATATTCTGATTTTAGGTCTCCCACGGATCCGGACGGCTTCCATAGGCTCCAATAGAAGCCCGCAGGAGACCCGCACCTAAATGGAGCATGGTCCGGATTTTTTCCTGCACGCGGATCCGCGCCTGAAGGGAAAAATGACATCCGCGGGTATTTAACTACCTGCGGGTGTCTAATGCATCCCTATGGGGCGCGGATCCGCGTGCGGGAAAAGCGCTGCGGATTTTAAATAAGAATTTCCCCGTGGACATGAGGCCTAAGAGAAGTTTTTTCTTCTGTTTTTTAAAAAGTAAAGCATTTTCCTTAACCTCTATACACATTCACTATCGCCGTAGAACACAGTTATGTCATTTTTACTAAGCTGTAAACGCTAATCCCACCCCAAAAATGGAGCAAAGGCATTTTTAAATTTCTACCAACTCAAAAAGTAGCTTTTCCATATATCATGCGGTACATGAAACGGTACCATTTAAAAAGGGAAATAAAACCGGACCCGTCTCCCAAACGAGCCGCCCTCATCCAGTTATGGCGATGAGAAGATTAAAGTGTTCCGGCTCTTGGGCGGCGGAGACGAAAAAGCAAATTAAACATAAATAATGCAGGCTGTGATGTAATCCGGTTCCTTTCTGCCCTGTACAGGGGGGCTGACCTGTCCGCTCTCATCCGGGAGGCCTCGATCAGCGCCCTGCGCAGTGAAGTGTTGCGGTCCGATCCGGCGGTCACCAGAGGTGAGATGAGGGGATGCTATATTCTGTCTGCAGTCGGTTTCTCTCTTCTTGGCGTTGAAATCTGAACATACAGAAGCTACAGAGATGGAGCTAAACCTTTCTTCAACTGGGGGCAAAGATTCAGTTCACCCCTGAGCGCTGCAGCTAAATGCCCTGGCTGAGGCAGAGTGGCATCCCTGGTGCACAGAACCCGAGGCACATGCCCCGCCAGCTCCCACTTGGCCACATCCGTGACCTTAACCTATTCTAGCTTTCTGGAAGAGAAGGAGACAAGGAAGTGGCAAAGTTGTGTGTTCATGCTCCACTATTGTCGGCGGTGAATTTCACCCCTTGCTTGTTCAGGATCTGCACAGAGCTTGCTTTAGTGATTTGCATTCCAGGAGGTGTCATCTTGACACCAGCCATCTAATGTAGGAAAAGTTAACTGCCCCCTAGGTTATAGGAGTTCAGCCAGGCTGTTAGAGGGAAGTGTCTGACAAACTTACTGACAGTTTCCAATAAACACCAGCAGAATAGTGAGTGCAGCTCTGGAGTATAATACAGGATGTAACTCAGGATCAGTACAGGATAAGTAATGTATGTACACAGTGACTCCAGCAGCAGAATAGTGAGTGCAGCTCTGGGGTATAATACAGGATGTAACTCAGGATCAGTACAGGATAAGTAATGTGTGTACACAGTGACTCCACCAGCAGAATAGTGAGTGCAGCTCCGGAGTATAATACAGGATGTAACTCAGGAGCAGTACAGGATTAGTAATGTATGTACACAGTGACTCCACCAGCAGAATAGTGAGTGCAGCTCTGGAGTATAATACAGGATGTAACTCAGCATCAGTACAGGATAAGTAATGTATGTACACAGTGACTCCACCAGCAGAATAGTGAGTGCAGCTCTGGAGTATAATACAGGATGTAACTCAGGATCAGTACAGGATAAGTAATGTATGTACACAGTGACTCCAGCAGCAGAATAGTGAGTGCAGCTCTGGAGTATAATACAGGATGTAACTCAGGGTCAGTACAGGATAAGTAATGTATGTACACAGTGACTCCAGCAGCAGAATAGTGAGTGCAGCTCTGCGGTATAATACAGGATGTAACTCAGGAGCAGTACAGGATAAGTAATCTAGGTACACAGTGACTCCACCAGCAGACTAGTGAGTGCAGCTTTGGAGTATAATACAGGATGTAACTCAGGATCAGTACAGGATAAGTAATGTATGTACACAGTGACTCCAGCAGCAGAATAGTGAGTGCAGCTCTGCAGTATAATACAGGATGTAACTCAGAATCAGTACAGGTTAAGTAATCTAGGTACACAGTGACTTTAGCAGCAGAATAGTGAGTGCAGCTCTGGAGTATAATACAGAATGTAACTCAGGATCAGTACAGGATAAGTAATGTATGTACATAGTGACTCCACCAGCAGAATAGTGAGTGCAGCTCTGGAGGATAATACAGGATGGAACTCAGGAGCAGTACAGGATAAGTAATGTATGTACACAGTGACTCCACCAGCAGAATAGTGAGTGCAGCTCTGCAGTATAATACAGGATAAGTAATGTGTGTACACAGTGACTCCACCAGCAGAATAGTGAGTGCAGCTCTGGAGTATAATACAGGATAAGTAATGTATGTACACAGTGACTCCACCAGCAGAATAGTGAGTGCAGCTCTGGAGTATAATACAGAATGTAACTCAGGATCAGTACAGGATAAGTAATGTATGTACACAGTGACCCCACCAGCAGAATAGTGAGTGCAGCTCTGGAGTATAATGCAGGATAAGTAATGTATGTACACAGTGACTCCACCAGCAGAATAGTGAGTGCGGCTCTGGGGTATAATACAGAATGTAACTCAGGATCAGTACAGGATAAGTAATGTATGTACACAGTGACTCCATCAGGATCAGTACAGGATAAGTGATGTATGTACACAGTGCCTCCACCAGCAGAATAGTGAGTGCAGCTCTGGAGTATAATACAGGATGTAACTCAGCATCAGTACAGGATAAGTAATGTATGTACACAGTGACTCCACCAGCAGAATAGTGAGTGCAGCTCTGGAGTATAATACAGGATGTAACTCAGGATCAGTACAGGATAAGTAATGTATGTACACAGTGACTCCAGCAGCAGAATAGTGAGTGCAGCTCTGGGGTATAATACAGGATGTAACTCAGGAGCAGTACAGGATTAGTAATGTATGCACACAGTGACTCCAGCAGCAGAATAGTGAGTGCAGCTCTGCGGTATAATACAGGATGTAACTCAGGAGCAGTACAGGATAAGTAATGTATGTACACAGTGACTCCAGCAGCAGAATAGTGAGTGCAGCTCTGGAGTATAATACAGGATGTAACTCAGGGTCAGTACAGGATAAGTAATGTATGTACACAGTGACTCCAGCAGCAGAATAGTGAGTGCAGCTCTGCGGTATAATACAGGATGTAACTCAGGAGCAGTACAGGATAAGTAATCTAGGTACACAGTGACTCCACCAGCAGACTAGTGAGTGCAGCTTTGGAGTATAATACAGGATGTAACTCAGGATCAGTACAGGATAAGTAATGTATGTACACAGTGACTCCAGCAGCAGAATAGTGAGTGCAGCTCTGCAGTATAATACAGGATGTAACTCAGAATCAGTACAGGTTAAGTAATCTAGGTACACAGTGACTTTAGCAGCAGAATAGTGAGTGCAGCTCTGGAGTATAATACAGAATGTAACTCAGGATCAGTACAGGATAAGTAATGTATGTACATAGTGACTCCACCAGCAGAATAGTGAGTGCAGCTCTGGAGGATAATACAGGATGGAACTCAGGAGCAGTACAGGATAAGTAATGTATGTACACAGTGACTCCACCAGCAGAATAGTGAGTGCAGCTCTGCAGTATAATACAGGATAAGTAATGTGTGTACACAGTGACTCCACCAGCAGAATAGTGAGTGCAGCTCTGGAGTATAATACAGGATAAGTAATGTATGTACACAGTGACTCCACCAGCAGAATAGTGAGTGCAGCTCTGGAGTATAATACAGAATGTAACTCAGGATCAGTACAGGATAAGTAATGTATGTACACAGTGACCCCACCAGCAGAATAGTGAGTGCAGCTCTGGAGTATAATGCAGGATAAGTAATGTATGTACACAGTGACTCCACCAGCAGAATAGTGAGTGCGGCTCTGGGGTATAATACAGAATGTAACTCAGGATCAGTACAGGATAAGTAATGTATGTACACAGTGACTCCATCAGGATCAGTACAGGATAAGTGATGTATGTACACAGTGCCTCCACCAGCAGAATAGTGAGTGCAGCTCTGGAGTATAATACAGGATGTAACTCAGGATCAGTACAGGATAAGTAATGTATGTACACAGTGACTCCACCAGCAGAATCGTGAGTGCAGCTCTGGAGTAGAATACAGGATGTAACTCAGGAGCAGTACAGGATATGTAATGTATGTACACAGTGACTCCACCAGCAGAATAGCGAGTGCAGCTCTGGAGTATAATACAGGATGTAACTCAGGATCAGTACAGGATAAGTAATGTATGTACACAGTGACTCCACCAGCAGAATAGCGAGTGCAGCTCTGGAGTATAATACAGGATAAGTGTATAACCATGTGTTGTGTGTTGACCTCTTAGGAGACATCCATGTGTACAAGAAACACTTTGATGAGGCCTTCAAGAAGGTGAAACCCTCTGTCTCCAAGATGGTGAGTCGTCCTTCAGTCTGATCAGTAGAGAGAGATGTTATATAGTGTCGGTAGGAACCACCTGTACGGAGCTGTAAACCTTAAGACCTAGAACCAGATGCCGCTGCTGACCGTCTAATAGCTATTGGGGCTGCTATGGTGTCCCTTATTTTTGTGATTGAGGGGAGGAAAACTATAGTTAACATGGCAGATGCTTTATTACTCCCAGGAGATAAGTGGCTCCAAATGAGCTTATCTGCTTTTCCTTATGGCCATACGCATTGGTGATTGGCAGATCTGAGAATGTGTTTTTAGAGATTGTTGTCTTGTATATGGCCGGTCTGTTTTGGTTAATGCTAAAGTCGGCCGATACAGACCTATCCCTACTGACGAAGCAGAGAGAATAGCCCAACAGAGAAATCTAGTCAACGAGCTCCGAGTCATAAGATGAGACTTTTGGTATATCTTACTTTTGCTTCCCATGGAGATCGATAGTCCCAATTGTGTAAATAGGGCAATTGGGGGGCGGTAGGTGTCCCTTGCTGGTGAGTGTGTGGCGGCTCTACAAATCTGTGTTTACATACATTTTCTGGGCCTCCGATTACAAAGTTTGGCGCAGATAGAAGGATGACTGCAGAATCTGACTACACTGTATCTTTGTTGTCTGTTACTATGGAGATTTGCAATCTTGTGCAGGAGCTGTATGCACAAAACTATAGGTTATTTGTTTTTATCAAAGTGACGGGTGCAGCTTAAAGGGCCACTCAGTATTTATTTATTCATTCACTATGTAGCTATTCCCCCAGTATATATATATATGTCAGCTAGTGTTACTTTGGTTAGTTCTTTCTGTCTGAGACTCCTGGCCGTCTTCTCCTCAGATCAGCACTGAGATCAACTGATTACTAGCTCAGATTTACTAGGGCTTATGCTAAGGGGACCAGATTTTCTCAGGGTCAAAGCTGGGCAAGGGGTGTGGTCAGGGGCGGGGCTTATCACAATGTATGATTTTTATCTCCGTCATTATTAAAAGTACAGGGCCTTTTCAAAAAAGACGGGGAGCAAATTCTGCAGCATTTCTGCATCCAGAGAACAGTCAAAATCTGTACCAGTGGTGCAAATTTTGACTGGAAGTACTATGCGGCGCTCCCCCCTCACCTCCTCCAAAGGCCTCTACTGTGTCAGCGCTCCTCGTCTTCAGGAACCTGTAGGGGCCTCACCTGGCCAGCATCACCTGACCAGTAATAGTGACACACACACACACACACCACACACCACACACCACACACACTGGCCTCCGTAGTAATAGTGTGTCCCCCCCACCCAACAGTGGCTTCTGTAGTATAGTAGTGACTTCCTCCCCACAGTGGCCTCTGTAATATTGGTGACCCCCTACGCACACAGACACACACACAGGCCTCTCTGGTATTAGTAACACACACACAGTGGCCTCTCTAGTAATAGTGACCCCCCCCCCCCTTAGTGGTCTCCATAGTAATAGTGTATCCCCCCCCTCCCTCCCCTCCCCCCCACAGTGGCCTCCGTAGTAATAGTGAACCCCCCCCCACCCAACAGTGGCTTCTGTAGTATAGTAGTGACTTCCTCCCCACATTGGCCTCTGTAATATTGGTGACCCCCTACACACACAGACACACACACACACAGTGGCCTCTCTAGTAATAGTGACCCCCCCCCTTAGTGGTCTCCATAGTAATACAATTACTACTGGGTCTAATATGGGGAACACTATTACTAATACTGTCTCTTTTATATCATGCCCTAGTAGTAATGGTGACCCTCACAGTAGTTCCCCTGAGACCAATACACTTACCTCCTCCTTGTCTTCCTTAGCTAGGCACTGCTGCGGGTGGAAGTGTGTACGCCCGGACGCCTCCTCCCTTCTCTCCTTCTGTGGAACGAAGGAGGAGGATGATCCCGGGTGCACACACTGCCGTCAGTGTGTGCATCCAGCAGCAACGCCACTCAGTGATTACTGGCTGGTAATCGCCGTCATGATGACCAAACGTCCCAAAAGGGTGCCAAAAGGCTGTCCCACTTAGGGACCCTGGGGAAAGTGGGATAGAGGATCCCAAAGCAGGACTGTCCTGTCTAAATCTGGATGTCTGACTAGTTTCAGACAGCATAATATAAAGTTGACCAGTTTCTCAGCCTTTGTAATGCTTAGAGGGGAACACAGACGCTCCTATCTCAGTTACTGATCATGATCACGTGGCTTCTGTCACACAGTTGTAATTGAGGAGATCACAGCTCATCCTCCTGAATGTATTTATTTGGGCTATAGCTTAGGGGACTATAGAAGGTAATAATTGAACTGTCCTTTCAGCAGGCAGAAATGGTACAACCCGTAGCTAATGCAACATGGAATAAATGTAAAACCTGAAAGTAAAAAACATCCACATCACGTTGGTGCCTGATAAGTATCAGACGGGGGGCTGCACTGCAGGGAATACACACAGGAGATCTCCAGAATCAGACAAACAATTGGAATGGGGGGCAGGTAAGGCAAAACTGTGTTTTTGCCAGAATGGCCCTTCAGGAACAGCCACACCAGCAGGTCCAGTCCTGTGAATTCTCAGCTGATTGGTTGGATGATTGCTGAGGATCCCTAAAGAGCACAACGCCTATTCTATAATCTCTCCTCCCCATATGTTCCCCTTTACAGGATCAGATGATGTACGAGGAGCTCCGCAGGTCTCTGGGAGTTGGATAGTGATGATGATGAGGATTGTGGTCCTAAAGCCAACAAGAGTGATTGATATCCCGATTGCTGGAGAAGACTCAAGTACAAGACAAGAACCTGCAGCGTCGCATCGGGAGGATTTTACTGAAGAAATGATTGCGGAGACTGTTTTATTCTCTCTTGACTGATAACTTCACAGTCCTGATGTCAGCGCTGTACATAATAGACAGGATGGGGGAATATATTGTGTATTTATAACCTTTACCGTTGTTTTATATTGTCTGACCTGCAGATAAAGGAAGTTTTGAACATGGTCTGATTTTTATTTATTTACTTTTTCCAAGTCGCCTGCCTTATACATCACATCCTGGATTATACTCCAGAGCTGCACTCACTATTCTGCTGGTGGAGTCACTGTGTACATACATTACATATCCTGTACTGATCCTGAGTTACATCCTGTATTATACCCCAGAGCTGCACTCACTATTCTGCTGGTGGAGTCACTGTGTACATACATTACTTATCCTGAGTTACATCATGTATTATACTGCAGAGCTGCACTCAGTATTCTGCTGGTGGAGTCACTGTGTACATACATTACTTATCCTGTACTGATCCTGAGTTACATCCTGTATTATTCCCCAGAGCTACACTCACTATTCTGCGGATGGAGTCACTGTGTACATACATTACTTATCCTGAGTTACATCATGTATTATACTGCAGAGCTGCACTCAGTATTCTGCTGGTGGAGTCACTGTGTACATACATTACTTATCCTGTACTGATCCTGAGTTACATCCTGTATTATACCCCAGAGCTGCACTCACTATTCTGCTGGTGGAGTCACTGTGTACATACATTACTTATCCTGTACTGATCCTGAGTTACATCCTGTATTATACCCCAGAGCTGCACTCGCTATTCTGCTGGTGGAGTCACTGTGTACATACATTACTTATCCTGTACTGATCCTGAGTTACATCCTATATTATACTCCAGAGCTGCACTCACTATTCTGCTGGTAGAGTCACTGTATACATACATTACTTATCCTGTACTGATCCTGAGTTACATCCTGTATTATACTCCAGAGCTGCACTCACTATTCTACTGGTGGAGTCACTGTGTGCATACATTACTTATCCTGTACTGATCCTGAGTTATATCCTGTATTATACCCCAGAGCTGCACTCACTTCTGCTGGGGGAGTCACTGTGTACATAAATTAGCTACACCCTGTATTATATCAGTATTGTGATATACGGTGCTTTAAATGACACCCTTTTAAGCCTTGCCACGGGCAGGGCTTAATGGGCTGAGATCCATGGCAGGTTTGGGAGTTTTCACAAGTTCTCAGGCTGCCATTCAACCCATTGGCACATACATCAGGGTGGGTTGATGAGGGGTCTTCCCATCTGGCCAGCTGCTTAGACACCACACTTGGCATTCACTGCAGCATCTTAATAATTTAACGGGCGCAACTGGAGTTCACTATGATTGCAGCTGCTGGATATGAAGCGGGCTCTCCTCCTGCGCCATACTTGATGCTGTACATGTCTGTAATTAGACTGTGGGGTAAGAAGGTAATTGGCACAGAATTGTGGACCTATGTAGACTTTAAAAATGGTGTTCAAGGGAGAACGTTCACTTTAAGCTGGCAGGTACAACACGCTCATTCGACTGTTACCCGGTTGTTCCTCACACCCCAAGTTATCCTGGAGCACAACTACTGCTTTCAACCACACGTTTGACCCTGCAGCTCTCTGGGGGAGCGGCGCATTGTGCTGCTTCACTTTCTGTGACTCCGGTAGTTGACCTAATTTATGAGTTCATTGTATAAACCGGCGTCCTGGGAGTCGCCATGTGATTTAGAGGTCCTGCTGGTAAGTCATGTGTCGGCTGCCCAATGTGAAATATCAGAGCTGATCAACAGTAGAGACCAGATATAGTGAATGACCACTTTATTAAAGACCCCCCCCCCCCCCCCCCGTCCACCTCCAGGACCTGCCAAGAAAATGATCCCCAGATCCCGTCCACCGGACGAGAACGTCATCAATGTAACAAAGCCAAAAAGTATGTTAACCATCTACTTTTTAGAGGTATCCAAGAAAACCAATTTTTCTTCCCATAGGCCCAGGAAGAGGTGGGCATAGGTGGGGGCGCACGGACTCCCCGGGGCTGTCCTTCTGAGCTGGTGGCAGAACCTCCCACTAAATGGGAAATATGTTCAAGAACAAGCTTGACCACAAGCATACTATGATCCTTAAGATGGTTAGCTCGCTGTTGGGGGGAAAATAGGAAATGGCTTCACCGCCTTTTGTATGGGAAGTTGGGCTGTAGAGAGGAGTCCTATATCGGACTCAGGTGTTGCCATAGGCCTGCACAGGGCACGGTCTTGATGGTAGACGTCACTGGTGGTGGGCATGGCTTTCTCTGCATGCCATTGGCAGGTAGGCAGTTCTGCCCATTTGGCGAGCTTCTCCCCCAGGATTTACTGATGGGGACTCTTTGGGCCATCGGATTGATCGAGCGGGCCCATGTGTGGGTGGCATCTTTCGGGCGCTATTTAAAGTACACCTTCGGCAGTGACATATAGCTTATCTTACATGCCAGCAGTTCACCATCTGAGGCGCTGCTGTTTATTATTTTATCTTATCTCTTCTACTTTTGATTTGTGTCACTGCTGATGAGTTCTTACTGAAGGAAACGCGTTGAGATGACCAGCTAGTGGGGGCTAATAGAGACGCCAATGGTGGACGGGAGCTTCATCACCATTCTGGAGTTTTCTCTGGAGCTGATTGACTAACATTAGCTATGGCCGGATCCTGAGGACAGTCAGGGGGATAGGAAGTTATTATCAGTTCCTGGTGCACTGTGGGGCGATCTCTGGTCTTTCTGAGTAGATCAGACACATCGGAATATTTGTATTTTCTGATTTAAGACATCGGCAGCGATTAATGATCCCCCAATGATATACACAGGTGAATGCAGTTGCTATTGTTGATCCCTGATTCCCATTGTTAGGGTATGTATGTGGGGGGTGGTGGGGGGACAATGGGCGAAGTGTTCCGAGGGAATGCCCAAAGATCGGGCGTGCAGTGATTTTTTTCCGCGATGTGAAAAAAAATGACTCCTGTATATGAGACCATTCCAAAGAATGGGGGTTCATATTCATAATATTTGTGCGGCTTGCAACACACATCTCGCGCAATTTTCTCGACCGCGTGAAAGTGGCGTAATGCAAGGTCAGTACAAAAGAGAAAAAAAAGGAAAACCATCTGTTCACCCACCGATCTCGCCAGAGGACAGAAGTGCCGCCTGAGGGCTAGTAGATCTCGAGCTTCCAATATTGACCGTCGGCCTTGTGCTTATGAATTGCTCCAGATTATCCAAATTTTTTGATGTTCTGTACCGGAGCCGCTGAGATATTCAAAGTCTTTGCAATTTTACGTTGAAGAGCATTTTTCTGAAATCGTTTGACAATTTTTGAACAGTTTTTCACAGATTGGTGAACCTCCGGCCATCTTCACTTCTGAGAGACCCGGCCTCTCTAACATGCTTTTTATAGTCATGTGACCTAATAGAAAATTGACCCTCCGGCTGTTTTTTATTGGTACCACTTACTTTTCCAACCTTTTGTTAACAGTTTCCCCTCCGATATATTCTATCCTCTACTGGGAATAAAGTTTGGTTAGATGAGATTTCCAAATCGCTGCATTCTTATTTTCTTTTGCATTTAGTTACATTTCACACCGCGTCCCAACTGTTTTGGAATAGGGGTTGTCATTCAGAGGTCTTTTAATGATTGCAAGCACATGCGTGTTGCTCTAGCGCGCCATTGTGAAGCATTAACCTTTGAGCACATGACAGAGCTCAGCCGCATAAATTACTCACAGATTAACTGATGAAAGTGTTAACGAGTCCCCCCCCTCCTCCTCCCTTCCGTTAACATCACCGCCATGCTACATTAACAAGAGGGAAGGAAAAAAACTTCTTGGGTCACATGACCCTGCCTGCAGCATGTTCCATGTAACTCCCCACCACCACCACAGGTACGAGCGCCAGCACCTAATACAGACCATCTCTCACACCTTGATCTGTCCGTCTTCCTTCGTAACATTGCTTCCTTTATTCCCCGGGGGTCCGCAGCACCCTCCAACATCGCGGCCGCAAGGCATCGTAGGTGCCGTCTGCATATAACGCAAAGCATCTCACAGCTACATGTAAATTCACAGCTCCGCCCCCACACAGACTCCACCCACCATAGGTGCGCGAGGTACATCATAGCTTCTCTATTGCACATAGCGCCTCTATGACGTGCCCAGCCGTCCCCATACTTACATCTACGGAGCCAGAATTTAACTCTTGCTGGTAATGAACCCAGTACACATAATATAATTAACCCCCACATTGCCAGTACATAAACACATATCGCCTGGTCACATATGTCTGTAATAGTCCAATAGTCCGTAAAGTGTTCATACATTTAGTCATTGGAGACCGGTCTCGCATGTCTGGCAGGCTTTGTTGTTATGGGTGCATTTCGCCGTCATCTACTTCAAGCACAAGTCCCTGCGGGAAGAGAGCCTCCCTCTCCTGCCTCGCGGTCGGTGTCTTTGGCTCCGGTCAGCAGGCCCCTTCCTCATCCGGTGTCTGCTGCTCCCCAACATGGATATAGTGTTCCGGTCAGCAGTCTTCTATGGCTTCTCCCACCTACCTCGCTCAGCTGCTGCTGCCCCTCTCAAAGCCCCGGCCGGGCAGGACTTCGCACGAGTGAATGATCTTTCATACAAATGATCGCCCGTGTAAATATTCCCGTGCCCTCGCATGGACTGAGCGGATCAATTACTGTAAGGGGGACACTACCAGGCACTATTACTGTGAGAGTGACACTGAGGGGCGCTACTACTAGTAGAGGATCACTTAAGGGCACTATTACTGCGAGGGGGTCAGTAAGGGGCACTATTACTGTTAGGGGTACAGTAAGGGCACTATTACTGTTAGGGGTACACTAAAGGGCACTATTACTGTGAGAGTGACACTGAGGGGCGCTACTACTGTAAGAGGATCATTTAAGGGCACTATTACTGCGAGAGGGACAGTAAGGGGCACTATTACTGTTAGGGGTACACTAAAGGGCACTATTACTGTGAGGGGGCCAATAAGGGGCACTATTACTATTAGGTGTACACTAAAGGGCCCTATTACTGTGAGGGGGCCAATAAGGGGCACTATTACTATTAGAGCTACACTAAAGGGCACTATTACTGTGAGAGTGACACTGAGGGGTGCTACTACTGTTAGAGGATCACTTAAGGGCACTGCTACTGCCAGAGGGACAGTAAGGACAGTACTGTTAGGGGTACACTAAAGGGCACTATTACTGTGAGAGGACCAGTAAGGGGGACTATTACTATTAGGGGTACACTGAGGGGCACTATTTTGTGAGGGGGGGTCACTAAGGGGTGCTATTACTGTGAAAAGATCAATGGGGAGCACTATTACTGTGAGATTGACACTAATGGGCGCTATTACTGGGAATGGGTCTCTAAAGGGTGCCCATACTGTGAGAAGATCACTGAGGGGCACTATTACTGTGGGGGGGACACTAGGAGGCGCTATTGCTATGAGGAATCACCGAAGGGCACTATTACTATTATTGCTATGAAGAAAAACAAAGTGCATGGCCTAATAATAGAAAATGCAAAAATGACCTTCCCTTTAATCGTTCAAAAGTTGGGGGTATTCGATCGTAGTAACAGGCTGTAAGTCCGTCTTCTGCGGCCCGTACCCCATTTCCTTATGTCTAAGCTATTGCCGTCTATATTGATATCACTGGAGCTCTGGACCCCCATCAGCGCTACTTACCAACATGTCAACGGAGAGAAACCACAGCCCTACCCACCGCCATGTGGCAGAGGGGTCTAGCAGCATCAGCGATGCCACCATGCACACATTGCGGTATGCATGGACCCTAGATGGCGGTACAAGACGCCTGATGGAACCTGCCACATTTCTGTTCCTTGTGGATCAGGGTTGGCACCGTTGTCTTGCAGCGCTGAGGGTCCCGGGTTCATATGATAACATGGTAATACCCCTTTAAATTGCGCCCTATGAACTGAAGTTTAGATAAAGGAATAACTCATGAATATACAGTAAGAGGCACGCCCTGCAAAGTGTAGGATTGGCGCACACGGCGGTGTCTGCATGTAGTACCGTCATGTCGTGTCACGTCTCCCTGCTGCCTGTTCTTGCCGGGTGTTTGCATGGAGTTGTTGGGATGGGGGGGGGGGGCACTAACTTTCCGCCTGGCCTCGCCTATCGCTGGCAGCTCGGGGAGCGGTAATTAATTATATTCCAGATCTTTACAAGAACCATTGATGGTGGTGTGAATCTGCTTACACAACAGTACAAGCTCTCTGGAAACGGCTGCTGGCGGACGAGGCGCTTGCTCAGCGATGTTTAATCAATGTCTCGTTAATATGATCACATGACGCTGCGTTGCGGAGCCGTCGTGGTGTTTGTGTACAGATGTTCTTCTATTACAGACGGCGAGCTGCTAATAGCATCAGATACATTCTGGGCTGTCGGAACATTTTCACTTTTGCGCAGCTGCCGCAGAACGTGTTGTTGTTGCAGGATAGGATGTTTTTGGGGGGTGGGAGGGGTCGGGGTCCTTATTAGTGTTTTATTTGATGTGATTTACATTACAGACGGCAGAAAATAAAGCAATTTTGCTTCTAATTACCATAATTAAGCTGTTCTATTTACGTTAGATGGGAAAATTCAGCGATCGGAGAGGCCTGATCATCGGTGCTGGACTAGCCGGGCACTCACTGCCAACTGCAGGGTGTGGCGAGTATACAGGGAATAGCGTGATCAAGGGAAACATCCAACGAGAGAGGATCCTGCGGACGGAAACAACTCATCCATGAAAGGGGTCGGAGGAGGATGTCAAGAATCGTTCTGACCAACAGGCTGCACAGGCAGGAGCGGCTGAATCGATGACTCCTTCCTGTCCAGCTGGTGGAGGTGCAGTAATGGTGTGGGGACGGTTTTCTTGGCGCACCTGGCTCCTCTGATATCTACAGATGGACACCACAACAAAATGCTGCAGTTCTGAAGACCAAAGGAGGTCCAATGCTAGATGGGGGGGGGTCACTAATAAGGAATGGCCATTCCGTATACATAGACTACAGTCATCCTGCACCAGATTACTCCTGCATGTGTACAGGGGCCTCCAGACTTTCCCTTTAAAGGATGAGGGGAAGGAGGATCGGGGCCCCTGAATCTCAGCACCTGACTCATTTTGCACCCCCTTAGAGATGACCATATGTGTCAAGTATAGGCAGTTTTCACTAAGGAGGGCGACTCTTGTATACAATTTCATGTCTTACTGAAGCCGTGTACATAATAATAAAGGATTCTATTCCTAGGATCCATCATGCATAGGGGCCGTCCTGTGGCCCTTCACACCTTGGTACCTACCTCTGTAACCAGTTACATTTTCCTATTGGAGAAGGCTCTGGCTTTGGCTCATAATTCGCAGTCATGGTTACAAGGCTTGTTAAAAGGTCTGACGTTGACTTGTAGGAAGGCTGCCTTCCAGTAGGTGGTGCTGTAGAGGCATTGTTCCATCTTCTATTTGCATATTTCCCAGAGGAGCTTGGACGGCCTTATAAGTCTCCTCCCACCTTCCAGGTGCTCTCCCTAAGGAGGAACGATACCCCTTCTGACTTTGCTCTTCTGCACTTTTCCGTGTAGACACATCGGTGTGGATGTTCTGGTAATTACAAGACCGATAGACATCAGGAAAGTAGCGATAAGGGAAGGGTGTGTGGATACACCTAAAGCAGGTGGATGGACAGAAACTAAGTTTGTAATTCAGTTCTTCTAGCATCGTAATAGACAACCTCAAAAGCCCGGAAAGTCAACGGCTCTGTGGCAAGTTCTAACCACGAATGGTTCGGAATTGGTTTCTCATATTTTCAATTTCCCCACTTTGCTCCAGAATACGGTCTCTGAATTCCCATTGGGTCTTTCTCCCATTGCCAAAGGCTCCGTTTCAAGATTTTGTACCAGTCGTCACGAATGTTTTGAGACGAGCGGTCAGGTACTCGCAAAAGGCAATACTCGCTCGAGTAATTTGCCATAGCGAGTACACTCACTCATCTCTAATCTACACACCTTCCAATTCCTACAGCGGAAAGTACCTGTTCTTTTGAAATCAAGCCAGATAGCAGATAGCGGTAGCGGAAGAAAGGCAATATGAACATGGAAGTCACCAAGGCTCCTGCGGTAAAACTGGGGGAATCCCAACGATAGCGGAATCTGCCATTACAATAGGTCAGAAGTTCTTGAAGGAAGCGTGCCACGTACTTTGTGGCTACTAAGATTGTTAAAAGTCCGATGAGACGAGGAATCCATGGCTACCTTTATTTTGCCTCAATACGTCTCCACCTATCGCTTGTTAATTGTGTTTCGTGCTATATGCAAATTAGCGGTGGGCCATCCAATGAGCGGCCCACTTCTTCCTGCCCCTTGCTGAATATACTACGCCCATTATGTATTTAACATCTCCACCATCATTGCACTTGCGTCACCACTTTTTCCCTGCCGGACTGATGGCAAGCGCATTGACTCTGCGCCACCTAACGTCTCCACCGAGCAGAGCTGGAAATGTCACCAAGCATAGAACGGGTGGGGAAAAAGTCGTGACGCAAGTGCCATGATGATGGAGATGTTAAGTATGTAATGGGCCGATCTGCAGGTAGATGTGGACCGCCTATCAGATGGGCTACTGCTCATTTCTCTGTAGCACGTGGCACTTAATGAGCTCTCTGAAGAATGGAGACTCATTGAAACAAAACGAATGCTTGTTTCTGCATATTATTAGACATTTAACAAGTCTATTCTTGTGGTAGCCCAGAAAGTAGGCTTCAGCCTTCCTTGCCCCCCATGAAGATTCCTTCAGTCTCTAGTACTAATACATATGAAAGTGATGGGCAGCGCCGCACATACAGGCAGGACTGAAATGTCTTCCCAGGTAGCCGGTGATACAATTAGCTTCTTTACATGCCTGTGCCGCATCTTGTCAGCGTGAAGCACCTTCTAGCGATACAAGGCGGCGCTTACACAAGAGTTCTCTCTGACACTTGGGAGGATGACGAGGGGCGATGGAGGATGACGAGGGGCGATGGAGGATGACGAGGGGCGATGGAGGATGACGAGGGGCGATGGAGGATGACGAGGGGCGATGGAGGATGACGAGGGGCGATGGAGGATGACGAGGGGCGATGGAGGATGACGAGGGGCGATGGAGGATGACGAGGGGCGATGGAGGATGACGAGGGGCGATGGAGGATGACGAGGGGCGATGGAGGATGACGAGGGGCGATGGAGGATGACGAGGGGCGATGGAGGATGACGAGGGGCGATGGAGGATGACGAGGGGCGATGGAGGATGACGAGGGGCGATGGAGGATGACGAGGGGCGATGGAGGATGACGAGGGGCGATGGAGGATGACGAGGGGCGATGGAGGATGACGAGGGGCGATGGAGGATGACGAGGGGCGATGGAGGATGACGAGGGGCGATGGAGGATGACGAGGGGCGATGGAGGATGACGAGGGGCGATGGAGGATGACGAGGGGCGATGGAGGATGACGAGGGGCGATGGAGGATGACGAGGGGCGATGGAGGATGACGAGGGGCGATGGAGGATGACGAGGGGCGATGGAGGATGACGAGGGGCGATGGAGGATGACGAGGGGCGATGGAGGATGACGAGGGGCGATGGAGGATGACGAGGGGCGATGGAGGATGACGAGGGGCGATGGAGGATGACGAGGGGCGATGGAGGATGACGAGGGGCGATGGAGGATGACGAGGGGCGATGGAGGATGACGAGGGGCGATGGAGGATGACGAGGGGCGATGGAGGATGACGAGGGGCGATGGAGGATGACGAGGGGCGATGGAGGATGACGAGGGGCGATGGAGGATGACGAGGGGCGATGGAGGATGACGAGGGGCGATGGAGGATGACGAGGGGCGATGGAGGATGACGAGGGGCGATGGAGGATGACGAGGGGCGATGGAGGATGACGAGGGGCGATGGAGGATGACGAGGGGCGATGGAGGATGACGAGGGGCGATGGAGGATGACGAGGGGCGATGGAGGATGACGAGGGGCGATGGAGGATGACGAGGGGCGATGGAGGATGACGAGGGGCGATGGAGGATGACGAGGGGCGATGGAGGATGACGAGGGGCGATGGAGGATGACGAGGGGCGATGGAGGATGACGAGGGGCGATGGAGGATGACGAGGGGCGATGGAGGATGACGAGGGGCGATGGAGGATGACGAGGGGCGATGGAGGATGACGAGGGGCGATGGAGGATGACGAGGGGCGATGGAGGATGACGAGGGGCGATGGAGGATGACGAGGGGCGATGGAGGATGACGAGGGGCGATGGAGGATGACGAGGGGCGATGGAGGATGACGAGGGGCGATGGAGGATGACGAGGGGCGATGGAGGATGACGAGGGGCGATGGAGGATGACGAGGGGCGATGGAGGATGACGAGGGGCGATGGAGGATGACGAGGGGCGATGGAGGATGACGAGGGGCGATGGAGGATGACGAGGGGCGATGGAGGATGACGAGGGGCGATGGAGGATGACGAGGGGCGATGGAGGATGACGAGGGGCGATGGAGGATGACGAGGGGCGATGGAGGATGACGAGGGGCGATGGAGGATGACGAGGGGCGATGGAGGATGACGAGGGGCGATGGAGGATGACGAGGGGCGATGGAGGATGACGAGGGGCGATGGAGGAGAGCGAGGGGCGATGGAGGAGAGCGAGGGGCGATGGAGGAGAGCGAGGGGCGATGGAGGAGAGCGAGGGGCGATGGAGGAGAGCGAGGGGCGATGGAGGAGAGCGAGGGGCGATGGAGGAGAGCGAGGGGCGATGGAGGAGAGCGAGGGGCGATGGAGGAGAGCGAGGGGCGATGGAGGAGAGCGAGGGGCGATGGAGGAGAGCGAGGGGCGATGGAGGAGAGCGAGGGGCGATGGAGGAGAGCGAGGGGCGATGGAGGAGAGCGAGGGGCGATGGAGGAGAGCGAGGGGCGATGGAGGAGAGCGAGGGGCGATGGAGGAGATCGAGGGGCGATGGAGGAGATCGAGGGGCGATGGAGCAGATCGTAGCAGATGGTAAATAAACCCTGAAATAACCTTATCCAGTTATATTGTATTACAGCACGGAGGAGGAGGCATCGAGTTGTGAAAAATCAAGGAAGCGGAAGGTGTCACCAAGATATGCAAATTATCAAATTTTCAAGCACCTAGTGCCAATCTGTGGCATGTGGGAGGAGCTTCACAGGTATAAAAGACAGATCGAAAGCAAGTTTTTTTTCAGCCACATGAAAACCACAAAAATCGGATCAAGTCTTGTGGTCTGATTGTGCGATGCCTCCTGTTCAGCAACATGCTGCTTATCGGCACTTGTTGCAAACTGACAGACCGTGGTTTACCACTCCGGCACCTCGCTACACGTGTTTAGGCCGGGATGGCTGCACTGTTTGAGTGCGTTGTTCCCCCAACCACTGGGACTCACAATGTTGAATTACAGCAAGAGGGGAACCTCAGCCCAAACGGATCATCACGTTAGAAGAATCCATTCTGTACTGCATGTGAAGCTGGATGTGACATCCCAAGCCTCAGGCGGCAAACAGTGTTTACACAAACCATCAGAAGGCGCTTGCATAACCTTGAGAGCGATGGTTTGAGGTCAATGGAACTTCTCATTAGACATCTAGCTCCTAGCCCAAAGGCCCGCATGGTGCAGAGTGAGACGGCAACGGCGGCTAGAATGGAAGTTTGTCCTCCTCAGCGATGCGTCTCACTTTTGTCTCGGACGCAGCGATAGCCGGACATTAGGCCGGAAACCAGGTGGACCACGCCATGAAGAAGCCTTCACGAGGGAACCTCACACCAGACCTAATCCCAGGATTTGGTGCGTGTCGGCATAATGTATGGGAGCCGGACCCCTCTAGTCTTCATTCCAGGTTCACTAGCAGCTCAATGTTATGTTGACTTGGGTATGGAACCAGCGGTACGGCCATTTCTACAAAGTGTCGCAGAAGCCATTCTTTTCAGCATGACGTCAGTCGTCATCGTGCTCATGCAACTGTACACAGCCAACGTACTACTACGGCCCGCAGCGGCTCCAGACTTGTCTGACTGAACACATCTGGGATGCTAGATGCCAGCAAACGCAGAGGGCAGTGCCAGCGGCGCTCATTGACTTGCGTGTCCAACTGCATTCAGTGTGGCAATCCATTTCCAGGCAGCCAAGAAAAACCTCATTGATACGGTGCCAGGGCATGCATGGGCATGTACTTCTGCACTTGGCGCTCAAACGCGATTCTGAATAAATTGAGATATTTGGAATCCTTTGCCTCCATCTTTTCATCATCTGTATGGCCATGTTGAGGTCCTCAATCCTGCGGTCACCATAATTTCACAACTTTCCCTTCTTGGTGCTTCAATTTTAAGGGTGAAGAGCAGATATGAGGTGTTCCTTTAAAGGTATAGTTATATCTCACTACTGCTGACCTGTACAGAAATCCACTTTGCCTCTCTAGTTCCCGTGGGACCGCGGCTATGACTGAAGTAAGGACAGTGTACTGGAAGTGGTCCCCTGCTCCGATAGGGGCCAATCATCCAGGAAGTCATTACCATCATCTGCAGGCCATTCGGGTACCGATCCATGTTGAGAGTCCCTGGACCGACAACTCCAATGATGGCTCCATGCCTTGTAGGAGGAGGCCACTTCCTGTACGCTCTCCTTATAGCGGTCCCACAGCGACTCCGATGCGTCTTACACGCTACTCTTCAACATTGCAATTGAGCTTTACCCAATTACAGGAGACCCAACACAACTTGAGATCCGGGTCCATGCACCATACAATCCTGTAGCTCATCCATGCCTTACTATTAAAATACACAATTGTTATTTCTATGGCACCACAATTGAAGTTTAGGGCTGGATCGGTCTTTTCGACTACACCCTGTATAAAATCCTGCAGTTCTCACGCTGACCACTAGGCCTAGTAGTGAGACACTTCCTGTTCAGTAGATAAAACACCACAGGCAGATTAGACTGAGAAGCAACACCTCCTCTTTCATAATCCCACTTCACAGCTCTGTTGGGTCTGCCTTTATCCTAGAAGCTGAATGGGAAGTTGCAGAACCGGAACACGTCGGACCCAAACAGAACCCAACGGCCAGAATAGGTTCTATTTACAACTCATGGACAGAATAGCGCTACACACAGTGCTACTTCAGCTGTGATTTCCACGGACGAACAGAGTAGCTGATGTGAATAAAGGCCAATGGAGATCCACCACTCACAATAGGCGATGTCACAGCACACCTCCTGTCCCTCTCTGCACAGAGCATGCCCACAATACTCTCCCATAGAAGTCAATAGGAGATTGTCACAGCTCATCTCCACCTGTTCTCAAGTCACAAAGCATACCCAGAGAAGTCAACGGGTCCCCTCCTGTCCATTGTGTCTATGGCCTTATGAGTTCTGTTGTAAAGCATCCCTCTAAGTGCTGTTAAGTACATTTCAGGATTTGTAGTTTTGCGCAAATAAAGACAATAAAAGGACGTACAGAATATTTAATTTTAACAGGTCAACAACAATTAGCTTTAATACTGACAGATACAACAGCAGCTCCGACCAGCGAGGTCCGGGCAGGGTTTTGGTTTAAAGGAGTTGCCAAAAGCAAAAAGTTGAATGCGAGTGTGGCTGCTTCCGGATTTCCGTGATTGGGCGAGAATCTGAACAGGGAACGCGAGTTTGTTCACGTCTCACTTGTCGTTCAGTTTCTACATCCAGAAAACGAAACGCCGCATCGGCGGTGTGAACAGGCAGCTGCTCCGTTATGGCCGACTGCCTGTTCAGTGTAAATAGAGGCCACAGGCCGATCGATCCACCTCCATGCACTGGCGATGCTAGGACAACCTGTTGGGCGTCCGCCCGGTCGCCCCGTGTAAGAGGGTCCCCACGGCTCATCAGAGGGAGTTGTACACGGGATTATCGCCACATCTCATTTTTCCGCATAGATTACCCGTCGCGCTTTTATGGTGATTGTAGTACCTCTCCCCCGCGTGACGCGAGATCAGCTGTTGGGCAGCAGACCGGATCCTTTGTCCTGCACTTGCCGGCACGGCTTACGTAACATCAGCAGTGCCAACCATCGGGGCGGAAAGAGACAGAGTGCCATTGTTTGCTACGGAGCTACATGCGGGAAGAGGAGGTGGAGGGGGGCGCTGATCTGGCATGGAGCCCTAGTCACGAGTCACTAGTGCCAAAAGGTCAAGTAGGAAGCATTTTTTGCCTAAAGATGCCGTCGTGCCCGGCGCTGAGTATACAGAACTGACCTACATTTTTATTTTTGAACTCCAAGTGTGGCTCCCAGGGGCCCAGGCAGGATTTAGGTCAATCTAAAGGAAAATATGGGGTGTTTTTTGAGATCACAAAGAAGTTTACAAAAACAGGGGGAAAAAAAAAAAAACAGAACAGGAAAAAATATTTGAGATGGTCTCATCGGTCACATGACCGGTTGGAGGCGGTTACCAGTCTTTCCAAACTCCTTAAAGAGGTTGTGCAGGGAGCCTCATTACTTACCCAGGCCAACAGTATCGGAAACTTCCACTTGCAGCATGTGGTCACATGGGACAGACCCTCTCTGCCCATGAAGTCATCACAGAGGGCTGGCTGTAACTAAGCCGGCCCCCTTCTGTCACAGCCAATGCCGAGAGGGAAGGGGGCCGGCTTAGTTAGTTAAAGGACAGTCATCTCTGAACCCCATAAACTAAGTTGTGGGGCTCCAAGGTTAGGGGACGGGGAGTCCGGCAAGGCCTCTTTCATACTCCCCGGGCGCCCCGTTCCCACATGCGGGCAGCTTCACTCTTTCTGCGCGTGCATCTACCAGTCATCTCTATGTGAGATGTGCGCAGAAAGTCACGCTGCCGGCACTTGCTCGGCAAGAATGAAAGATGTCTCCCCAAACTCCCCGTTCTCTCACCTTTGATCCTCAACCCTTAGTTTATGGGGCTCAACGGCGATAACTATATTCCTTTAAGGTGAGCAGAACAGCCGCCACCTGCCATGACGAGTATAGAGCGGGTATATGCCACACGACCACATGTTGGAACGGGGCTAGTAGTGGAGGTTCTGACATAGTTGGTCCAGGTAAGTATTTAGGCTCCTTTAAAGAAGTATATCCAGGACTAGACACAAAAAAGGAAAACAGCATCACATCTGTCCTTAGGCCATCTCTGGTATTGCATCTCATCCGCATTCAAGCTTAGGAGGCGTTGACCCACTTCTAGCAGTTTTGTTGCAGGAAGCAGACAGCTCCGTCCATTGAGCAGTGGCCTGAGTTGGTACTGCAGGCCAAGTCTCACCAAGCCCTTTAAAGGAAACCTTTCATCACCTTTGAGTCCCATAATGTTATGGGGCTCTAAGATGAGGGAACAGGAGTCCGGATAGCGGCATTTCATACTCACCGGCACCCCGTCTCTCAGCTCTGTGCGCGCACATTCCCATCTATGGAAGAGCGAGCCCACAGCCTTCTGAATAGTTACCCTGTAAGCGCACGGAACGGGCACCCGATCAGTACGACACCGCTCCCTGGACTCATCTCTGAGCCCCACAACAGCTCTAGTTACCTTTAACTGCAATACCAAACCCATCCTACGGCTAGAAGAGGCGCTATAGTGCCCGTCATTTGCAAAACAGAAGAGGACTCAAGGACAACAATGGAAAACTGCAAAAACCACCAGATAAAAGCAGAAAAAATAAGTGAACCCGTCCGAATCAAACATTTGACCTGTTCCATATAAGCTCTATATCCCATCCGCTATGCTGGCGCTCTCCAACCTGCTGGGCAAATTAAGGTGTCTCATAGCTTCTGCTGTAAAACTACAAGTACCAGCTGGGAGTTGTAGTTCTACATCACACTGGAAAGGCCTGACCTTCTGGTACATGACCAGTCTACACACATTCCCTGCTGCGGAGGGCGGCCATTCTTCAGGTCTGGCGCGACGCGTTTCCTGGCTGGATTCGCTCGGCCGGCTCCCAATGTCAGCGAGTTGCACTTCACGTCACCTTCAGCTTATCAGCTGTTACTTTATAACCGGGCCTCCCTGCAGCGCTCTGGAGGTCACCCTGCTAATGAGATAACTACGCCTGGCAGAGGGAAAGCCACGTGAAGCGCCTCCGGTCAAGGGTGCATTAAATAGATGCAGTAAAGGCAAGAGGGGGGTGTGGGGGTGGAGGGGGGGGGGGGGCACTTAGTTTAGGATGCAAAACAGTGAAAGATCTAATTTTAAGGGGTTTGTAAAGACCTTTTTTGGGGGGCCGGGCATTTACACCAGACATTATCTCTATACTTAAAAGGGGATGTCCAGGGTTAAAAAAACATGGCTGCTTTCTCCCAACCACAGCGCCACCCTTGTCAGTTGGGCTGTGTGTGGTATTGCAGATCAGTTCCATTGAAGTGAATCAGAGCTCAGCTGCAATACCACATGCAACCCATAGACAAGGGTGGCGCTGTGACGGGAAGAAAGCACCCGTGTTTTTCTAACCCCAGACATCCCCTTTAACAATAAACAAAGGAATACTATGTGACAAACGGAAGACAGTGCAAGCAGCAGATCTGAAATGATACGACGCGGCGGCGGGAGTCTCGGTGACTGGATTAGATCTTTGCTCGGAAACCAAGCGACCGCGGATTAGACGCAGCTGAGGCGCGGTTTTCCATTTCTAAAAAAGGCACAATATGGCGGCCTCAGCGATGTCACAGGCCGTCATCCGTTGTGGCCGCTGGGGGAAATAGTTCCGTTTTAACCCTTTGACAACCTGAGCCTAAACTACAAAAAAATATATATATCTATTTTGGGTCGATCTTAGGAGAATTTGGAGTGTTGAAGGAGTCCGGGGAGGGTTCTGGTGTTGTGTTAGTTTATTTCGGGGGTCCGAGTAACACAGTCAATATTCCCGAGACCAAAAGTGTGTGGGACCCCCCCTCCCCCCGAATCCAAAAAGAAGTGTCCGGGAGGCTCCGGGAATCAGTCCTGCTTTATGTCTCCTTTGAGTTCCCTCTTCACCCGCGAGTACGGGCTGAGCGTGTCGTCCATGATGAAGTCGTACAGCACCCGCACCCAGGACGTGTACTGCGGCAGGGGGTCATAGTACTCCGCCGCGATCTTGCGCACCTGGAAAAACGAACATAAGAATGAAGCGACGATCTGGAGATCAAACAATCAAATCAATGAAACGTAATCAGCAACTAACCCCGAAAACCGCTGCAGCGCAAAACAGAATACAAAGTCTATACAAAGTTTATACAAAGTTTCCATAGACAACGGCTTCCACTCTCTGCGCACGCAAATACGTTCGTTTGAGGAAGCTTAATACAGTATTTCGCACCAAAAGGGGCTTTTTTTACGCAAATGAAATACGCCGCAGAAATATGCAAGCGTGAATGTACCCACTGAAATTACGCACGTAAATACGCTGGTGTGATGGAGCTCTAAACCGCATCGCACCACGTAGGCGGTCGCCGACCCGTCCGTCTCATTGTAGCAGCTTATACGCCATAAAGAGCATCTCATTAAGCAGATTGCAAGTCCGATGCCGCCGCCGTTCGGCCAACAACCCCAACAGTCCGACCTCTGCAGTTTCGCAACGCACAAATCTTGCCCGATTTTCTTGCCCGTGTTAAAGCGCCTTATAATCAGAGTTTAGGAGGGATTAGGGCCGATAAATGCCGCAAACTCGGGGATTTATCATCAGTACTGCGGTGGCCTCAGAAAACGAGTCCCGGGAACGGCCGTCTGCAAACCCTCTGCGGAATCGGCACCTCTATATTGTACGTTGGGAGACCAGCCGCTCCCGCGAGCCGGGGGTAAGAGAGCTTCCTCAGTCTCATCCGCGGTAGTACAGCCATATGGTCAGCGAGGAGTCGTGGGAACCGGATAGTATCCAGGTGGGCTTCGCAGCAACTCCATAGTATATATAATCGGGGGCTCGGACAAGTATATAGTTGGGTTAAGCGATGATAGAGCTGCCCGAGGAGAATATAGGTAGGGGAGGCGTCCCACAACACGATGACGGCCCGGTCAGGAGCTTCTAGAAATAATTGGTGCTGGTCCGGGATGCAATCCACGGCCCCAAGTGGCTGCATGCAGCTTTAACCTGAGTCACCAATAGGGGGCATGAGTACTAGAAGTGACCGCTAGATAAGACCCTGTACACAGAGGGGGTATGTATGAAGCCCCCTGACAGCAGAGCATGAAGCGGACTGATGTGACTAGTCCGGGGTCTGCAGCTGCTATGACTACTGGGGGACTTCTAGGGTAAGAGTGTTCTGGCAACAGGAGAAATGGAAGGAAATACACTCTTGTTGGGGGTGGGCAACTAAAGGGACCCCTCCTCTTACTAGTGGAGCATGCACAGGACCTTTATACAGCCCAATGACGGGCCAACAAAGTTTGTAGAAACATTCGTTTGTCCATTCATCAGTATGAATGAACCTGATCAGTTGACGAATGAGCGAATGCTCGTCCATCAGCCGATCGCATCTTTGTGCAGCCAAAGAAAAGAATAAATCAATCCTTCTCGGCGCCGATCTACAATGTGAGCAGATCAGGAGCGCCATTGGTCATCCTGCATGCATTCGGCTTGTGTGAAGTCCAGGTTAACTATCACCAATCTGCACGGCTCCACAGCTGAGACCAAGTGTGTGATAGTCCTATAAGGTCTGGACATCCCGCAGGGGGGTTTCTACTACTTTTATACGCGCATCACCCACAGGGCGTAGATCTATGGGTAACTTTTGGGAGCGGCTTGGCAGCGATCTGGGTAATGCTGAGTGCCAGGACCCAAGTGGGTGAAGCGAGACTGGATCGGCTTTGCTGACTTCTCCCACCTCCGTATGAGAGGTGACATAAATGTGCTGCCGTGAAGAGTAACCGCGTGGGAGCGGCGAACCCCCCTTGTCCGAGGACTGAGCCCATCTGATAAGGGGGCATTACAGGCTCATCTAACACGTATCAGCGGGACGAGGCGGCGGTATCTCCAGCTGTGTAGTGTGGCCACCGCAGACAACTCCACGCACAGCTGGACGCCCCGTCACACACGCAGCACATGGGTGTGACACCATCTTGGATGAGCGCCAAAGATGTCATCACACAAGTCTGTAAACTGCAGCGATGAAGATAAGCGACAGGCGGCGAAGCTGCCAACAAGTCCGGGGCAGAGAGCAGCGTTCCCACCCGATGCAGGTCATTATGAATATATACGGCCGACCGCATTAACCGCGTGGCTCAGCTGCCCCGATGGGTTACTTCATTATATGGTGGCAAGACACGTACAGAGAATGAGCTGCTTACCAGAGGAAGGTTCCTGCCTGGAACGCTTGGGAAGTCGTGATGCTCGTTGTGGTAGCCGACGTTGAAGGTCAAGTAGTTTAACGGTCCGTAGTAGGAATAGGTCTCGTGTCCCTTTAAGAACATGTAATGCTCGGCGATAAAGTGCCCCGATATAGGATGAAGTCCAAGACCCAGGATAGATCCAACCAGCATGTAAACCACCGACTTCACCCCCAAGAAATAGTAAACCAAAGCGTCGAAGGAAAACTGCACAACCAGGTTGATCATTTCCAGCCGGGAGACGGGTTTGGGGTTGATACAAACGGGCCGAATGGTGTAGAAGAGCGGCTGAAGGATGATCCATATGAGCTTCCTCAGAGGAGTGCAGAAAAACCAGCCCTCGAAATCGGTGGGGATGTCCACGTCGATTCCATCTCCACCCAAGTAACGATGGTGGTCCATGTGGTACCTTTTGAAGGAGATGGAGTAAGGTAGACCGAGGGGCAAGTTGGCAAACATCCCATAAGCACGGTTCCACAAGGCCTTACTGTTTCCAAACGCGCAATTGTGAGAAATCTCGTGAATGGCCAGAGTCATCGAATGGCTGATGCAGCTTCCAAAGACGTAGGTCCAGAACATGAGCCACTTCCACTCCAGGTCCTTCACCAGGTAAAAGGCCAGAAATTGGGTGAAAACCATCATCATTACGATCCATATGAGGTTAGAATCGGGGGTCATGAGCCTCTTGATTTCAGGATACTTGGCTATGGGAGAAAGAGAGGTGCATTAGAAGAGAGCAAGTTCATATTTGGACCAGGTAGACCAAGACTGAACCAGTCAACTGATCTGGACCATAATCATGTCTTGTGGTCAAGTCTACCAAGTCCCGGTCCCCCCCCCCCCCCCACATCACTACAAGGCTACCAAATCCCGGTCCCCCTCCCCCCCACATCACTACAAGTCTACCAAGTTCCCCCTCCTCCTCACATCACTACAAGTCTACCATGTCCCCCCCCCCACCTCAATACAAGTCTACCATGTCCCCCCCCCACCTCAATACAAGTCTACCAGGTCCCCCCCCCACCTCAATACAAGTCTACCAGGTCTCCCCCCCCCCCCACCTCAATACAAGTCTACCAGGTCTCCCCCCCCCCACCTCAATACAAGTCTACCAGGTCTCCCCCCCCCCCACCTCAATACAAGTCTACCAGGTCTCCCCCCCCCCACCTCAATACAAGTCTACCAGGTCTCCCCCCCCCCACCTCAATACAAGTCTACCAGGTCTCCCCCCCCCCCCCACCTCAATACAAGTCTACCAGGTCTCCCCCCCCCCCCCACCTCAATACAAGTCTACCAGGTCTCCCCCCCCCCCCCCACCTCAATACAAGTCTACCAGGTCTCCCCCCCCCCACCTCAATACAAGTCTACCAGGTCTCCCCCCCCCCCACCTCAATACAAGTCTACCAGGTCTCCCCCCCCCCCACCTCAATACAAGTCTACCAGGTCTCCCCCCCCCCCACCTCAATACAAGTCTACCAGGTCTCCCCCCCCCCCCCACCTCAATACAAGTCTACCAGGTCTCCCCCCCCCCCCACCTCAATACAAGTCTACCAGGTCTCCCCCCCCCCACCTCAATACAAGTCTACCAGGTCTCCCCCCCCCCCACCTCAATACAAGTCTACCAGGTCTCCCCCCCCCCCCACCTCAATACAAGTCTACCAGGTCTCCCCCCCCCCCCACCTCAATACAAGTCTACCAGGTCTCCCCCCCCCCCACCTCAATACAAGTCTACCAGGTCTCCCCCCCCCCCCACCTCAATACAAGTCTACCAGGTCTCCCCCCCCCCCCACCTCAATACAAGTCTACCAGGTCTCCCCCCCCCCCCACCTCAATACAAGTCTACCAGGTCTCCCCCCCCCACCTCAATACAAGTCTACCAGGTCTCCCCCCCCCCACCTCAATACAAGTCTACCAGGTCTCCCCCCCCCCCCTCAATACAAGTCTACCAGGTCTCCCCCCCCCCCCTCAATACAAGTCTACCAGGTCTCCCCCCCCCCCCCTCATTACAAGTCTACCAGGTCTCCCCCCCCCCTCATTACAAGTCTACCAGGTCTCCCCCCCCCCTCATTACAAGTCTACCAGGTCTCCCCCCCCCCTCATTACAAGTCTACCAGGTCTCCCCCCCCCCTCATTACAAGTCTACCAGGTCTCCCCCCCCCCTCATTACAAGTCTACCAGGTCTCCCCCCCCCCTCATTACAAGTCTACCAGGTCTCCCCCCCCCCTCATTACAAGTCTACCAGGTCTCCCCCCCCCCTCATTACAAGTCTACCAGGTCTCCCCCCCCCCTCATTACAAGTCTACCAGGTCTCCCCCCCCCTCATTACAAGTCTACCAGGTCTCCCCCCCCCCCTCATTACAAGTCTACCAGGTCTCCCCCCCCCCTCATTACAAGTCTACCAGGTCTCCCCCCCCCCTCATTACAAGTCTACCAGGTCTCCCCCCCCCCCTCATTACAAGTCTACCAGGTCTCCCCCCCCCCCTCATTACAAGTCTACCAGGTCTCCCCCCCCCCTCATTACAAGTCTACCAGGTCTCCCCCCCCCCCTCATTACAAGTCTACCAGGTCTCCCCCCCCCCTCATTACAAGTCTACCAGGTCTCCCCCCCCCCCCTCATTACAAGTCTACCAGGTCTCCCCCCCCCCTCATTACAAGTCTACCAGGTCTCCCCCCCCCCTCATTACAAGTCTACCAGGTCTCCCCCCCCCCTCATTACAAGTCTACCAGGTCTCCCCCCCCCCTCATTACAAGTCTACCAGGTCTCCCCCCCCCTCATTACAAGTCTACCAGGTCTCCCCCCCCCCACCCCCACCTCACCTCACCTCACCTCATTACAAGTCTACCAGGTCTCCCCCCCCCACCACCTCACCTCATTACAAGTCTACCAGGTCTCCCCCCCCACCTCACCTCATTACAAGTCTACCAGGTCCCGGTCACCCTCACATCACTACAAGTCTACCAGGTCCCCCCCTCTCCCCCCCATTACAAGTCCACTTTCGATCACTATTCCACAATTCTGGTCCTCAAATGCGCCCAACGTGAGTTGAGGTTCCTTCATGAAGGGCACAACTGTGGTAATTACCAACGAAGTGCAGTATTAAAGGACCTCTGGTTTTAGAAGCCGAGCCCCAAAAGGGCTCCCCTTGAGCGAGATGGGAAAAGTGCCATTAATAAGCATTATGATCCAAGACCCATCCCTCCCAACCCTGAATGAGGCCAACACAACCGTAATCTCCAACTGCTGCAAAACTACAACTCCCAGCATGCCCCACAGCCACATGTTGAGATCACTCTGGACAAGGTGATAACGAGTGTGTTTCAGTTCCACTAGAGGATATAAAACACGGGAACGCAGCCATGTCAGCCTTATCTCTGCCGAGCGGAGACACGTACCGCACGCTTCTAGAATGGGCTCTAAAGAGACGACTGCGGCAGCACAGAGGATGGCTGAGCTCGGCGCCATGCTGCCACGCCCGCACTTGGTTATCAGATCATCAAAGCTCGACTACTTGCAGAAATTGCTTTTCCATAAAATTAAAGAAAGCCGGTCGGTCACCCCAGTTTTGGCCTAGTAGCCCAATGTACTTTTACAATGTGTGACGTCCCGAGGAGAACGGCGTCCCCTTCATCTTCTTCCAGTCTGGCTCCCAGATTGAGATAATGCCCCATGAGATTCTTGCGCACCGTATGCAAATTAGTGGTGGTCTGTCCGAATCTACCTCGCATCCACACCCCGAAAAGAGTCTCCCCCACGTGCGGGCGCACAAACACCCCAAGATCTGTAATATGGGCCAAAACAGGAGATGCTGCAATTTTTTAAAGCACCCAAAAAGCATGTCTGAACCCCCCAACACAAATCCAGCGGGGTCTATGCAGTTTGTAGTCATGCGTAAAAAATAGGCGCCAAACAGTCCGAAAATACCCCGTATGAATAAACTAATGCGCACTGTGGATTAACCGCGAGTCGGATGCCTGCCGCACCCAACGGCGAACCAACCGCAGCGGGTGCAAGAAGTCGGCCCCTCTGTCTACTTCTCAGTACAATCACCACTGTCGGGGACGCCAAACATGATGGCGACTGTTTTCCAACAACGGCCTGTTCAAGGTCACTTACCATGACCGGGTTGGGAATTATAAAGTTTACCACCGCTCTGGTACGCGGACACTCACTACCGAGTCACGAACGCTAGCTTAGTTTTGCTGGACGCAATCTACGCCTCCCCGAGACAAGACTGGCAAGAGTCGCTATTCTATGGAAACCAAAAATGGGACACCTTGGAGAGGAAGACGAAAGATCCCCTGGCGACATTCATAGAGGACTTGTACACCGTCAACCTTGGGATGACGCCAACACTACTGCCCTGATCACCCGTGAGGTTATTCACCTGATGCGTCGAAAGTCATGGGAGGACTGAAGTCTAAGTAAGCCTAAGAGCCGGTTGCAGCAAAGTTTTGATCCAAGATCCAGTAAGACACGTTACACCGACACCGTTGAGCCCGCGATCTTGGTTCAATTTCACCCTCCAATTTTGCCAGATCAAACTTCGTTTAGCAGCCGAAATCCAAGATGGCGGACTCAGCTGGTAAGCTTTTCCTGGGTGGTGAAAGGACACCGGCTGCCGCTGGTAGTAGCCAAGTTCTTACATTCAGCCTTTGATCACGGATCAAGTGAACTTTGTTTTGCAAATCCTAAATCAAACACTGTGGGCACAAGACTTTCCTTAAATCAAGTTCAGCAGCTGATCGCAGCTGACCTGCAAAGTTGCAGCAACCAGCCCAAACTCATGCACACTGCTTGGTTCTGATTGGCCAGTGCTGATCACATGCATTGGGGGATTAGGGAGTCTGAAGACCGCGTAAGCAAAGTTGGACAACTGAAAACAGGACCCAAACCAGCAGTTCAGAGATCCATCGGCACAGAAGACCACGAGCAGGTAATAGGTATTAGTGTACCTTGACGCCACCAGAAAGCTAGGGGTTTGACAGGAGGTACAGTCCTGTCCCACCCCCAGCTCCCGATTCGCTGCATTCGTCAAGGAACTTTAAGGTCCTTTAGTAGTCTGTGCTCCCTTGGCAGCGGCTGTGTGCCTCCAGGACCTTCAAGAACCACGAGGAATGCAGCCAATCAATAACTGGGGGTGTGACAGGGGTGTTGCCCTGTCAAACCCCTAGCTTCCTGGTGGCATCAAGGTACACCAATACCCAGGTAATATAACTGCCCCCTTCAATTCCGGGAGGGGGGCTGCACCAGACACACCCAAGACCATGGCCATGTTCACAAAGCAGATTGTGTCATGGATTCTGCATCAAAACTATTGCATGAACCATTAATTTGAAAAGGAACATGGGCTGGGCTACAGATTTTAAAGGGAAGGATAAAGAGGTTGTGAAGCATTTTTAAGTGTTGGGACAACCCCTTTAAGACTACATTGCGGAAGAGAAACCAGTGACTTCCCACTTCTTGATGAGGCTCTACGTTAGGTTTCCTGTATGTAGATCAGTCCCATGTGGAGCGGCAGCGGAGATCCGCACCGGCTGCTGCCGTGGTTTTCCACTGAAATCCATGCCGCATTATATCATACGCAGGGTCTTAGTACATACGATGGGGGGGGGGGGGGGTTGTTTGTCTTATCGGGGGTCTGATCTGGTATAAGGAGCAGATTTGGTTTCCGACTTGATGCAAACAGTTCTACGAAGTTTGTGAAATGTTAACAAAACGCCGACTGTTTGCGCTGCCTGTGTACCTTCGTGTGCCAAGTGAAGAGCCTGTAACCCGACACGATTAGCGGGAGCGCCTGGTGTGTACTGTTTAAAGGGCCCTGAAGAGCGACGCTTCAGAACCGACCGTACAAGTCATAAGGAATGTCAAGTATTCTAAAGAGGACCGAGGCGCAAAAACGTAAGCAACGCCGCGAATGAGGAAGAGGAGCGCGATGACCCCGACAGGAAGGAAGACGACCACGGGGCCGACTGTGCAGGATGACCTGAGGACGCCGTCCCACACACTACAGAGCCAGGAATACAAGAACCCTCCTGCGGAGTGGAGTACAATCTATTGTTCTTTGTTATCAGCTGCTCTGCTTCCTTTGTACTTTTTAAAGGGGCTGTCCAGTATTAGAAATACACAGCGCCACACCTGTCAACAGGTCATATGCGATACTGCGGCTCAGACCCATTGATCGAGCTGTAAGACTAGACTCAACCAAAACACAACATGGTTTTTGGGAGACAGCCGCCATGTTTTTATTATCTTGGACATATGTAACATTTCAGTTTCTGCCACTTATAGATGATGGAGCCCACGGGGGCCACAAGGGGCCCAGCTTCACTGACGGCCCGACCAAACAGATTCAGTATATACTCTGCTGGGGCTTGTTAGGGGGTATAATTTGGACTATCACTATATGCTGATCCGTTACTGGGACCCCCAACCCTCAGCTGTAATCTGTGAGGGAACCTGGATGCAAGTGTTCTGTTTCCCTGCAGCACCCCCGCAGGTGAAATGAAGCATTACACAGTTCCCATTGAAATCAATGGTTTGTGTAGGAAAATGGATGGATGATCGTTCTTCACAGCCGCTCTAGCTAATAGATGAAGATCCTTAGTGGGCCATCCCCTTTAATAAGCCAGAACGGGGTTTCAAACGAGCGTACCCCTTTAAGAAAAGACTAATATTATCATTTTTGGTTAATAAAGCCTTCAAAGACGGACGTATTTCCCAGAAGTAGTCGCTCAGGGTCCTAGTTATAAAGCAGGATTACTCAGCGAGTCTCCTCGCGCCCCGACAAGAATGTAGCCGCGGCCGCAGTATTGTGTGGAGACTTGCTGTGTCACGCGGCTCCGGCGAGGTTTGTGCCGCTGCCAGGACGTCAATCGTCTGCACCGCCAGATACTGTTCCCTCGGGCAAAAAATTTCAAGCCGGCGTCTCCTGAGAGGCAACAGCGCAGCACGGAAGAACTCATCGACATCAAGGAAAGCGAGACCGCAGAGCTGACACTCCGTCCGTGGGCGTGAACCGCTTCTAAGAACGCTACGCGACTCGCCGTAATCCTCCATTCGTTCTCTAATCTGACCTGCTATCGCACAAAAGCAGAAAGGGCGGCGCTGGGCGGGCGTACGAAGATCCAGAACCGGCTCACAATCAGATGGAACGTCTCGCACGCGGTCAGCGCCAAAACTATCATCCTTCAGGGAGGTTCTCAGACCTCAGGGGGAGAAAAAGAAAGCTGTATACGTTGCGTTCCGCTGAGGAGGCGGAGCCTGACAGGGATTCCCTCTGGTGATTTTTAAAGGGGTTTTTTCACCAAAGCTACTGACCCCCTATTCGCGGTATGGGGGGCATCCGTATCTAATCAGTCCATTCATTTCGACGAGAGGCGGCCAGGGGCAAGCGCTCAACAGTCTCCGGCCATCCCGTAACGAGAAGCGGCGGCGCACGTGCGACCCCCACCTCACTCAGAATCCCTGCGATCAGTGGGGGTTCCATAAGTCAGACCCCCATCCCGGAACTCCTGTACTGCGCCATTTCCAGAACGTCCATTCACTTTAATGAAAGTTATATAAACAGACGCCGCGCCCGGCGAGGTGATCAGGAAACAAGCGGCGGGGTTCTCATCTCAGCCGGGAAGCGCCGACGTGGGAAACCCCTTTAATTAAAGGGGTCCACGAACTCCGAAGAAGGAAGAGGGGAGCGCTACTACACTGCCATGTGGTTTTCTTGTTGCCATAGTGACCAGAATGGGTCCCGATTAGGGGGATTCCGAGAGCGGGGGCATCCAGAGTCAGCGCCATTGTTCTCAGCAGCCCCTCCATATTTACGCAAGTGCAATACGTTACACGATAAAGTCATATCAGTCGCGGTTTAACCGTATCACACGCGCAGCACTTCACAAATCACCCGTTATTCCCCCCCCCCCCAATGGGAACAAAACCGCCCGGACCGACGCCATTATAGTTAGTGGATCGGTCCATTCCCCTACACACAAGACGGAACAGAAAAACGGAAGCCGAGCGACAGCGAACGCAGTTTTAACGTTACGGTTTCCCCCCTCCAGATAAGCTACAGCTCCTCGCTGGCGGGGAGGAAAGAGAATTGGAGTTTTGCACAGTTTTCGGCTCACAGGGGGCGCTGGAACCATTCAAACACTGGCGCTCCACAGCAGCCAATCAGAGCGCAGTTTATAGGTCTCTGAGCTCCTGCATAATACAAGCAGCTATCTGATTGGTTGCTATGGGAAACCGCCCCCCCTCCTCCACATCCCTCCATACTGAGTCATTGAGAAGCCGATGAAAGTAACGGAAGCGCCGCAGGGCGGGATGCAGAGGCGGACAGCGCCGGGACCGGCAGCGCACTCACCCAGGATCTCCTTGCGGCGGTCGGCATGCGGCTGGTCGGTGTACACCCACTCGAAGTCCTCCCGAGCCACCGTGTTCCCCATAGCGAGCTGTACTGAGCGCCGGACGCTGCTCACCGCCGAGCACACCACAGGCCGACACGCCCACACTGACAGCAGGACGTTGACTGCGCCCCGCCTAGCACGCGTGACGCGTTATGGAAAGAGGGAGGGGTCACGTAAGCCACGCCCATAGAGTGCCGGAGTCGTAGCTTCCCAATGAAGGGGGAGGTTGTACCAAAAATATAAAGAGGGGGCGCTGAAGATTATGGGGCGCACCACTTTCTGTAAGCATGGGGGTAAAACAACGAAGAAACGCAGCTGACCAATCAACGTGCGGGATGCTATGGAAGTCACGCCCATTACCATATAAGGGTATGCCTGCGAATAACGGGCCTGGGTGTGGCGGGATGTCCGGCCGTGTGTTGCCCCTAGCAACCAAATGCAATGCAGCTTTAATTTTTAATGGAAGTAAGAGATGTGCTCTGATTGGTTGCTAGGGGCAACCAAGAGTAATTAATGTCTCTCATTGGGGGTTTCTGGAACTCTGATAGGAAGGGCTACAACTTTATAAGCCACTTTGTGTTTCAATACATCACGATTTTCAAGACCCATGCTTGTTGTCAGTGTATAGAAACATTATAAAAAAAACCTTTGTGATGCCGTCCTGCTGACGCTTCCATAGGGTGCGTTTACACGGGCGATTTTCTCTCGCACTTACATAAAAATCGTGTGTTTGCAGGTGCGATATCAGTCAGAGTTTTTCGGACCGCTATCGTATTTGCCATGTCTACTTATATCATATCTTGTATCCAAGCTAGAGGGGACTAGAGCCTCCATGCCCCCGTATCACATCTTGTATCCAAGCTAGAGGCAGTACAACAGGGTACTAGAGCCTCCATGCCCACCCATATCACATCTTGTATCCAAGCTAGAGGCGGTACAACAGGGTACTAGAGCCTCCATGCCCCCGTATCACATCTTGTATCCAAGCTAGAGGCAGTACAACAGGGTACTAAAGCCTCCCTACCTGCCCGTATCACATCTTGTATCCAAGCTAGAGGTAGTACAACAGGGTACTGGAGCCTCCATGCCCCATCACATCCTGTATCCAAGCTAGAGGCGGTACAACAGGGTACTAGAGCCTCCATGCCCCCTGTATCACATCTTGTATCCAAGCCAGAGGTGGCACAACAGTGTACTAGAGCCTCCATGCCCCCTGTATCACATCTTGTATCCAAGCCAGAGGTGGCACAACAGTGTACTAGAGCCTTCATGCCCACCCGTATCACGTCTTGTATCCAAGCTAGAGGTGTAGTACAACAGGGTACTAGAGCCTCCATGCCCCATCACATCCTGTATCCAAGCTAGAGGCTGTACAATAGGGTACTAGAGCCTCTATGCCCGGCTGTATCACATCTTGTATCTTAAGACTAGAGGTGGTAAAACAGGGAACTAGAGCCTCCATGCCCCCCGTATCACATCTTGTATCCAAGTCAGAGGTGGTACAACAGGGCACTAGAGCCTCCATGCCCGTCTGTATCACATCTTGCATCCAAGCCAGAGGCAGTACAACAGGGTACTGGAGCCTCCATGCCCGCCCGTATCACATCTTGTATTGAAGCTAGAGGCGGTACAACAGGGTACTAGAGCCTCCATGCCCCCCGTATCACATCTTGTATCCAAGCTAGAGGCCGCACAACAGGGTACTGAAGCCTCCATGCCCGCCCATATCACATCTTGTATCCAAGCTAGAGGTAGTACAACAGTTTACTAGAGCCTCTGTGCCCCATCACATCCTGTATCCAAGCCAGAGGTGGCACAACAGGGTACTAGAGCCTCCATGCCCGCCCGTATCAGATCTTGTATCCAAGCTAGAGGCGGTACAACAAGGTACTAGAGCCTCCATGCCCCCCGTATCACATCTTGTATCCAAGATGGTGGTACAACAGAGGTACTAGAGCCCCCATGCCCCCCGTATCACATCTTGTATCCAAGCCAGAGGCGGTACAACAGGGTACTAGAGCCTCCATGCCTGTACGTATCACATCTTGTATCCAAGCTAGAGGCTGTACAATAGGGTACTAGAGCCTTTATGTCCGGCTGTATCACATCTTGTATCTTAAAGCTAGAGGCGGTACAACAGGGTACTTGAGCCTCCATGCCCCCCGTATCACATCTTGTATCCAAGCTAGAGGCGGTACAACAGGGTACTAGAGCCTCCATGCCCGCTCGTATCACATCTTGTATCCAAGCTAGAGGTGGTACAACAGGGCACTAGAGCCTTCATGCCCTCCCATATTACATCTTGTATCCAAGCTAGAGGCGGTACAACAGGGTACTAGAGCCTCCATGCCCGCCCGCATCACATCTTGTATCCAAGCTAGAGGTGGTACAACAGGGTACTAGAGCCTGCATGCCTGTACGTATCACATCTTGTATCCAAGCTAGAGGCTGTACAACAGGGTACTAGAGCCTTTATGTCCGGCTGTATCACATCTTGTATCTTAAAGCTAGAGGCGGTACAACAGGGCACTAGAGCCTTCATGCCCTCCCATATTACATCTTGTATCCAAGCTAGAGGCGGTACAACAGGGTACTAGAGCCTCCATGCCCGCCCGCATCACATCTTGTATCCAAGCTAGAGGTGATACAACAGGGTACTAGAGCCTGCATGCCTGCCCGCATCACATCTTGTATCCAAGCTATAGGTGGTACAACAGGGTACTAGAGCCTCCATGCCCGCCCGCATCACATCTTGTATCCAAGCTAGAGGTGGTACAACAGGGTACTAGAGCCTGCATGCCTGTACGTATCACATCTTGTATCCAAGCTAGAGGCTGTACAACAGGGTACTAGAGCCTTTATGTCCGGCTGTATCACATCTTGTATCTTAAAGCTAGAGGCGGTACAACAGGGTACTTGAGCCTCCATGCCCCCCGTATCACATCTTGTATCCAAGCTAGAGGCGGTACAACAGGGTACTAGAGCCTCCATGCCCCCCGTATCACATCTTGTATCCAAGCTAGAGGCGGTACAACAGGGTACTAGAGCCTCCATGCCCGCTCGTATCACATCTTGTATCCAAGCTAGAGGTGGTACAACAGGGCACTAGAGCCTTCATGCCCTCCCATATTACATCTTGTATCCAAGCTAGAGGCGGTACAACAGGGTACTAGAGCCTCCATGCCAGCCGTATCACATCTTGTATCTAAGCTAGAGGCGGTACAACAGGGTACTAGAGCCTCCATGCCCGCCCGCATCACATCTTGTATCCAAGCTGTAGGTGGTACAACAGGCTACTAGAGCCTCCATGCCTGCCTGTATCACATCTTGTATCCAAGCTATAGGTGGTACAACAGGGTACTAGAGCCTCCCTACAAGGGGTCGGTTCTGCACGATAAATGATGCTTCTGCTCCGATATTATAATTACTTCTATCAACGTTACAATCACACAGAGAATATATATATATATATATATATATATACACACACACCTCTTCTAGGGGAGGGAGGTCACTGACAGTGAGTGTATATATGCTCCTTCCATCTGACGGATGTCACTGACTAGTGTATACGGTCTGTTATCCGCTGCGGTTGCCGGTGTATCCTGTATTCACGGTGTCTTTGGATCTTGTAACTGTATCTCGGTTATAATTGCGCTGCTTCTGTCAACCAGATCTAGTTACCTGCGGTTGTGTCCTTTGAGCTTTCTCGCAGCGGTGCGGCCGGTGGCCTCTGAGTCTATGTGTATTAGCTTTCTATTGAAAGCTGCAAGAGCGCCTCGACCTCTTCTGCGCGGCGAATGGTTGACATCCTACGTGATATAGTCCCCAGTCGCAGTGATTTCCCTCTGAGCGGGAGAGGGTTAATGCTGGATGACATGGGTAGGGTAGACATTGTATGCACAATGTGTTGGAGAGGACGCGCTCCAGTGAGGTATTGGAGGTATTCTTTTTTGTGGGCGTATTGTACGCAATGAATATTCGTAAGTGTGAACGGATGACGGAAAATCAATGCACTGATTTCATTGATTCCATTCACCGCATAATACACGATGAAATTACGCTTATGTTAGTCCGGCGTCGCCCAGCGAGTAACGGCGGTGCCCTAGTATGTGACAGAGAACACCAGCGGTGCGGTTCGCCATCGCGGATTTAGGCCGCGGCTGGTTGTCATTTTTTCCGGAGGCTGAAAATGCTTTTTCAGTCCTCTAAACTGCGAGCGCGGCTGCCGATTATTCCGCGGCTCGGTTTCCTCAGGAAGAGTCGGAGTATTTTCTGTAGTCCCTTTGTATATTAGATCCCGGCATGCCTCTCGCTTCCTGCTGCTATACGTAAATAAACAGCCAGGCCGTGAGGCCGCGTCCGATCTGATACGGCGCCGAGCGGAAATTTCTTAGAACGATTGTCCTCCTTCAGTTTAGATAAATATTACATTTGGTAAATGGCCTTTTATAAAGGGTCGATTATCGCGCCAAACATTATTCTGAACGCTCATTCGCCTGACAGTCGGGTCGATGAAATGGAGCTACAATCAGCTGCAAACGCTTGTTCGTCAGCCGATGGTTCCGTTTCATAAAAATGGTCGCTGATCAGCAGTATATCTGCCGCACTGCGGGGACGGACCATCGTACTTAGTCATTCGTCACCACTAACTATTTCTCCGTCCGTGTAAGTGCATATAGACAAGCGCCAATCGACATGCACGACCATCAGCACTGGTCAGATTGGCCCGCGGATCCACTTGGTCTAAAGGAACCCTACTAGAGATGAGCGACCATACTCGGGAAGGCGATATACTCGAGAGAGCATCGCCTTTTTTCGAGTACCTGCTGGCTCGTCCCTGAAGATTTGGGGGGGCCGTGGGGGTGAGCGGGGGGCTGCAGAGGGGATCGGGAAGGAGAGAGAGAGGGATCTCTCTCACTCTCCTCCCCGCTCCCCCGCGGCCCCCCGAATCTTCAGGGACGAGCCAGCAGGTACTCGAAAACGGCGATAATCTCTCGAGTATAGCTTTGTTTGTAGCTTTCTGTGTAAATAAAGGGTTAAGGCCGGGCTCACAAAGGTGGATTTGGATTCCAGATTCCGCGATCGCCGTCCGCGGTAAGACGCGGGCATTGAAAGGCATGTATTTTCGCTTTTTCGTTCATACTCGCGGATGCGAATTGCGTATTCCGCGAACAGAAGAAAAGTCGCAGCATGCTCTGTTTGTCGCAAAATCCACGTGGTCGGCTTCCTTGCCAATGGAGACTGCCCGACCTGCAGTTCTTATGCAATTAACATTGTGCACGGGCTGCGGGTACCTGCATCACCGCTAAGTGACGGCGCAGATAATACAAATTAACAGAAAAAATACTGTACAACGCATGACCACCTGCAAGCCTCCGCGGTCATTCGCAATACAATTAGTTGCTGAATGCAGGGTCACCGGCCGGGCTCTGCCGGAATCTGCTGCCCTCCATCACCTCCAAATACATGTTTGTTTCGTGCGCTGTCATGTTTGTAGGGCGCATCAAGCAAAACAACGAGGAAGGCAGCACGCCACGCAGCGAATAAATATATGTAAAAGACCTTTATTTAGCCCATGGTCAGAGCGCCAGCGACGTTTCGACCCAAAAGGGTCTTTTTCCAGCTTGTGAGTGACTGGCAGTGGAGAGAGAAAGTTACTGGAGAGAGGGGACCGACAAATAACTAGGACTGCGGCTGAGTAAGCCTCCCTGTTCCAGCACTATTGCTAAGGAGTGTTGTTCTATGTCAGGACTGTTACATGTTTCTATTGCTGTGAAGAGAAGTTAAGTAAATGAGTAGAACTGAACATTCCCGGTTCCTACTTAAAAAAGTATACTTTGTGTGTGGACTATTTTATTCCCGGAATGGATGTAGGAGTGATTCACCGCAGAGGACGGAACGCTGGCGTCACGAGTGGCAAATACTGGACTACAGGTAACCATTGTTACTATGTCCGTGAGCTCCCCCAGCAGTAACAAGGTCAGGTCCTGAGCTACCCCTAGGGAGGAGACGGTAGAGCCCCATAACAAGGCTAACACTCTATCCTGCTGTCTCCTCGGCTGAGGAACTGCTCCTCAGACGCTGCACCAGCGATTGTCTTCTCTTCCATCCCTCCAATCCACGGGTTCTGAGTCCCGTTATCAGCTGTTCATGGTGGACTATGCAATCTACAGACTACCTAATCCTCCACAGGGCACGAGTAGTGTTAGATGACCAGTACACCAGGGGTGTCAAACTCCTCTTCACCGAAGGCACCGTCCACATTATAGTTGCCTTCAAAAGGCCGGTTACAAGGGCTCCTTCACACGGGCGTATTTGCACTTTGTGTCACAAGCATGAAAAAAATTCACAGCAAATCCGGTTTTGGTTCATATTACGGATCGAAATTGCCCATTAACGTGAATGGGATCATGTATATTCACACGATAGATGCGTATTCACTGTATATTCAATGCAGAAGGAATCTATGGGACCATCTTGTCGCAATGAATACGTGCGCAAAGAAAAACAAGAATGTCCAAATACAGAGTGAATATAATACAAATATGAACAGTTTTGGTCCATTAAAATGCTGCATATTTTCATACCATACGTATTGAGAAAATGACCAAATATAAGAGTGACAAGACAACTGTTAGGAGGATTCACAACTGGCTGAGTGATCGTACTCAGAGTGGTCATAAATGGCTGCACATCCAAGTGGAAGAATGTATCAAGTGGGGACCACAAGGCTCTGTCCTAGGCCCAGTGTTGGTCAACATTTTTCTAAATGATCTGGAGGAGGGAATTATGGGAAACTGATCAAATTTGCTGATGACACAAAGCTAGGAGGATTAGCTAACACTAGGGAAGAGAGGGAGAGTATTCAAAAAGATCTAGAAAAGCTTGAACAGTGGGCAGCAACTAACAGAATGGTATTTAACAAGAAGAAATGCAAAGTCCTACATCTGGGCAAGAAAAATGAAAAAAGCTCATACAGAATGGGAGGAATTGGGCTCAGCAGCAGCACATGTGAAAAAGACTTGGGTATACTAATAGATTATAGACTGAACATGAGTCAACAATGTGATGCAGCAGCCAAAAAGGCAAACACAATTCTGGGATGTATTAAGAGAAGCATGGAGTCTAGGTCACATGAGGTCATTATCCCCCTCTACTCGCGAGTTGCTGAACAAAGCGATACGGAGACGTGCACTGTAGCTCCCTGTGTCGGTGACGCCCCGTCTTGTAAGCAATGGCTGTGTCCTCCGGGAAAAATGGAGAGCCAGTCATTCTGCATCCAAATCTCCGATATCCCCATCCAGCTTCTCACATCCAATTATGCGCCCCTCTCAGACTCTGGTAACAGGGTGAAATCTCTTCTCTGCGTCGTAGAGACGTCTAGTGGTCAACAAGCGGAAGAAGAGGTCACTACTCACAAGGAGCCTCTGAGAGCGTCTTATAGGCCAAGGGGGGGAGCTACTTTTAGGGCCACCGGTGACAAGACCGTTCATCTAATCACCACAACTCATCATTTACAGATCTGCCTGAGATGGAACTGCAGGACGGGTTTTACAGAAAAACGACAACTTCTTCTGGGGTCGGAGTGTTTTTTGACAAAGTGTACGATTCAATTCCAAAATGTTGCAGCACCTCCTAGGTGACTGCGCGCTGCTCTAGTCTTAGCTAGTAGTTGTTAGCTTGCAGTAACACGCTAAAGTGCTGTGTAATGTCTGAAATCACTTGTAAAAGGGCCTAGCAATAAAAATGCTTCCCTTGCCAATTCAAGAGTTTACATGTTCAAAGTCGCATTGTGGCGGCTCCTCGGCACGGACCCATGCCAGGAGCCAACAGGAAGCAGTCATTAATCTGTTTGCAAAAGTTCCGAATGAAATGGGAGACATTAAATCAGCCCTATGTCCAGTTACACTGCAAATAATATCAGATTCCAGAATTTAGAGTATCATACACTATCCTACTAAAAGTAATTGAACCCCTGAGCAAGAATCAAATCACTATTATCTATATCCGTATCTTAATCCTTAGTGGGTCTCCTTTTGCCCTAATGACATGATACTATCCTTGGGATACTTTCTACTAATATCTGATACACTTCAGTTGGTTTTTCCCTCCATTCATCCTGCAAACATCTGGTGAGTTCCTAAGCCAACATTCCAGGTTATCCCAAAAACGTTCAGTAGGGTTCAGGTTAAGACTCCGAGTCCAGTCCACTTCTGGAACACCCATACTAACATTGTATGTGTGACAAGGCGCGTTGTAAGTATGACTGGTCATTCCCAGAGTATTGCCACATTGTCACTAGCACATTGTCTAGGGTTCACCTCCGTGTTCATGGTTCTTGTCACTACAACTAATGGAGCAATACCATGCCACGTAAAACATGCCCAGACCATAACAGGACCTCCGCCATACTCACCTGTTGGTACGACACACTCAGGCAGAAGGCATACCCCATCATCCACCACACCCAGGTACGGCCATCTGTTATGAAGATTGAGTAGCGCGATTCATCACTCCATAGAATGTTCTTCATTTGCTCAACTGTCCAATGAGTATTCTCCTTGCATCATTGTAGACGGGCCGATGCATTGCGCTTCATGATGGACAACTTGTGGGCAGAGGCACAACCCGTATATCCAAGAGTGTGTTGCTCCCACCACAAACTGTCTGACACCATTAAGGGTCTCATCTTATGCAGCATGGTTTAGGACACATCAGGTGCTAATAAGACACAATCCGTTTTACGGATAGGGCTGTTCAAATACTTTTGGTGGGATAGTGTGCATCCAAAGGAGACCTCAACTTTATCTCCCCTCCCCCCTCCTCCTAAACTTCAAGGCTTGTCCACTTTAGAGAATCTCTAAAAAAGAAATCCCCAAAAAATAAGATGATCACAAGATGCTCCGCGATCAGCTGTGAGTTGAAAGAAACCCAGAATTCCAGGTCGATGTCCCCAGCGGTTTCCTATTTAGTGTGTAATGTACATGTATTTCCTCTGCCCATGTGCAGAACCGCACATTAATCAGTGTTATACCGCATTTACCACTTTTTTTCCCCAACTTATCCAGATCCCCTTGTACCCGCATTCTGTCCTCTTGTGTTAATATCTTTACATAGTTTTGTATCATCTGCAAATAGTGATATTTTATTGCACGATCCTTCTACTAGGTCATTATTATATTTAAAAGAATAGGGCCCAGTACTAACCCCCGTGGTACCACAATAGTAATGGTGACCCCTCCAATACAGTCTCCTGTGGTACCTCACTAGTAATGGTGACCCCTCCAATACTGCCCCTTGTGGTATCCCACTAGTAACAGTGACCCCTCCAATACTGCCCCTTTGCTACCCCACTAGTAACCCCTCCAATACTGCCCCCTGTGGTACCTCACTAGTAACGGTTACCTTACCTATACTTCCCCCTGTGGTACCCCACTGGTAACTGTGACCCCTCCAATACTTACCCCTATTGTATTCCACTAGTAACCCCTCCAATACTGCCCCCTGTGGTACCCCCCTAGTAACGGTGACCCCCTCCAATACTGCCCCTTGCGGTACCCCACTAGTAATGGTGACCCCTCCAATACTGCCCCTTGTAACATAGTAACATAGTAACATAGTATGTAAGGCCGAATGAAGACATTGTCCATCTAGTCCAGCCTGTCTATCCTACTGTGTTGATCCAGAGGAAGGCAAAAAACCCCAAGGCCAGAAGTCAATTAGCCCTTTTTGGGGGAAAAATTCCTTCCCGACTCCCTAATGGCAATCAGACTGTTCCCTGGATCAACCCCTAATAGTTCCTACCTGCCTATATACCAGGATTGACACTTAACCTAATATTTATATCCTGTAATATCCTTCTCCAGAAAGACATCAAGTCCCCTTTTAAACTCCTCTATGGATTTTGCCATCACCACTTCCTCCGGTAGAGAGTTCCACAGTCTAACTGCTCTTACAGTAAAGAACCCCTTTCTGTTTTGGTGATGAAACCTACTTTCCTCTAATCGTAGCGGATGTCCTCTTGTTACCGTCGTGGTCCTGGGTGTAAACAGATCGCGGGAGAGATCCTTGTATTGTCCCCTCATGTACTTATACATGGTTATTTGGTCGCCTCTTAACCTTCTTTTTTCTAGAGTAAATAGTCCCAATTTGGACAGCCTCTCTGGGTATTCTAGTCCCGTCATTCCATGTATTAGTTTAGTCGCTCTTCTTTGAATCCCCTCAAGCACTGTGACATCTTTCCTGAGCACCGGTGACCAGAACTGTACGCAGTATTCCATGTGAGGCCTGACAAGTGCCTTATATAATGGAAGGATAATGTTCTCGTCCTTCGCCCCTATACCTCTTTTGATGCACCCCAAGACTTTATTTGCCTTTGCAGCGGCTGACTGGCATTGGTTACTCCAGTTTAGTCTATTATCCACTAATACCCCCAGATCCTTTTCCATATCACTTTTCCCTAGTGGTACCCCATTTAGTGTATATTGGTGACATCCGTTCCTCCTGCCCATGTGCATAGTCTTACATTTTTCAACATTGAACTTCATTTGCCATTTTTCTGCCCAAGCCCCCATCTTATCCAGGTCCGGTTGTAGCCGCACATTGTCTTCCGTTGCATTAATTATATTGTATAATTTTGTGTCATCTGCAAATATTGATATTTTGCTGTGCAGCCCCTCTATCAGGTCATTGATAAATATGTTGAACAGAGTGGGGCCTAATACTGAACCCTGTGGCACCCCGCTAGCGACTGTGGTCCAATCAGAGTACGAACCATTTATTACCACCCTCTGCTTTCTATCGTTGAGCCAATTTTTTACCCACTTACACACGTTTTCGCCCAGTCCGAGCTGCCTCATTTTGTATATTAGCCTATTATGTGGCACGGTGTCAAAGGCTTTAGAGAAGTCCAGATATACAAGATCAATAGATTCTCCCTGGTCCAGCTTAGAGCTTACTTCATCGTAGAAACTGATCAGATTTGTCTGACATGAGCGACCCTTCATGAATCCATGCTGGTGAGGAGTTATTCCCTTAATCTCCTTGAGGTACTCATCGATGGCGTCTCTCAGAATCCCCTCGAAAATTTTTCCCGTTACTGAAGTGAGACTTACTGGCCTGTAGTTACCAGGCTCACTTTTGCTCCCTTTTTTGTAAATTGGAACCACGTTGGCAATGCGCCAGTCCAATGGTACTACTCCGGTCTTGATAGTGTCTAGAAATATTAGGTATAGCGGCCTAGCTATCTCGTCACTTAGTTCCTTTAGTATCCTTGGGTGTAATCCATCTGGGCCCGGTGATTTATCAATTTTAGTTTTCTTTAGACGCTTCCGCACCTCCTCCTGCGTTAGGTATGAGATATTTTGTGAGGGGTTCGTTTTATTCCCCTGCATCTCGTGTGGCATTTCCTTTTCTTTGGTGAACACACTTGAGAAGAAACTGTTTAGTAGATTTGCTTTCCCTTCGTCATCATCAATGATTTCTCCTGCATTGTTTTTTAAAGGGCCAGAGCTCTCCCTGCAAATCCTTTTGCTGTTTATGTAGTTGAAAAATAGCTTCGGGTTGTTTCTGCTCTCTTTTGCGATCCGTCTTTCTGCTTCCTCCTTGGCAGTCTTAATCGTATCTTTGCATATTTTGTTTTTTTCCCTGTATGATTTTAGCGCTTCTTCGCTGCCTTGTTGCTTTAGTAGTTTGAACGCTTTCTTCTTTTCGTTTATTACCCCTCGTACCGTCTTGTCAAGCCACATTGGTTTCCTTTTAGCTGAGTTTCTTTTATTTTTAAAGGGAATGAACTGCTCACATGAGGTGATTAGGATCCTTTTGAACTTTTCCCATTTTTCCTCCGTACTGATATTTTTGAGGATGTTGTCCCAATTAATGTTACTGATAGTAGTTCTAAGCTCATCAAATTTTGCTTTACTAAAGTTTAGTTTCTTTGTCACTCCCTGATAAGGCTTCCTATTGATTGACAGCTGGAAGTTGATTATATTGTGGTCGCTGTTCCCCAAGTGCCCCTCAACCTGCACCCCCTTTATACGTTCCGGTTTGTTAGTTAGCACTAGGTCCAGAATGGCTCTCCCTCTTGTTGGTTCCTGCACAAGTTGGTTCAGGTAATTGTCTTTAATTACTCTCAAGAACTTATCACCCCTGTGAGATTTGCAGGTTTCGTTCTCCCATGTTATATCTGGGTAATTAAAGTCCCCCATGATAATTACTTCGTTTCGTTTTGACACCTCTTCTATCTGCCTTAGTAGTAAGTCTTCAGTTTCTTCTGTTGCTTTTGGTGGTCGATAGAAGACCCCTATCAGGATTTTGTTATTTTTTCCTCCCTGTATTTCTACCCACAGAGATTCTACCTGTTCGTCTCCTACCCCTATATCCTCCCGTAGCCTCGGCTTCAAGTTCGATTTGACGTACAGACATACCCCTCCCCCTTTCTGGTTCCTTCGGTCTCTTCTGAAGAGATTGTACCCCTGCAAATTCACCGCCCAATCGCACTTATCATCAAGCCATGTTTCAGTAATTCCGACTATATCATAACTTTCATCAGTCATTCTTGCTTCAAGCTCGCCCACTTTACCGATCAGACTTCGTGCATTCGTGATCATACAATTTATTTCATTTTTTTTGTTTTTTAAATTTGTTTTGTTGCTATTCATACTTATGGCTGATCTATCAGTTCTAACTGTACTAACCCCACCCCCTGCTCGTCCCCCATTCCCTTTGCTTGGACCCAGATCGCTAATTACACTGGCTACCCCACTATTTCTCATTTTACCCTCCCCCCCAGTCCCTAGTTTAAACATTCCTCCAGCCTTCTAGCCATCTTTTCCCCCAGCACAGCTGCACCCTCCCCATTTAGATGCAGCCCGTCCCTACGGTAGAGCCTGTAGCCGACCGCAAAGTCAGCCCAGTTCTCCAGGAACCCAAATCCCTCCTTCTTGCACCAACTTCGGAGCCACTTGTTTACCTCCCTAAGGTCCTGCTGCCTTTCTAGTGTGGCTTTAGGTACAGGTAGTATTTCCGAGAAAACTACCCTGGAGGTCCGCGCCCTGAGCTTGGACCCTAAGTCCCTGAAATCATTTTTGAGGGCCCTCCATTGACCTCTAACTTGTTCATTGGTGCCAACGTGCACCATGACCGCTGGATCATCACCAGCCCCACCCAGTAATCTGTCAATCCGATCCGCGATGTGTCGAACTCGAGCGCCAGGAAGACAACACACCGTTCGACGATCCTGGTCTTTATGGCAGATTGCCCTCTCTGTCCCCCTAATAATTGAGTCCCCCACCACTAGAACCTGTCTAGCCTGCCCTGCGCTCCCCGTCCCCGTCTCACTGGAGCAGTCATCCCCCTGGCGTTCAGAGGGCATGTTGTGCTACAGCGGTGCTGGCTCTGTAATGGCATCGCCCTCATCTGCCAATCTTGCAAATTTGTTGGGTTGTGCCAGTTCAGGACTAGCCTCCCTGGATCTATTCCCTCTACGCCTCCTTCTTTCTGTCACCCAGCTGACTGCCTGCTCCCCCTGCTCTTCCGTAGCACCATCCGCCCCCGCCTCTACCCCAGCGAGTGCCTGCTCAGTGAGCACCAAACTCCTTTCCATGATGTCAATGGCTCTCAGTGTTGCCAGTTGCCCATTTAGATCCAGAATTTGGGCTTCTAAATTTGCAACGTGCATGCATCTTGCGCAACAGTATGCACCCTCGATCGGCTGATCAAGGACCGCATACATTGCACAAGTAGCACACTGGATGACATTGCCAGGCATGGAGCTCATCCTAATGGGGATCTACAATTTACTTGTGGAAGTAGTGAAGATAGACTTGCTCACACTCCGCTGACCCGCTGCCGCAACCGCTGACCCGCTGCCGCAACCGCTGACCCGCTGTCCCGCTGCCGCAACCGCTGACCCGCTGCCGCAACCGCTGACCCGCTGCCGCAACCGCTGACCCGCTGCCGCAACCCCTCACCCGCTGCCGCAACCCCTCACCCGCTGCTGCAACCCCTCACCCGCTGCCTCTCTCGCGCAACCTCTTACCCGCTGACACTTATGCGCAAGCAGTCAAAAAAAATGTTTTGTTTTTTTTTCCCCCCTCACAAACACTTAGACCCCCAGACACACACACACACAGAAGACACAACTAACCAGATACACAGAAGACACACAGCTCACAAACACACACAGAGGTAGATACTCAGCTCCTCCGCTCCTCCTGGTGACGTCACCCGCTGTCCCGGCGGCCGCTCACTCTGCCCTCCTGTCTCAGCTGCTCCGCTGAACTCCTGGTGGCCTCTTGGCGCCGGCTGCTGCGCTCCGGTCACACTGGTCACTCCTGCCCCCGCACCTGCTTCGGCTGCCGCTGCCCCCGCACCTGCTTCGGCTGCTGAGCTGCTCCGCTGCTCCGCTGTCCCCTTCAGCTCCCCGCTCGCTCGTGCCTCCGTCTCGTGCCGCTGCTCCTGGCGTCGTTGTGGTACCCCACTAGTAACGGTGACCCCTCCAATACTGCCCTCTGTGGTACCCCACTAGTAATGGTGACTCAAATACTGCCCCCTGTGGTACCTCACTAGTAATGGTGACCTCCTCCAATACTGCCCTCTGAGGTACCCCACTAGTAACGGTGACCCAATCAGAATATGCACCATTTATACCCCCCTTTGCTTTCTATCACTGACCAGTTACTCACCCACTTACACACATTCTCACCCAGACCGAGCATTCTCATTTTATATCCCAACCTTTTATGCGGCACAGGATCGAACACTTTGGTAAAGTCCAGATACACAAGATCCAGTGACTCCCCAGACCAGTCAAGAACTTACCTCCTCATAGAAGCTGATCAGGTTGGTCTGATAGGAGCGACTCCTCATAAACCCGTGCTGATATGGAGTTATACGGCTATTTCCTTTGAGGTCCCCCAGGATAACATCTCTTTGAACCTCCTCAGACATTGTACCCACAACAGAAGTAAGACTTAGGCCTCCTACACACGGGCGCATTTGCATTGCGGAATCCGCGATGGGCGTCCGCTTTCAGACTCTGCAGCAAATACCGCCCCATAGCATGCAATGGCAAAAGGCCATTTCATCTCCTCAAGAGGAAATAGATTGTGATTTTCAGCTCACGGAGAAGCAGTCGCAGCATGCTGCGATTTTGTGCAGGCTACGCATAGACTGCTTACATTGAAGTCAATGGAAGTCCGTCCCACAGCACTTCGGCAGTGAGCACTGCAGAACTATCATGGGATCAGCATCGTCGCAGAGCGTCGGTGCCTACTGCGCATGTATGACAGAGTGGCGGCAGGCACATCCACAGTGCTGAACAGAAGACACCGGACAGGTACACAGGGGTCACCGGCCCGTGTGCAGGAGGCCTTCCCGGCCTGTAGTTTCCAGGTTCACGTTTTGACCCATTTTTGAATATCAGCAAACACCCCGAAACAGCTGTCTATACATGATTTTCTCGCTTGGTTTCATATTCCCAATCAATGTTAAGACTTGTTAGAAAGTCAGATTGATTCGAAGGAATGCTGCCATCCAATAGCTGGTGCTGCAGAGGTATTTTTCCATCTTCCTTATTTGCACAGATTACCCAGACTCCTCTGCATGGCCTTATAAGTCTCTTCACTCACTTTCTAGGTGTCGCCACACCACTTTTGGGTGCTCTCCTTGGGGAGGGACTATGCGATTCCCTTTCACACTCACTCCCTGGGTGTCTCCATACACTCTTTAGGTGCTCTCCTTAAGGAGACACAACACCCCTCTTGACCTAATGAAAAGTGAGCGAGCCGGCGATTATTTTTATGCATGCTGAAACTGAGCGACAAACGAAAAGCAAATGAAAAGTGTGCGATGGCTCGCGTTTAGATGTAGCAATTATTGCGCACTTTCGTTTAAGCGAATTTTGAATGACAATCATTACATCCAAATGGGCCTTAAAGGATTTTTCCAGGGAGAATACCATTGATGACCCATCCTTAGGAATAGTAGAGAAAAGGTAGACAGCAAACTTGGTCAGGAGTGTCTATAGACAAAAAATGCTCGCACTTCAGAAAGGGTTTGGAGCATAGACCCAACGCAGGATATCCAAAAGTAGAGAGGAGTGCGGCAGCAGAATATTGTAAAAATTAGTTGATCAGGACCCCACCGATCAGCTGATTGTGTGCCCGCTGACAGTGCCACAACACAGGGGTCAGAGCAGAAGTAGTGGAAGTCTCTGTTCCAACCTCTGTGAAGTGGCCGGCGCTTGTAACTGCAGGCACGGCTCACGTTGATTTCAATGAGAGCCACGCTTGCAGTTACAAGTGCTGGCCACTACTCAGAGCAGAGACTTCCTCTCCGACCCCTCTGTTATTGCAGCGCTGTCAGCGGGTGCACAACCAGCTGATCGGTCGTGGTCCCGAGCGAAAGACCCCAGCCGATCAATAGTATTTTCCCCGGAAAACCGAATGAATCGTTCAGTCTAAATGCAGCATAAAGTTTCTGCTTTAACAACTTCTAGTCACTGTTGACTTTTTTTTTTGTTTCACGCCCTGTTTACTTAGACTTACCAAGAAAAATGCCAGAGGAAAGAGAATAGCTGGTTGAGAATAATGGTTACAACCTCCCAAAACACACAATAATAAATTGTATACTTTATTAGCATATATGCTCTCTATAAAAAGACAAAGCCACTTGAAAATAAAAGGAGTAGGTGGCTAAACTAGATCTGGAATCTGTCCATAGAGGAACTAAGTGTATGTTAACTAGGCAAGCTGAAAGGGTACGATACAAAGGTTTGAGTTAATAGAGGTGCTATGCAAGCAGCCCAATTAGAAGTTTCCTAGGTAAGCTGAAAGGGCCATCATTTATAGCCACTGTCATATTCACACAGCATGCTGTCCTCAGGGCAACGATATAACTGCAGGCAGCCAATACTGGGACATATAGGGTGTTAGAGATGCTATAAGAAGCAGCCAAAATATAAGATTCAGTACTTTGTTATGCTAATTATGTCTTAATCACAGATTTGAAATAGTCTGGAAATATCAGAGAGATCTCTGTGTATTCTTATAGCGTATGAGCTGCTGTGCTGGTATGCTGTGTTATCCAATATACTGCTATGCTGATTGCTAATCTCTATCACAACTGTGTTCAATGCACAATGTCAGAAGGGTCTCCAGTATACACACACAGCATGCAGTGTTTTGGGGCGAAATAAAATCTGTACTGCACATGTGTTGGCTAGCACTTCCACAGTGCAGAACAAGACACGGACAGGTATGCAGGGTCACCGGCCACGTCACTGGCGGATTCCGTGCATGCCCAAGGCCTTGGGCTCTTCTCTTGTCTCTGGCAATTTTATTGGTATTTGTTTAGCCAGGTATACCTAGGGCGGTCTCCTTTCCTTACAATCTGTTTACTTAGACGTCTTGTTAAATCGATGCCCTTGCCAGTCCTGTGAGGCTTATTCAGATTCATCTAATGACTTTTAGGCTGGGGTCACACAGGATGTATTCCCGACAGAAATCTTGTGGTTTTGCCGCAGCGTAAAAACGCGAGATTTCCGCTGGGAAAGCGCTGCTTCAAAACCCACGGCACTTGGCCACGGATTTTGAGCGGCTTGGCCACACGCTTTTCCGTTGTGGTCGGCGCTGCCCTAGAGGAACGCGTGGTCGCAACGGGGGAAAAAAAAAATTTGACATGCTGCAAGCCGGGAAATCCGTGCCGCAGCGCGGGCTTCGGCCATTTTTGCCGCGATGGATTGGCCGTCCCGTCTGGACGAGATTTGTGAAAAATCTCGTCCAGATGGCTGGCTAATCCCAGGATTAGCGGCAGCATGCGGATTTGCCACAGCGGAATTCCGGACGGAGTTTCCGCGGCAAATCCACCCTGTGTGAACCCAGCCCTACTGTTTATGTAGCACTCTACTGCTCTATAGTGCGTCATGCTCTAATCCGAGCTTCTACTACATCCTGCACATCATTTCTGTCTTGCAACGTCTATTAAAACCCTGTCTTTAAAAGTTGTTAAAGGGCTGAATTCTGCTTTTAAAGGGACCTCTGGCATGGAGGGAGGCTATAATTAACAAAGCTGACATCTTGTGCTTACAAGAAACCCATTTTTCTACCTAGATTTACACATTAAAAAACTCCCCAAAAAATTTATGGCTTGTAACGACAAAAAGAAAGCGGGAATGCTTAAATCGTGTTTAGCGAGAATGGTGATTTTTTTTACATTAAAGGGGTTGTCCCGCGCCGAAACGTTTTTGTTTTTTTTTCAATAGCCCCCCCGTTCGGCGCGAGACAAACCCAATGCATGTGTTTAAAAAAAAAACGTTTAGTACTTACCCGAATCCCCGCGCTGCGGCGACTTCTTCCTTACCTTAGCAAGATGGCCGCCGGGATCTTCACCCACGATGCACCGCGGGTCTTCTCCCATGGTGCACCGTGGGCTCTGTGCGGTCCATTGCCGATTCCAGCCTCCTGATTGGCTGGAATCGGCACACGTGACGGGGCGGAGCTACGAGGAGCAGCTGTCCGGCACGAGCGGCCCCATTCACCAGGGAGAAGACCGGACTGCGCAAGCGCGTCTAATCGGGCGATTAGACGCTGAAATTAGACGGCACCATGGAGACGGGGACGCCAGCAAAGGAACAGGTAAGTGAATAACTTCTGTATGGCTCATAATTAATGCACGATGTACATTACAAAGTGCATTAATATGGCCATACAGAAGTGTATAACCCCACTTGCTTTCGTGGGACAACCCCTTTAATGTGTCACAAGGACTAGAAGAAATTCACCTATTACTTTAGCCAACATATACGCTCCGAATTCCTCCCAGATTACACATCCAAAAACTACAAAAAGTAAAAAAGTTTATCATATGCTGCCAAGTTAATGTGGTACCAGACAAAAAAAACTAACTTCCACTGGTGTCACCAGTAGGCTCTACTCTTTCCCCATTGGTATATTTAGGTGTCTGAACTCCTCATCCAGAGATTTTACCTTCTACTCCACCCGCCATACATCCTTCTCCACCCTGGAACTATTTCTGGTAGATACATGGACCCTTTCCTCAGTTAGCTGCTCACAAATTGGCATTACTTCATGGTCAGATCGCTCTCCGATCGCTTTTACTCTTTCGTTAGTTCTATCTCCAAAAGGAGTTATTTGGAGGGTTGTCCTCTTTAGGTCTATAGGTACCTGAAGTGGTGAGGTAGAAATCATATATAGGGGGGAGCTTTCTTAAAGGGGTTGTCCCGCGAAACAAAGTTGGGGTATACACTTCTGTATGGCCATATTATTGCACTTTGTAATGTACATTGTGCATTAATTATGAGCCATACAGAAGTTATTCACTTACCTGCTCCGTTGCTGGCGTCCTCGTCTCCATGGTGCCGTCTAATTTTCAGCGTCTAATCGCCCGATTAGATGCGCTTGCGCAGTCTGGTCTTCTTTCTTCTGAATGGGGCCGCTCGTGCCGGAGAGCGGCTTCTCGTAGCTCCGCCCCGTCACGTGTGCCGATTCCAGCCAATCAGGAGGCTGGAATCGGCAATGGACCGCACAGAAGACCTGCGGTCCACCGAGGGTGAAGATCCCGGCGGCCATCTTCGCAAGGTAAGTAAGAAGTCACCGGAGCGCGGGGATTCAGGTAAGCACTATCCGTTTTTTTTTTTTTAAACCCCTGCATCGGGTTTGTCTCGCGCCGAACGGGGGGGGGGCTATTGAAAAAAACAAAAAACCCGTTTCGGCGCGGGACAACCCCTTTAATTTGATAAATTACAATTTTAAATTTTTGATATTATAATATATAGTCATATATCAGTAATCAGTGGAGATACCTGATGAGCCCTTTGAACTTAGATTTTTTTTAGACCTATGTATTTCACCTCTGTATTGCTAGATGTCATAAGGGTTTAACATTACAAATCAAAAAATATACTTTTTTTCTTTTCATTTTGGTGGTATTTTTTGGATTAACATTATTTAGAATTTTTTGGGTCAGGTCTCTTTTGTCCTGACCTGGACAATACCTCTATCTAATACCTCTCCCTTCTGTTATCCCCTCCCTATTTTTAATTAGGGAAAAATAGGGAGAGGCAGGTCAGTTTCCAGTCCGGGGTCACCCTTTTCGGAGCGGTTACTCAGCTTGCTCATCTCGATATTATAGTTTGGGACATTATAGGGTGAAGTTAGTGGGGTTTTTTTGTTTTTAATATAAATTTGATTACTAATAAAATTAGAAATTTTAATTAAAGGATCCAGTACACTTATGTGACTCTAATATCTCCAAAAGACGTCAGATTATAGAGAAAAAAACACCCTACTAATGAAAATCCCCCACATAACAAAAGTTATACCCTTAGAATGCAACAAATATTTTTCGCATAAGGATACCCCTGAAATCGATGCAGGTTATGTGTGGAATGCTCATAAGGCGTTCAGTCGGGAGATTTTGATAAAACGTCGCTCACAAAATAAAAACTCATTAATGACCTTCTCGCACAAACTGCTAAAACTTGAACAAAATGTACAGTCCCCCCCCCCTTCAGATGACTTCCCTTCAGACCTTCTTAAAGGTGAGAAGTGACCCAGGACTAATTCTTTTAGAAGATTATGGGAAAAAAAGCTTAAGACCATTTCCCTCGGGATACTTTTCATCCTTCAATAAACCCTCGAAACTAATGGCCGCCTCCGTTACACTAAAATTCCATATCTTATCAAGTCTGATGCTCTGGCACTAAATCAGCAGATTACTAATGAATTTAGTTCTTACTATTCTAAAGACTATTTTTAAGTCCCAGAAAACCTCTTTAGGGCCCCCTGGGTTGGAAGACTCTCTCTTATGTGTATGGGTTCAACTCAACTTTCCCATGAGAGGTGGTGTCAGTGGAAAGGAGGATAGGAAACATCAACTTTCAACCCCTGATCCTTTTATTCCCTAGGACAGGGGTCCCCAACTCCAGTCCTCAGGGACCGCCTACAGGTCATGTTTTCAGGATATCCTATGGCAAGAACACCTGTGGCAATGTCTGAGGCACTGACAATAATTACATCACCTGTGCAATACTGAGGAAATCCTGAAAACATGACCGGTTGGCGGTCCCTGAGGACTGGAGTTGTGGAACACGGACTTATCTCCCTAAACATACAAACACTTGGGCAAGCTGTACATTCACATGTAAGGGGCAGCTGATGGAAATGGCTGCCAGCTAAACAATTGGTGTATTTGCACCTTTAGCCCATTGCAGACAGTCTGAGCTGGCATTAGGAGACAGTGCCCAAGTGTCCATGGTCCGTTCCCAGTATTAGCTCTAAATATCCAAGCATTAGGGTTCCGCTGCTTATCTCTTTCTGTTGCATGACAAACGCTTATTCCCGATCGCCTGTTAGGAGACCCCAAAAATCCTACTTGTTGGCAGCACATCACCCCCCCTTATAAACAGGTGATATGCTGCCAACGATGAAGAAACTATATGAGAAATGGTCGCATGAATGAGAATTTGTACCCATAGAGTCTGACTTGCCATGTGTAAAAGGCCAAGTTGGCGAGTGCCAATCAGTGCTGGTGATTGGCACCATATGTAAAAGGACTCTTAAGGGCCTTCGCATTCACGTAGGCTTATCAAGTAGAATTGATCAACAAAATACAAATGTAGGGCATCTGCAACCAACAGGTCACCCCTCACTTGAAACTCTTGAACCCCAATGCAAAATCTTTAGTCCCACCCTGTGTCATTTATTATGCTGGTGTCTTTTGGAGCAGAGGCACCTTTGGACCCCCTCAAGACCACCCTCGTCTCACAAACCAGGAACTACAACTCACTCAGAGGAGGCCCGCGACTGCCTAAATACCAATATCTGATGTTCTAGATCAGTTACGGAAAAACCGAAAACAAATCAGCATGGCAGCGTGCCGACCGTGTGCAACATGTATCGTATATCAAGGCTTAATTGAAGGGTGCGAGTGCCAATAAATGTCACAGTTGTGAAAGTACAAGGAAATACAGATTGGACGTTGCTGTGGGAAATGTTCATCAGTCTCATCCCAAAGATTGGAAATGTAACATCCAGGATGATTATCAGTTAGAGGCATTCTCATCTCCGTTTTTCATAGCCAAGATGGGAATCCATTGTTATAACTACTGGCCACCCGGCAGCTAACTACATAAACAACCGATTGCTTCAGTACAGCACTGTTTGCACAGCTCCCATTGATGTGAAAGCGTTACGGAAACGGTATAGCGTGCCGTGTTCCGCCGTTCCCGTAGCTCTCAATCACTCGAATAAGAGCTATCCAAAAACGTCTGCATTGAAGCGCGCGGCTGTTTCCACAGGTGGTCGGAAATAGAAATCCAGGGTTTTCCCATCCCAGCCCTATAAAGCCAAGAGGAGGACCTCTTTAACCCATGGATGTGAATTAGTGTCTGGCACGGTCTCTGTTCTTATTAGAGATGTAGCGCAGCTATGTATTTTTAATGGGGGGGGTCTGTCATTTCCTGAGTACCCCTTAAGCTAAAAGGTATTGGCTCATAGGGTCCACCAGGCTGAACAGCTTGGCAGCCCACAACCAAGGAATGTGAAGGAAGGAAACCGGGGGGGGGGAGAGCCTGTTCACACCAGCATATCTTTAGGCCGAGTGCTGTCTGAATTCCTGATGGCCTGTGTAAAGAATAGGAAAAAAAATTAAAAACTGCACCCAAAAAAAAAAAAAAACCCTGAATGTCCTATTCCTGTCTTTTTTTCCTTGGAGGAGAATAAAACGTGCAATTGGGGATCTGACGATGCGCATATGAACGTGTATGGGGGCAGTTATCTAGACTGCCGGGTCCGCCGGTTGGACTGTGCAGCTCAGAATGAGCAGAGGTTTAAATGAATGCTTCCCCATAAAACTATATACCAATCTGCTCAGCTGCTGCTGCTATACAACATGCTGCCTGCAGAATGGACACCATGTTCGATCTGACAGGTCCCCTTCAAGCCCCCTATAGGGACTTTTTTTTTTTTTTTTTAAAACAAAACAAGTTTGGCATCGTCGCATCCATAACGATCCATGCAACAAGTTGAACGCTCTTTTTATCCTTCAAGGAAACGGTTCTACTAAAAAGAAAAATGTCCAAAAACAAGCCAAAATGTTTTGCTCATTTTGCCTCCCAAAAAGGGAATAGAAGTGATTTAAAAAATAAAAAAAGCCTTACGAACCCCAATATAGTACCATTAAAACCTATAGCTCGTTACACAAAAAGTCTTTGTTACTTAAATCTCTATGTCTTCTTGTTGGGGACACAGCAAAGACCTGGGGCATAGGAGATGGAGACTAAGCAAAAAGTGTTAGCTCCTCCTACCAGCTGTACCCCTCCTGCAGGCACTATGCTAAATCAGTTCGTACAGAAGCAGATCATCAACAAGAACAATAGTGAACAAATGGTCAGTGCAACCATGTGGAACAGAGGAGACAATTCAGTAAGAAATGACTGACTCCTCAACTTAACACCTGGGTGGGTTCCGTGCCCTCCAATGAGCGGGATGAAAAAGATTTTACAATAATTAACAAAAATCTTATTTTTTTTGTTCATATTATTGGGGGACACAGCAAAGACCTTGGGGTGTTCTAAAACAGTCCATAGGGAAGGAATGATTGGGGAACTGGCACCTGCAAGATTCTATGACCAAGAGCGGTGTCTTAGGATACAAATGTGTGCACCATGTAGAACTTAGAGAAGCTATGAAGAGAAGACTAAGTAGCTCTGTGAAACGCCCGAGAGGCACCCACCACCTATGTAGAATGTGCCATTAGTCAGAAAGGCAGGTTTCTTCCCTTAGCTCATAAGACCTCTTCAAATCGCCAATTTGTTCTAGCGAGATGGGGAACTTTGAGACTGGCAAGCCATGCCTATGGCCCTCTAGAACGACAAAAAGGGAATCAGAATGGTGGAAGCATGCAGTCCGTCAAGTAAAATTTGTAGAGCCCTCACCACGTCCAGATTGGGGACACTTTTGGGCAAAAAGAAGAGAGAACAATCTCCCCCATGTGGAGGAGGAGACCACTTTGTGGAGGTATGAGGGAACCAGAGAGAGCACCGTCTTGTCTTGGTGTAGCATCAAGAGGATTGTTGACAGGAAAGAGCTGCCAACTCAGAAACTCATCTAAAATCAAGGTGATGGCCACCAAGAAAGCCACCTTTCAGGAGAGGAGGCTCGAAGAGGTTCGAAGAGTGCAGCTTGTAAGACGTCCAGAACAAAGTTGAGATCCCATGTCAATGTAGGACTGCGGTAGGGAAGAACGGAATGTGCCACCCCCTTGGAGGAAAGGCTTTGTAGAGGCTAGCCTCACTAAAAAATAAATAAATAAATAAAATGGAGAGAACAGACACTTGCTCCTTCAGAGAACTAGGAGCTTAGCACCATTTCTAAATCTTCCTGGAGAAAGGAAAGCAAACAAGATAAGAAAATACCGCATAGGGTTGGAAGTGATTACGTTCACAGCAACTGAAGGATTTCCAAACTCTGTAGTAGATACGGGAGTAAGAGCATTTTCAGGTCCTTATCATGGTCAGGATGACGAGAATTTGGGAGTTTGATGATTGCAAGACTGGAGTCTCAAGAGCCATGCCGCCAAACGAATATTGTGTAAGTTTGGGTAGCAGACTGCACCCTGTGAGAGTGGAGTAGCAGGTGCCACAGTGTGTTGGTGAGAAGCTCGACAAGCTCAGTGTACCACGATCTGTGTCGCTAATCCGGGGCGATAAGAATTAGGGGGAAGGCCTTCCCATTTGATCTTCCTGTGCAACCTCAGAAGGAGTGGAATTGAAGGGGAAGCATATGGAAACAGGAACAGAGACCACTGGGTCGCCAACACATCCACTGGCACAGCTTGAGGATCCTTGGTCCAAGACAAGGTGAGGGAACTGGTGATTGAACAGGGACGCCATTAAATCCATGTCCAGAGTGTACCACCTGGCAGAAATTGCTTGAAACACACTGTGGTGGACAGACCACTCTCCAGGATCTAACCTTTTCCTGCTCAGGGAGTCTACAATAAAAAGTTGTCCACTCCGTCCAATCCAGCGTTCTTGTGGCTTCTGCCATGGCGCATCGGGTGGAAGTCAGACTCTGACCTTAGTGGTATGGAAGGACAGGCCAAGGAATGTCAGTTGATGGAAGGGGACTAGCATAGATTTGGGGTGGTTGATGATACAACTAAAGAGGGCGAGAGTGTACGGTGCAGTGTGAAGGCTCTCAAGGTTGGCATCCTTAGACAGCGCCTTGATTAAAATTTCGTCCAGATGTGGGTTAGGCACCAATCCCTCGATATGAAGGAGCACCATCAAGACTAAAACCTTCACAAAAAACAAACAGGAGGGGCTGTGGCCAATCCAAAAGGGGGGGGGGGGGACCACGAACTGGAAGTCATCCGAGTGAATCATGAACTGCAGGAAGCAGTGATGGGAGGGACAGACCGATATGTGAGAGGTATGCATCCTGGATGGCGATGCAGGAATGAAATTTGCCCTGTTCCATTGAGGCAATAACCATCCGGAGAGACTCCATCTGAAAGTAGTGGACTTTGACGTGAAGCACTTGAACCGCTTCGTCAAGGACCAAACGAATCAACCCATCCATCTTTGAAACTACATAGAGGTTTGAGTAAAAACCCTTTGAAGCTCTAAGCTGGGGGTACTTCAACAACGACCCTTCCGCTGAGCAGTGACTTGAATTGTTAATAAAATAAAAATAAAAATATGGAATCTCTGGACTGGTAAAGCAATGGCAAGAAGCCATCTAGTGATGTAAAAATGAAAATGGACAGCGTAGCTAGAAAAGACCACTTCACACACCTAGGCATCGTGGATGTGTGAGAGCCAAATGTCCTGAAAAAGCAGAAGACCTTTGCCCACCCTGGACACATTGGGTAGGGGCTGCCTTTCATTCAGAAGAGGACTTTGTAGCAGAGTTTGCAGAGGGCCGAGGATGGGAGTGGTTTAAAGGTTTCCTTCACTGATCCTGCGATGACTGTGGCTTGTCTGGAGAGTGTGTGCTGGAGCGACAAGAGAGAAAGCCTGGTCTCGCTTTCTTAGAGGAACAGCAAGCCGCCCTGTTCTGAGGAAAGTGGGAGTTCTTTCCTGTCCATTGCCTTCGAAATAATGTCATCTAGGCAACTATCGAAGAGAAGAAAGCCAACAAAGGGAAGCCCAAGTCAAAGACTTTTTTGGATGTGGCGTTGGCTGACCAGGATTTGAGCCGAAATGTATAGCGAATAGCCACAGAAAGCAGAAGCATGGGCCAGTGATCTGGTAGTAAACAAAGTAACTTACAATTAGGAGTCATTCCTAATTGTAAGTCACTCCTAATTGTAAGTTACTTCGTTTATCTATATTAATGATTGTATACGGTTATTTTATATGCTTGAAAAAGGCCCTACAGTGGGCAGAAACGCGTCGCAATAAAATCCCACCTTTATGGTGTAGATATATATACTTGACTTATTTCCTTCACCCTGTGAAGCGCTATGCTGGATATTTTTATTTTTGGATTTTTAGTTTAGAAACCAAATCAGAAATTTTGTCTTCAGAATGGGAATCACTGGAGGGGACCTCAGAATGTAGCTATGGGGATGGGGCTGATGTGGAGGAGGGAAGCAAAGATGAGGGTCTATAATAGTCGGAGAATCTGCCGCATTTACTGAGTTTGCCCCTGACCTGATCAGCAATGGGTGAATCCTCGTGGTCCTATGATTGCAGGCGAGTACTGAGTAGCAGAGCTTTAGACCCAGAAGTTCGGGATCTGGCACATGGTGAAGGACGCCACAGAAAAGCATGGCAGCACACTGAAGCAAGGAGTTAAACCAGCATCAGAAAGAGCAGGGGCTGATGAGGGGTGAGCAGCGAAAAGAGGTACCAAAGACAAGGAGGTAGGAGAACCACGCCAAGGACCGCAAAAGGGAGAGGCACGGAAGGGGGCAAAAATTCAACTAACGATCACCATCATCTCTTTATCCTTCCACATCTCTCCTTGCTTTGGTAGGATCCCAAGCCAGGGAGGGATTAAGGGAAGGCAGCTTAGGCAGGTGCCCAGGGAGACCAGACTCCTGTGACCACCTTTTCTTTTGAAGGCGGGGCAGGGATAGCATTGCCCCAATGCCACTCCTCAGTGTGGTAACAGCGGGTTAAGGCCACCCTACATTCCTGGTCCGATGGGGCAGAAGGTCAGAGACACAGGAGACCTGGAAAAGAGGCAGGTCTGCATCCTATGGACACTAAGCTAAAATTGATTCAGCTTAGTGCCTGCAGGAGGGGTATACCTGGTAGGAGGAGCTAATGCTTTTTTTTAACTTAGCATCCGCATCCTATTGGCAGCAGCTATACCCAAGGTCTTTGCTGTGTCCCCCGATAATATTGACAAGAAAACAAGACCTCACAAAGCTCAGTTGATGGAAAAAAATATAAAGTTTAAGATTTTTTAAAAAGCGCTGTGGAATATGTTGGCGCTATAGAAATAAAGATTTAAAAAAAAAAAAAAAAAAACACACACAATGGCAGAATTTTAGCCATGTCCTCCAGAAAAATAAAAGTTATGGCCTTTGAAAAGTGGAGATGCCCAAAAGAATAGGGCCCAGTACTAACCCCCGTGGTACCACAATAGTAATGGTGACCCCTCCAATACTGCCTCCTGTAGTACCCCACTAGTACCAGTGATGCCTCCAATACTGCCTCTTGTGGTACCCCACTAGTAAAGCTGACCCCTCCAATACTGCCCCCTGTGGTACCCCACTAGTAATGGTGACCCCCTCCAATACTGCCCATTGTGGTATTCCACTAGTAATAGGGACGCCTCCAATACTGCCCCTTTGCTACCCCACTAGTAACCCCTCCAATACTGCCCCCTGTGGTACCCCACTGGTAACTGTGACCCCTCCAATACTTACCCCTATCGTATTCCACTAGTAACCCCTCCAATACTGCCCCCTGTGGTACCCCCGAGTAACGGTGACCCCCTCCAATACTGCCCCTTGCGGTACCCCACTAGTAACGGTGACCCCTCCAATACTGCCCCTTGTGGTACCCCACTAGTAACAGTAATGCCTCCAATACTGGCCCCTGTGGTACCCCACTAGTAACCCCTCCAATACTGGCCCCTGTGGTACCTTACTAGTAACTGTGAACCCTCCAATACTGCCCTCTATTGTACTTCACTAGTAACCCCTCCAATACTGCCCCCTGTGGTACCTCACTATTAACAGTGACCCCACCAATACCGCTCCATGGTACCCCACTAGTAACAGTGAACCCTCTAATACTGCTGCCCTGTGGTACCTTACGAGTAACGGTGACCCCTCCAATACTTCCCCCTGGGGTACTCCACTAGTAAGCCCTCCAATACTGGCCCCTGTGGTACCCCACTAGAAACAGTGACCCCTCCAATACTGCTCTTGCTGGTGAACCACTAGTAACAGTGACCCCTCCAATACTGCCCCTTGTGGTACCCCACTAGTAACAGTAATGCCTCCAATACTGGCCCCTGTGGTACCCCACTAGTAACCCCTCCAATACTGGCCCCTGTGGTACCTTACTAGTAACTGTGAACTCTCCAATACTGCCCCCTATTGTACTTCACTAGTAACCCCTCCAATACTGCCCCCTGTGGTACCTCACTATTAACAGTGAACCCTCTAATACTGCTGCCCTGTGGTACCTTACTAGTAACGGTGACCTCCTCCAATACTTCCCCCTGGGGTACTCCACTAGTAAGCCCTCCAATACTGCCCCCTGTGGTACCCCACTAGAAACAGTGACCCCTCCAATACTGCCCCTTGTGGTACCCCACTAGTAACAGTAATGCCTCCAATACTGGCCCCTGTGGTACCCCACTAGTAACCCCTCCAATACTGGCCCCTGTGGTACCTTACTAGTAACTGTGAACTCTCCAATACTGCCCCCTATTGTACTTCACTAGTAACCCCTCCAATACTGCCCCCTGTGGTACCTCACTATTAACAGTGAACCCTCTAATACTGCTGCCCTGTGGTACCTTACTAGTAACGGTGACCTCCTCCAATACTTCCCCCTGGGGTACTCCACTAGTAAGCCCTCCAATACTGCCCCCTGTGGTGCTCCACTAATAACAGTGACCCTTCCAATACTGCCCCTTGTGGTACCTGTCTAGTAACAGTGCTGCCTCCAATACTGGCCCCTGTGGTACCTCACTAGTAACAGTGACCCCACCAATACTGCCCCGTTATGCCCCACTAGGAACGGTGACCCCTCCAATACTGCCCTCTGTGGTACCCCACTAGTAACGGTGACCCCTCCAATACTGCCCCCTGTGGTACCACACTAGGAACAGTGACCCCTCCAATACTGCCCTCTGTGGTACCCCACTAGTAACGGTGACCCCTCCAATACTGACCCCTGTGGTACCCCAGTAGTAACGGTGACCCAATCAGAGTATGCAACATTTATAACCCCCTCTGCTTTCTATCACTGATCCTGTTACTTACACATTCTCACCCAGACCAAGCATTCTCATTTTATATCCCAACCTTTTATGCGGCACAGGATCGAACACTTTGGTAAAGTCCAGATACACAAGATCCAGTGACTCTCCGGTCCAGTCTAGAACTTACCTCCTCGAAGAAGCTGATCAGGTTGGTCTGATAGGAGCGACTCCTCATAAACCCGTGCTGATATGGAGTTATACAGCTATTTCCTTTGAGGTCCCCCAGGATAACATCTCTTTGAACCTCCTCAGACATTGTACCCACAACAGAAGTAAGACTTAGGCCTCCTACACACGGGCGCATTTGCATTGCGGAATCCGCGATGGGCGTCCGCTTTCAGACTCTGCAGCAAATACCGCCCCATAGCATGCAATGGCAAAAGGCCATTTCATCTCAAGAGGAAATAGATTGTGATTTTCAGCTCATGGAGAAGCAGTCGCAGCATGCTGCGATTTTGTGCAGGCTACGCATAGACTGCTTACATTGAAGTCAATGGAAGTCCGTCCCACAGCACTTCGGCAGTGAGCACTGCGGCAGTGAGCACTGCAGAAGTATCATGGGATCAGCGTCGTTGCAGATCGTCGGTGCCTACTGCGCATGCACGACAGAGTGGCGGCAGGCACATCCCCAGTGCTGAACAGAAGACACCGGACAGGTACACAGGGGTCACCAGTCGGGAACCGGGTCTAACGCCGCTGCAGGAAACCCACATGCGGGAATTTGACCCGCCCGTGTGCAAGAGGCCTTGCCGGCCTGTAGTTTCCAGGTTCACATTTTGACCCATTTTTGAATATCAGCAAACACCCCAAAACAGCTGTCTGTACATGATTTTCTCGCTTGGTTTCCTATTCCCAATCATTAAGACTTGTTAGAAAGTCAGATTGATTCGAAGGAATGCTGCCATCCAATAGCTGGAGCTGCAGAGGTATTTTTCCATCTTCCTTATTTGCATAAATTACCCAGAGGAGCTTGTATGACCTTATAAGTTTCCTTACTCACTTTCTAGGTGTCGCCACACCACTTTTGGGTGCTCTCCTTGGGGAGGGACTATGCCATTCCCTTTCACACTCACTCCCTGGGTGTCTCCATACACTCTTTAGGTGCTCTCCTTAAGGAGACACAACACCCCTCTTGACCTAATGAAAAGTGAGCGAGCCGGCGATTATTTTTATGCATGCTGAAACTGAGCGACAAACGAAAAGCAAATGAAAAGTGTGCGATGGCTCGCGTTTAGATGTAACAATTATTGCGCACTTTCGTTTAAGCGAATTTTGAATGACAATCATTACATCCAAATGGGCCTTAAGGGATTTTTCCAGGGAGAATACCATTGATGACCCATCCTTAGGAATAGTAGAGAAAAGGTAGACAGCAAACTTGGTCAGGAGTGTCTATAGACAAAAAATGCTCGCACTTCAGAAAGGGTTTGGAGCATAGACCCAACGCAGGATATCCAAAAGTAGAGAGGAGTGTGGCAGCAGAATATTGTAAAAATTAGTTGATCAGGACCCCACCAATCAGCTGATTGTGTGCCCGCTGACAGTGCCACAACACAGGGGTCAGAGCAGGAGTAGTGGAAGTCTCTGTTCCAACCTCTGTGAAGTGGCCGGCGCTTGTAACTGCAGGCATGGCTCACGTTGATTTCAATGAGAGCCACGCTTGCAGTTACAAGTGCTGGCCACTACACAGAGCAGAGACTTCCTCTCCGACCCCTCTGTTATTGCAGCGCTGTCAGCGGGTGCACAACCAGCTGATCGGTCGTGGTCCCGAGCGACAGACCCCAGCCGATCAATAGTATTTTCCCCGGAAAACCGAATGAATCGTTCAGTCTAAATGCAGCATAAAGTTTCTGCTTTAACAACTTCTAGTCACTGTTGACTTTTTTTTTTGTTTCACGCCCTGTTTACTTAGACTTACCAAGAAAAATGCCAGAGGAAAGAGAATAGCTGGTTGAGAATAATGGTTACAACCTCCCAAAACACATAATAATAAATTGTATACTTTATTAGCATATATGCTCTCTATAAAAAGACAAAGCCACTTGAAAATAAAAGGAGTAGGTGGCTAAACTAGATCTGGAATCTGTCCATAGAGGAACTAAGTGTATGTTAACTAGGCAAGCTGAAAGGGTACAATACAAAGGTTTGAGTTAATAGAGGTGCTATGCAAGCAGCCCAATTAGACGTTTCCTAGGTAAGCTGAAAGGGCCATCATTTATAGCCACTGTCATATTCACACAGCATGCTGTCCTCAGGGCAACGATATAACTGCAGGCAGCCAATACTGGGACATATAGGGTGTTAGATGATAGAGATGCTATAAGAAGCAGCCAAAATATAAGATTCAGTACTTTGTTATGCTAATTATGTCTTAATCACAGATTTGAAATAAGCTGGAAATATCAGAGAGATCTCTGTATATTCATATAGCGTATGAGCTGCTGTGCTGGTATGCTGTGCTGCTGTGTTATCCAATATATACTGCTATGCTGATTGCTAATCTCTATCACAACTGTGTTCAATGCACAATGTCAGAAGGGTCTCCAGTATACACACACAGCATGCAGTGTTTTGGGGCGAAAAAAAATCTGTACTGCACATGTGTTGGCTAGCACTTCCACAGTGCAGAACAAGACATGGACAGGTACGCAGGGTCACCAGCCACGTCACTGCCGGATTCCGTGCATGCCCAAGGCCTTGGGCTCTTCTCTTGTCTCTGGCAATTTTTTTGGTATTTGTTTAGCCAGGTATACCTAGGGCGGTCTCCTTTCCTTACAATCTGTTTACTTAGACGTCTTGTTAATCGATGCCCTTGCCAGTCCTGTGAGGCTTATTCAGATTCATCTAATGACTTTTAGGCTGGGGTCACACAGAATGTATTCCCGACAGAAATCTTGTGGTTTTGCCGCAGCGTAAAAACGCGAGATTTCCGTTGGGAAAGCGCTGCTTCAAAACCCACGGCACTTGGCCACGGATTTTGAGCGGCTTGGCCCCACGCTTTTCCGTTGTGGTCGGCGCTGCCATGGAGGAACGCGTGGTCGCAACGGGGGAAAAAAAAAATTTGACATGCTGCAAGCCGGGAAATCTGTGCCGCAGCGCGGGCTTCGGCCATCTTTGCCGCGATGGATTGGCCGTCCCGTCTGGACGAGATATGTGAAAAATCTCGTCCATATGGCTGGCTAATCCCAGGATTAGCGGCAGCATGCGGATTTGCCACAGCGAAATTCCGGACGGCGTTTCCGCGGCAAATCCACCCTGTGTGAACCCAGCCCTACTGTTTATGTAGCACTCTACTGCTCTATAGTGCGTCATGCTCTAATTCGAGCTTCTACTACATCCTGCACATCATTTCTGCCTTGCAACGTCTATTAAAACCCTGTCTTTAAAAGTTGTTAAAGGGCTGAATTCTGCTTTTTAGAGACCTCTGGCATAATACATAAATACATTAATTCACCTATTACTTTAGCCAACATATACGCTCCGAATTCCTCCCAGATTACACATCCAAAAACTACAAAAAGTAAAAAAGTTTATCATATGCTGCCAACTTAATGTGGTACCAGACAAAAAAAACTAACTTCCACTGGCGTCACCAGTAGGCTCTACTCTTTCCCCATTGATATATTTAGGTGTCTGAACTCCTCATCCAGAGATTTTACCTTCTACTCCACCTGCCATACATCCTTCTCCAGCCTGGAACTATTTCTGGTAGATACATGGACCCTTTCCTCTGTTAGCTCCTCCCTAATTGGCATTACTTCATAGTCAGACCGCTCTCCGATCGCTTTTACTCTTTCGTTAGTTCTATCTCCAAAAGGAGTTATTTGGAGGGTTCTCCTCTTTAGGTCTATAGGTGCCTGAAGTGGTGAGGCAGAAATCATATATAGGGGGGAGCTTTCTTAATTTGATAAATTACAATTTTAAATTTTTGATATTATAATATATAGTCATATATCAGTAATCAGTTTATGGCATCAGTAATCAGTGGAGATACCTGATGAGCCCTTTGAACTTAGATTTTTCTTTTAGGCCTATGCATTTCACCTCTGTATTGCTAGATGTCATGAGGGTTTAACATTACAATCAAAAAAATATTTTTTTTCTTTTTATTTTGGTGGTATTTTTTGATATTTTTTGGATTTATTAATATTATTTAGAATTTTTGGGGTCAGGTCTCTTTTGTCCTGACCTGGACAATACCTCTATCTAATACCTCTCCCTTCTCTTATCCCCTCCCTATTTTTAATTAGGGAAAGATAGGGAGAGGCAGGTCAGTTTCCAGTCCGGGGTCACCCTTTTCGGAGCGGTTACTCAGCTTGCTCATCTCGATATTATAGTTTGGGACATTATAGGATGAAGTTAGGGTTTTTTTTTGTTTTTAATATAAATTTGATTAATTAAAATTTCTAATTTTATTAGTAAAGGATCCAGTACACTTATGTGACTCTAATATCTCCAAAAGACGTCAGATTATAGAAAAAAAACACCCTACTAATGAAAATCCCCCACATAACAAAAGTTATACCCTTAGAATGCACCAAATATTTTTCGCATAAGGATACCCCTGAAATCGATGCAGGTTATGTGTGGAATGCTCATAAGGCGTTCAGTCGGGAGATTTTGATAAAACGTCGCTCACAAAATAAAAACTCATTAATGACCTTCTCGCACAAACTGCTAAAACTTGAACAAAATGTACAGTCCCCCCCCTTCAGATGACTTCTCTTCAGACCTTCTTAAAGGTGAGAAGTGACCCAGGACTAATTCTTTTCGAAGATTATGGGAAAAATGCTTAAGACCATTTCCCTCGGGATACTTTTCATCCTTCAATAAACCCTCAAAACTAATGGCCGCCTCCGTTACACTAAAATTCCATATCTTATCAAGTCTGATGCTCTGGCACTAAATCAGCAGATTACTAATGAATTTAGTTCTTACTATTCTAAAGACTATTTTTAAGTCCCAGAAAACCTCTTTAGGGCCCCCTGGGATGGAAGACTCTCTCTTATGTGTATGGGTTCAACTCAACTTTCCCATGAGAGGTGGTGTCAGTGGAAAGGAGGATAGGAAACATCAACTTTCAACCCCTGATCCTTTTATTCCCTAGGACAGGGGTCCCCAACTCCAGTCCTCAGGGACCACCAACAGGTCATGTTTTCAGGATCTCCTATGGCAAGAACACCTGTGGCAATGTCTGAGGCACTGACAATAATTACATCACCTGTGCAATACTGAGGAAATCCTGAAAACATGACCGGTTGGCGGTCCCTGAGGACTGGAGTTGTGGAACACTGGTCTAGGACATAAGCCTTCCCAGCTGGGGCTTATCTCCCTAAACACACAAACACTTGGCCAAGCTGTACATTCACATGTATGGGGCAGCTGATGGAAATGGCTGCCAGCTGAACAATTGGTGTATTTGCACCTTTAGCCCATTGCAGACAGTCTGAGCTGGCATTAGGAGACAGTGCCCAAGTGTCCATGGTCCGTTCCCAGTATTCGCTCTAAATATCCAAGCATTGGGGTTCCGCTGCTTATCTCTTTCTGTTGCAGGACAAACGCTTATTCCCGATCGCCTCTGTTAGGAGACCCCAAAAATCCTACTTGTTGGCAGCACATCACCCCCTTATAAACAGGTGATATGCTGCCAACGATGAAGAAACTATATGAGAAATGGTCGCATGAATGAGAATTTGTACCCATAGAGTCTGACTTGCCATGTGTAAAAGGCCAAGTTGGCGAGTGCCAATCAGTGCTGGTGATTGGCACCATATGTAAAAGGACTCTTAAGGGCCTTCGCATTCACGTAGGCTTATCAAGTCACGTAGGCTTATCAAGTAGAATTGATCAACAAAATACAAATGTAGGGCATCTGCAACCAACAGGTCACCCCTAACTTGAAACTCTTGAACCCCAATGCAAAATCTTTAGTCCCACCCTGTGTCATTTATTATGCTGGTGTCTTTTGGAGCAGAGGCACCTTTGGACCCCCTCAAGACCACCCTCGTCTCACAAACCAGGAACTACAACTCACTCATAGAGGCCCGCGACTGCCTGAATACCAATATCTGATGTTCTAGATCAGTTACGGAAAAACCGAAAACAAATCAGCATGGCAGCGTGCCGACCGTGTGCAACATGTATCGTATATCAAGGCTTAATTGAAGGGTGCGAGTGCCAATAAATGTCACAGTTGTGAAAGTACAAGGAAATACAGATTGGACGTTGCTGTGGGAAATGTTCATCAGTCTCATCCCAAAGATTGGAAATGTAACATCCAGGATGATTATCAGTTAGAGGCATTCTCATCTCCGTTTTTCATAGCCAAGATGGGAATCCATTGTTATAACTACTGGCCACCCGGCAGCTAACTACATAAACAACCGATTGCTTCAGTACAGCACTGTTTGCACAGCTCCCATTGATGTGAAAGCGTTACGGAAACGGTATAGCGTGCCGTGTTCCGCCGTTCCCGTAGCTCTCAATCACTCGAATAAGAGCTATCCAAAAACGTCTGCATTGAAGCGCGCGGCTGTTTCCACAGGTGGTCGGAAATAGAAATCCAGGGTTTTCCCATCCCAGCCCTATAAAGCCAAGAGGAGGACCTCTTTAACCCATTGATGTGAATTAGTGTCTGGCACGGTCTCTGTTCTTATTAGAGATGTAGCGCAGCTATGTATTTTTAATGGGGGGGGTCTGTCATTTCCTGAGTACCCCTTAAGCTAAAAGGTATTGGCTCATAGGGTCCACCAGGCTGAACAGCTTGGCAGCCCACAACCAAGGAATGTGAAGGAAGGAAACCGGGGGGGGGGGGGGGGAGAGCCTGTTCATACCAGCATATCTTTAGGCCGAGTGCTGTCTGAATTCCTGATGGCCTGTGTAAAGAATAGAAAAAAAAATTAAAAACTGCACCCAAAAAAAACCAAAAACCCTGAATGTCCTATTCCTGTCTTTTTTTCCTTGGAGGAGAATAAAACGTGCAATTGGGGATCTGACGATGCGCATATGAACGTGTATGGGGGCAGTTATCTAGACTGCCGGGTCCGCCGGTTGGACTGTGCAGCTCAGAATGAGCAGAGGTTTAAATGAATGCTTCCCCATAAAACTATATACCAATCTGCTCAGCTGCTGCTGCTATACAACATGCTGCCTGCAGAATGGACACCATGTTCGATCTGACAGGTCCCCTTCAAGCCCCCTATAGGGACTTTTTTTTTTTTTTTTAAAACAAAACAAGTTTGGCATCGTCGCATCCATAACGATCCATGCAATAAGTTGAACGCTCTTTTTATCCTTCAAGGAAACGGTTCTACTAAAAAGAAAAATGTCCAAAAACAAGCCAAAATGTTTTGCTCATTTTGCCTCCCAAAAAGGGAATAGAAGTGATTTAAAAAATAAAAAAAGCCTTACGAACCCCAATATAGTACCATTAAAACCTATAGCTCGTTACACAAAAAGTCTTTGTTACTTAAATCTCTATGTCTTCTTGTTGGGGACACAGCAAAGACCTGGGGCATAGGAGATGGAGACTAAGCAAAAAGTGTTAGCTCCTCCTACCAGCTGTACCCCTCCTGCAGGCACTATGCTAAATCAGTTCGTACACAAGCAGATCATCAACAAGAACAAAAGTGAACAAATGGTCAGTGCAACCATGTGGAACAGAGGAGACAATTCAGTAAGAAATGACTGACTCCTCAACTTAACACCTGGGTGGGTACCGTGCCCTCCAATGAGCGGGATGAAAAAGATTTTACAATAATTAATAAAAATCTTATTTTTTTTGTTCATATTATTGGGGGACACAGCAAAGACCTTGGGGTGTTCTAAAACAGTCCATAGGGAAGGAATGATTGGGGAACTGGCACCTGCAAGATTCTATGACCAAGAGCGTTGTCTTAGGATACAAATGTGTGCACCATGTAGAACTTAGAGAAGCTATGAAAAGAAGACTAAGTAGCTCTGTGAAACGCCCAAGAGGCACCCACCGCCTATGTAGAATGTGCCATTAGTCAGAAAGGCAGGTTTCTTCCCTTAGCTCATAAGACCTCTTCAAATCGCCAATTTGTTCTAGCGAGATGGGGAACTTTGAGACCGGCAAGCCATGCCTATGGCCCTCTGGAATGACAAAAAGGGAATCAGAATGGTGGAAGCATGCAGTCTGAGTCAAGTAAAATTTGTAGAGCCCTCACCACGTCCAGATGGGGGACACTTTTCTGTCGAGGGTGGGCCACTTTTGGGCAAAAAGAAGAGAGAACAATCTCCCCCATGTGGAAGAGGAGACCACTTTGTGGAGGTATGAGGGAACCAGAGAGAGCACCGCCTTGTCTTGGTGTAGCATCAAGAGGAGGGTTGACAGGAAAGAGCTGCCAACTCAGAAACTCATCTAAAATCAAGGTGATGGCCACCAAGAAAGCCACCTTTCAGGAGAGGAGGCTCGAAGAGGTTCGAAGAGTGCAGCTTGTAAGACGTCCAGAACAAAGTTGAGATCCCATGTCAATGTAGGACTGTGGTAGGGAAGAATGGAATGTGCCACCCCCTTGGAGGAAAGTACTGATCAGCTTTGTAGAGGCTAGCCTTACTAAAAAATAAATAAATAAATAAAATGGAGAGCACAGACACTTGCTCCTTCAGAGAACTAGGAGCTTAGCACCATTTCTAAATCTTCCTGGAGAAAGGAAAGCAAACAAGATAAGAAAATACCGCATAGGGTTGGAAGATTACGTTCACAGCAACTGAAGGATTTCCAAACTCTGTAGTAGATACGGGAGTAAGAGCATTTTCAGGTCCTTATCATGGTTAGGATGACGAGAATTTGGGAGTTCAATGATTGCAAGACTGGAGTCTCAACAGCCATGCCGCCAAACGAATATTGTGTAAGTTTGGGTAGCAGACTGCACCCTGTGAGAGTGGAGTAGCAGGTGCCACAGTGTGTTGGTGAGAAGCTCGACAAGCTCAGGTGTACCACGATCTGTGTGGCTAATCCGGGGCGATAAGAATCAGGGGGAAGGCCTTCCTAGTTGATCTTCCTGTGCAACCTCAGAAGGAGTGGAATTGAAGGGGAAGCATATGGAAACAGGAACACTGGGTCGCCAACACATCCACTGGCACAGCTTGAGGATCCTTGGTCCAAGACAAGGTGAGGGAACTGGTGATTGAACAGGGACGCCATTAAATCCATGGGTCGCCAACACATCCACTGGCACAGCTTGAGGATCCTTGGTCCAAGACAAGGTGAGGGAACTGGTGATTGAACAGGGACGCCATTAAATCCATGTCCAGAGTGTACCACCTGGCAGAAATTGCTTGAAACACACTGTGGTGGACAGACCACTCTCCAGGATCTAACCTTTTCCTGCTCAGGGAGTCTACAATAAAAAGTTGTCCACTCCGTCCAATCCAGCGTTCTTGTGGCTTCTGCCATGGCGCATCGGGTGGAAGTCAGACTCTGACCTTAGTGGTATGGAAGGACAGGCCAAGGAATGTCAGTTGATGGAAGGGGACTAGCATGGATTTGGGGTGGTTGATGATCCAACTAAAGAGGGCGAGAGTGTACAGTGCAGTGTGAAGGCTCTCAAGGTTGGCATCCTTAGACAGCGCCTTGATTAAAATTTCATCCAGATGTGGGTTAGGCACCAATCCCTCGATATGAAGGAGCACCATCAAGACTAAAACCCTTACCAAAAACAAACAGGAGGGGCTGTGGCCAATCCAAAAGGGGGGGGGGGGGACCACGGACTGGAAGTCATCCAAGTGAATCATGAACTGCAGGAAGCGGTGATGGGAGGGACAGACCGATATGTGGGAGGTATGAAATTTGCCCTGTTCCATTGAGGCAATAACCATCCGGAGAGACTCCATCCGAAAGTAGTGGACTTTGACGTGAAGCACTTGAACCGCTTCGTCAAGGACCAAACGAATCAACCCATCCATCTTTGAAACTACATAGAGGTTTGCGTAAAAACCCTTTGAAGCTCTAAGCTGGGGGTACTTCAACAACGACCCCTCCGATGAGCAGTGACTTGAATTGTTAAAAAAAATAAAATAAAAATATGGAATCTCTGGACTGGTAAAGCAATGGCAAGAAGCCATCAAGGGATGTAAAAATGAAAATGGACAGCGTAGCTAGAAAAGACCACTTCACACACCTAGGCATCGTGGATGTGTGAGAGCCAAATGTCCTGAAAAAGCAGAAGACCTTTGCCCACCCTGGTCACATTGGGTAGGGGCTGCCTTTCATTCAGAAGAGGACTTTGTAGCAGAGTTTGCAGAGGGCCGAGGATGGGAGTGGTTTAAAGGTTTCCTTCACTGATCCTGCGATGACTGTGGCTTGTCTGGAGAGTGTGTGCTGGAGCGACAAGAGAGAAAGTCTGGTCTCGCTTTCTTAGAGGAACAGCAAGCCGCCCTGTCCCAGTTCTTTCCTGTCCATTGCCTTCGAAATAATCTCATCTAGGCAACTATCGAAGAGAAGAAAGCCAACAAAGGGAAGCCCAAGTCAAAGACTTTTTTGGATGTGGCGTTGGCTGACCAGGATTTGAGCCGAAATGTATAGCGAATAGCCACAGAAAGCAGAAGCATGGGCCAGTGATCTGGTAGTGTCCAGGGAAGCTTTGGAAATAAAAACTTTTAGGCTTGGTAAAGATGGTGAGCGATTTATGTCAATTACTCCAGAGGGGCTCCTGATATGACGTCATGGCACAGTTGTCTTGCCCTTTCTAAGGAAGCTTTACCGACCCAGGAGGATGCAAAAATACATGTGAGGGCTGATCTGTTCACCTTTTATCACTGTGATCCTGAAAGAATGATGCATGGGTCATTGGCAGGATGGTGCGCTTTGCCAAGCGTGACACTGGGGGGATCCAGAGAGGGAGCAGATAACCAATTCATAATCGCGCCTTCTGGGAAGGGATACACAACGTCCAGTCTTTTAGGATTGGAGAAACGTTTGTCAGGAGTATTCCATTCCTTAGATAATACCTGATCAAATTCCGCATGAGTTTCCAACACGGCCGAGATAAAGCTGTCCACCATAGAGGAGATCTTTAGAGGATCGCTCTTAGTTTAGAAAGTGACAATGGTGTCGGGATCAGAAATAGCGCTCCTTCAGTACTGAATGGTGATATAACAGTTAAATGAAGTGAAGAAAAGAAGAAAAAGAACTTACCCGGTACTTAGTGAGTACCCCTGGTGGTGGGATAACTCACTAGTACCTCCAGTTCAGGGATAGCCTATAGGTAAACGGATCAGTCAATCCTTCCTCCCAATCCTGGCTGGAGAGCTGCTTGGATGTCTGGGGTCCCTAGTAATAGGGAACCCAGTGTAGATAGGAATCCAAAAATAAAAATATCCAGTATAGCGCTTCACGGGATGAAGGAAAAAAGTCGAGTATATATATCTACACCATAAAGGTGGGATTTTATTGCGACGCGTTTCTGCCCACTGTAGGGCCTTTTTCAAGCATATAAAATAACAGTATACAATCATTAATATAGATAAACGAAGTAACTTACAATTAGGAGTGACTTACAATTAGGAATGACTCCTAATTGTAAGTTACTTCGTTTATCTATATTAATGATTGTATACTGTTATTTTATATGCTTGAAAAAGGCCCTACAGTGGGCAGAAACGCGTCGCAATAAAATCCCACCTTTATGGTGTAGATATATATACTCGACTTTTTTCCTTCATCCCATGAAGCGCTATGCTGGATATTTTTATTTTTGGATTCTTAGTTTAGAAACCAAATCAGAAATTTTGTCTTCAGAATGGGAATCACTGGAGGGGACCTCAGAATGTAGCTATGGGGATGGGGCTGATGTGGAGGAGGGAAGCAAAGATGAGGGTCTATAATTATCGGAGAATCTGCCGCATTTACTGAGTTTTCCCCTGACCTGATCAGCAATGGGCGAATCCTCGTGGTCCTATGATTGCAGGCGAGTGCTGAGTAGCAGAGCTTTAGACCCAGAGGTTCGGGATCTGGCACATGGTGAAGGACGCCACAGAAAAGCATGGCAGCACACTGAAGCAAGGGGTTAAACCAGCATCAGAAAGAGCAGGGCCTGATGAGGGGTGAGCAGCGAAAAGAGGTACCAAAGACAAGGCGGTAGGAGAACCACGCCAAGGACCGAAAAGGGAGAGGCACGGAAGGGAGCAAAAATTCAACTAACGATCACCATCATCTCTTTATCCTTCCACATCTCTCCTTGCTTTGGTAGGATCCCAAGCCAGGGAGGGATTAAGGGAAGGCAGCTTAGGCAGGTGCCCAGGGAGACCAGACTCCTGTGACCACCTTTTCTTTTGAAGGTGGGGCAGGAATAGCATTGCTCCAATGCCACTCCTCAGTGTGGTAACAGCGAGTTAAGGCCACCCTGCATTCCTGGTCTGATGGGGCAGAAGGTCAGAGACACAGGAGACCTGGAAAAGAGGAAGGTCTGCCTCCTATGGACACTAAGATATTTGATTCAGCTTAGTGCCTGCAGGAGGGGTATACCTGGTAGGAGGAGCTAATGCTTTTTTTTTTTTAACTTAGCATCCGCCTCCTATTGGCAGCAGCTATACCCAAGGTCTTTGCTGTGTCCCCCAATAATATTGACAAGAAAACAAGACCTCACAAAGCTCAGTTGATGGAAAAAAATATAAAGTTTAAGATTTTTTAAAAAGCGCTGTGGAATATGTTGGCGCTATAGAAATAAAGATTTTTTTTTTAAAAACCCCACACACAATGGCAGAATTTTAGCCATGTCCTCCAGAAAAATAAAAGTTATGGCCTTTGAAAAATGGAGATGCATCCCCCCCCCGCCCCCAGAAATCATTATGTCCTTATATCTGAAGGGGTTTAGCGATCATAAAAATACTCGCTGATCAGCTGTACATTGCTCCGTGTGAACAGGGAGATGGGCAGCCGGGACGAACGACTGGAATTCCATGACAAGTTACCAGAACCAGTCAGTCGCAAGAAATCCAACCCGGAGGGGTTTACTACGATCATCTGGTCACTGGAGCTTCCGAGTTGCAATGTGGCAGCATTCACTTACATTAGGCAGCAATGTAGCGGGGGCACCGATCACACCCGAAATCACCTCGCAGCCCGCCATAAACTCTGAAGTTGCAAACATTTGCTGATAAATCCTTCAATGTGAGAGTATTAGGCCATCCGAGTCCGGTGGTGGCGATATGTCTGCAGTAATATACGTCGTCACAATAAGCCCTCCGCCACCACGGCTCATGCTCTTATGTCAGCCACAATGGCCAGGCCGTAGCTGGACATGCAACAACTGCAACTCCAAGTGCAGCCCGGGAAATAGCGGCAAGGTAGCGAACGCTGCAGCATTTACAGCCCTTGTGAAGCTCCACGTAGCCGTTGCCTCATGGGTGGGTTGTGGCAGCGATGACTGAGAAGTTATGGGGGAAATTAAGAATGGCTTTTCATACGCCGGTCTTAGTATGTCCCCCAGCGGACGATGCGCCTAATGTATGAAGAAGAGCAAGCCCCCTCATATAGGAGACATCTCAGCGCTTCCTACACAGGAATGTATGCCGGTGCTCCCTGGCGTAAAAAAACTATACAGAAGTGTCAGTGCAGGGCAGCCACTCCCCTTCCAACATGCCACGCCCCTTTTTGTAAATGTGGCGAGTATAGGTGCAGACCTCCACAAGTCGCAAAATGTTGCCCCCCCTATCGACCTGCCCCATTTTTGACAGCAGCAATTTTCTAACTATCTAAAGCACACTGTGCACAGCTCCGATTGGGCAGTGCTGATCACGGGAACAGCTTTGTCCAATCAGAGAGCAATGCAGGGAATTAGGTAGTCTGAAGATTGCATCAGCATCTTGGACAGCTGCAAACAGGACCCAGAATCAACAGATCGGTGGTATGGCAAAGAACAACTGCAGGTAATAAGTACACACCCTCCCCCCCCCCCCTTTTTTTGGGCTAGAGACAGAATTTAGCCCTGAAACTGGAGGGTCCCTTTAAGAGGTGCAAGCCTCATCTATCATAAACCTCCATGCACCAGATGGAAACCTATGGCAGCTCAGAGCTGCTATGCAGTATACATTACAGTAAATGGGGCGGTCCGCCATCACTAAAGTTAGGCCTGGCACTTTTTTTTTTTTTCAAAAAGGTCTAAAAAAGTTGCAATTTTGCCATGTGCACCAAAACTGCAAACTTTTGCACACCAGAAGACATCATGAATATACCTCATAGCGTTCTGGCACACCGGTCCGTACAGGAGCTGTAGATACCTCAAGACTGTTTGCAAAAGTTGCCTCATTTCTATGCAGCGCTGCGAGCGCACAAAGCCACAAAAGTCACTAAAGTACCCCAAAACCCCCCACAATCCCCCCCGAGGGATAATGAATTGGATCACGAGGAAGAAAGGTATAATATATATTTATACGGATATTTATATATATATATACGGTGTATACACAATTCAAGTCTAAGTGATGTTTTACAAAGACTGGCTTCTCGGACATTAGTGAATCATAAACCAGCATCCAGCACTGAACTCAAATTAAAGGTACAGCGTCACAAATACCGTTCTGCCTTCATGGGTTTTCTTTTTTTTTTTGTTCTTTGAACTTTCAAACTTTAAAACAGTCCGAAGTCTGGATGTTACACGTCTGATAACAGGAAAATAGGCACTGAGGAGTTAGGTTACCTAAACGGAACATAAATAACACTTGGAGAAAGGGAGGGTGGGGGTTAAGGTGCTAGGTATCGAGGAAAATGATAAACTGGTGTCGGCTTCTACCATCCGCGATATGCTCACAAACCAGCAGTCTGCGTGGAAAGCACTAGGGGGCTTCTGGGACTAAAGAACTGATGAGTAAGCGTCACAGTGCCGTACGTTTCATAGTGGCTGTGCCTGGTATAGCAGCTCAAATGCTGTTTATTTGAATGTGACAAAGCTGCTATGTGATAAATGAACGGGATGCAACGAGAAGAGACAGCGGCGCTCACCCGCTGTACTACAGGAGTCCCAGGCAGGGGACCCCCCAATGATTAGATGTGGATAATCTGTCCTGAGGAGAGGTCTTCGGTGTTTTAGTCCCAGAAAACCCCTTTAAGAGGAGTTGTGCAAAGTTGTAAATTTATGCCCTATTCCCAGGACACATGTGACCGCCGCTCCAGAAAAGGGGGACACAAAACACCCTTTCTTGTGATCGGCTGAAGTCCCAACAGATAAGTTTAAGGGTGCGTTCACATGTAGCAGAATGGTGCTGATTTTGACCCTGACCCGCAGCAGACATCACCAAGTCAATGGCAAGGGCGAAATCTGCTGCAGATCCATTGCAAAATCCGAATCAAACTCGAAAAGTTGCGAATTATGACTCGGCTCTACACCAAAATCTGCTATGGATGAACATACCCGTGGGGCACGTTTACACATACCGGATAATTGGGCGGTTTTTGTTCACAGCGGACAATCCACGCCACGTTTTGCATCGAAACTACGTCAAAATCTGCGCAATTGAAAGGGTGAAGTCTGTTGTGTATCTGCATCAAACACACCTCAGTCTATGGATTTTGACGCATCTTTTATGCTGAAGTTGGTGTGGATCGTCCATTAAGGACAACCTGCACCATTTTCCAGTGTGTGTGTGTGAACATACCCAGAAGGGGTTGTCCTCAGGACAGGTCATCAATGGTTGATCGGTGGAGGCCCACATCTGGAGATCCCTACTGATCAGCTGATCTAGAGTCCGCGGCCAATGCCAACAGAGCCAGAAGCGGACGGCTGGGTGGGTATTGAGTTCACGGAGAGCGATGCCTGTATTACCAACCTCGGCCACTACCCTATGGACAGAGCCTGAAGCAGACAACCGCCAGGTGAACAGCTAATTGGAAGGGATCCCGAAGTGGAAGACACCCACCGATCCGCCATTGATGACCCGCCCCGAAGAAGGAGGTGCATTCACACGGAATGATGATTATGGATATAAAAAAGTTCTGCTCATGCGAACCATAAATCACTCCGTCTAAAAGCGCCTTAAGTCATCGATAGTAAATCACGGACAACCCCTTTAAAACTTGTCAGACCGTCTTCAAAAGGAGCAATTTGTGATATATAAACAACCTTTACGCAATAGATGGAGGGATTCTGCTGGCTGAACCATCCGGATAGCAGTTGCTGGCGGCACCCCGTCATGATGAAGACTCGAGAGCGCCATGAGCATCGGTTCAGGAAACAAGCTGTCCGCATCCTCGTTGTGTAGGCACCACAAGCACTTGGCGTACGTCAGGGGTGGGTCATTAACAGAGACCCTCAGCAAACAACAAATAAAGCTTTCAATGGGTACATCTTGGAATTAAGCCGACTGAAGCAGAAGTGGCATGGCTTTGTTCTAGAGATCGGTGGGGAACCTGGTTCGTGGACCCCCACCAATAACATATAGCCTGTAGAGGGTACGGGCACGTCTGGAAAAAAAACAAAAAACCCTGCGATTGCTCCAGTGCAATAGACAAAAGAAACTTTGCGCATAGTTTGGGTTAAAAATCTTACCGTTTTGTGCACACAGCGCCTATGCATCACCGTGGTTACAGACTACAAACAAACCCTGTGCAGTCTGATCCTGCAGTCATAATACAAGGAGTAGAGTAGGACCAAACACTGAAGGGTTTTGGTTTGCAGTTTGTAGCCATGCACACCTACTTTGTCTGCGTATGAGCTGCATACAGAATACGGCAGGATTACATGTGCAAAGTTGTTTAAAGAGCCACTTCGGGAAACTTCATTTCTTGGGAGTTTCATAGGGGTAACACAGAACCTGGGTATAGGCTACAGCCACTAGGAGGCGTGACACCAAGAAAGATCGAAGCCAGCTCCTCCTACGCCGGCTATACCTGGACTACTGGCACTGAGCTAGTCTGTTTTACCTTAGTGCCAGTATGGGGCAGGCACTGACCTGGATATCTGGATTCATTCTACTCAAAGTCTGTTTCAATCTTCTTCATCCTTTAGGTCGGACAAAAGAGGAATGGGCACCTCTGTCTTCCCAAGTGTGGGACGATTGCATCAACCTGTCCTTGCTCACAGATGGCCGGACCACGACTAGGAGGCTATTTGGGGAAGGACGGTCTGCAGTATGCCCACAGCAGAGACCTGCGAATTCCCTTTTGAACTACAGGACGGGTGAGTATATTTATGCCTGGGTAAAAGCGTCAGTCAGAAGGTGTTGCAGGTAGCCGTGGTCCAGCAGTTCGCCTTAAGCCCTGTTTTTGCGTTTCCTGCCCCAGGGCCTGCTTTTGGACATCATGGACCCGTGTACCCCAATGAAACGCCAGAGAAAAAGAGGTCTTTTTTTTCATTGGGGAACACAGCACCCACCCAATTTTTTTTCCTGACATTACTGAGCCCTTCTCGAATGAGGCATGTTGTTACTGGTTTGTTCTGTTCCTTGGCTTGCGCTTCTCCTACTGCTGATGTACAAACTGATTAGCTCAATGCCAGTAGGCCAGGTACAGCCTGCGTAGGAGAAGCAGACTTACTTTTAATTTCACACCTCCTAGTGGCAGCAGCCGACACCCCTGGCCCCGAGTTCTCCAGTGAAGACTATGCGAAAGATTTCACAATAAGTCGAAAATCCTCTTGTCTGGGTACAATGGCATACAACACATACTGGGGCAGGCAATATACCTCATTGATTGACGAACAGCTCCGGTCTAGTCCCCAATCATCTCATATGGCCCATAGTGTGCAGAGGACCGGAAGTCACCATAGTTATTGTGGCTCTCATACCAATGAGTAGAGCAAATCACCTCTGGTCCACACAGCGGACGCTGGAGGATCCGGTTGGTCACAGTAGAGGTGACATGAAACAACGGTGGGGACCAGAGCAGATATCTCAGCAAGGAAGTAAATCGATAAGCATATTATCTGCCCCATTACACACTGTATGCCAACTGCACCCCAGAGGAACAAGAGAGAAAAAAAGTTTCCCTGGAGTTTTTAAAGTTTGGTAGCATTAGAGCAATCCTTTCTTGCACAAGCTTCTATGCCCTTTAAAGACGTGCAGTCAGTATGTTGCGGTAGAACACAGCAGGTAGGACCCGCGTCCAGTAAATAAATAGATTTCTCAAAAAGGAAACTACCCATTTTGCCCAAATCTAACATAGTGAATAGTTCTGCAGTAAAATGGCGTTATACGCACTATGGATTCAACGGATCCATCAACAGCGTTAACGTTTCTACCGTAACCTACCTCCTAATGGCTGCAAAATAAAAAAACGAGAACTAAGAGGAAGAATAGCGGTAAGGAGTAACCTGCAAAAGGTGCTCATTGTTAACTGTGGCATTGAACTGCATGGGAGGGTAAAGTGGAACCTACAAGAAAACCGCGCTCCGTCTGCGCCTCGGTTGCCCACCAGTGCTCAGTCCAATAACCACGCTGCTAGCTAAAACAGTTTTTTGTTATATACACAGTTACTTCCGGGTTCGGAGGCGCTTTGATTTCCTAGGACAGTCCACGCCCCCCACTGCTTTCTTCCGTTTCCGGGGGGACTCATCCCTGGGGCCGGAGGGGCCTACTGCGCTTTCCACCACATCACGCAGTTTGTGCTCTAACTCAGCGAGGCGCACGTTCTGCTCGCCTATGATTTGGGTCTGTTCTAGAAGTTTCTGGTCCTGGTCTTGAAGCTGTTTCTGCTGCTCTTGTACCTTGGTGCGGAGCTCAGACAACTCCCGCCTCAGGACGGTCAGGCCGGCTCCGTTGGTTTTCACTTGCTGTACTAGTTTTGTTACTTCCTGCCTTGATGGGTTTTGCTTGGAGAAGAGCTGCATTGTACTTAACGTGGTGGAAGGGCCTGGAACTAAGAGCGATAATTACTGGTAAGATAAGAAATAGTCCTTGGCAGATGTTAATCAGTACAATCACACATCCTCTACCAGTCACAAGGCTGTCGGGGCACGCTTGGGAGTTGGGCTTTCGTAACAGGTTAAAAGGGGTATTCCATGCACCCAACCCCTTAAAGTACTAAGGACCTAGTCTCACGATAGATCAGCGGTAGCAGGGGGCCGTTGCTCAGGATCTCACTAGCGATCACCCCATCTCAGCCCCTGCATTCACTGCAGCGGGCCAGATGCTGACGGCGCTGTCATTCCACTCTCATAGGAGTGTTAGGTTTTGGGTTTTTTTTACAGCATTTAGTGCGTCATTTAAATTGACCTCTAAAAATGCTGTAAATCGCCTCCATTGATTTCGATGGAGCTTCTCAGAACAGCGTTTCGAACGCTGCCTGGTCTATGTTAGTGCGTTTCAGCGTTTTTTTAACACACCTCATCACCCATTGTAATGAGGTGCGTTAAATGCTGCTGAACATGTTTGAAAACGCTGTAAAATGCAACGTTTTTACTATCACCTTTCTGAGACTGGCCTCAGCATTGGGGTCATAGCCACAAATACCATAGAAGGTATATTGTTGATTTCAATAGGAGCTATAACTTCTATAGCACTTCCGTCTTTGACTGCAATGCAGATGGCCGGCCCAAATCAGGTGATCGCTGGGAGCGGGCATGTGCTGATCGACTACTGATGACGTGATCCTGAAAATAGGTCATTAGTGCTGAAAAGAGGTTAAATGCCTGGAATACCCCTTTAAAGGCTACAGGCCTATAAGATAGCAAAAACAATGTAACCTAAGGCTTGCTGACAATTTGCAGACCCCACAGCTATCTTTTTCTGATACAGAAGTAGTCAGTGTCCTCCTTAGTAAATACTACTGTAGGTAGATACTAAAGGTGCTTTTACACAAGTCGATTATCAGGCCCAAACGTTCGTTTGCCCAACAATCGAGCCGTGGAGCAATGATCAGCTCCAGCCTCTCTGTTCTTCCAGTCTCTGTTGACGGAAGAAGCCAGGTGACTGTTGTCCGCCAGAGCCCAGAATGCGAGTGCTAATAATGCTGCAGCCTCTAATTGGCAGGTTTTGGTCACCTGACTTCCGCTGGCAGAGCCCAGGACAACAGCGGGCTGCAGCTGACGACAGGTAAGTACTGCTTGATTTGGTATTTTATTACGTCTATACCTGCCCTTTAAATTTCAAGAAGTAACTGGAGAACCCCTTTAATACAATCAACTTCCCCCCCATAAATCATTGGTCAGCTACACCGCTTCTCCTTTAGATGAGGAGATATGCAGGCGACCAGCTAGCAATTTTATGCCAATGAACTCAGCTGTTAGAAACAAAATTATTTCCCATGATGCACTGCTGTAGTCCGTTCTGGTGCTACAGTATGACTGGGGTGGTTACCACTGAAGGTAGTCACTATACCTGGAGGAGAGCCCATGAGCCGCCCCGACACTTCAGAACCAGGTAACTTCTTCTTGAGGATCGGAACAATCTTTTCATCAAAATACTCCATTGCCATAGAGGAAATGTCCCGTAATTCCTGCAGGACCTCGTGGGCTCGCTGAGGGGATCTTGTAGAGTTAACATATCGTAGTACATTATAGATTTCATCGATGACCTGTAGGGGAAACAACGGTTTGTAAACGGCAGACTACTGCTATAGTAATAATACATGTGCTTCTTAGCTCAGCCTAGGCAAACACACATCTATTTATTCATAGATCTGCCTTCATAGGAAATCGCTAGCAGTTAAATGGTTAACAAGCTCAATATTATACCCTGGTATGTGCAAGCAGAATGTTAAGTTACACTCCCACAATCCCCTGCAGCTTGCTCACAAGAAACCCATCTAGAAAGAACACTGGGACCGCACACACTGATAATGAACACAGTATAAGTTTGGTTTGTTCTCATGTAGTTAGAGGTGACGTGTTTGGTAGCGGCATACACCGCAATACACATGGTAATCAGAGTCATTCCATACTAATTGTCTAACCCCTTAGTGACGTCCGAATAGTCTTTTTACGTCCTGCCATTGTGGGACGTGTATGGAGGGAGATAGCGCTGCGGGCGTCAGCTGTTTATTACAACTGACACCCGCGGGCAATAGCTGCAATCAGCCGCACGGCCGATTGCAGCTTTTAACCCTTTAAATGCCGCTGTCAATTCTGACAGCGGCATTTAAATTCCCTGACCGATGTTCGGGGGTCCCGTACGCCCCCCCCCCCCCCCCCCCAAGGTGAGATCAGGGGAGCCGTGCAGGTGTCATGACAGCTGGGGGCCTTCTGAAAGGTTCTATGGCTGTCTTGGCAGACTGGCCATCAAGCCATCCCCGTGGGGTGGCTTGGTAGGCTATCTGTCAAAATGCAGTATGATGTAATACTACGGCATTATATAATACTGCAGGAGCGTATAATACTGCATGAGCGATCAAAGCATCGCTGGTTGGGGTAAAAATAAAAACCAATTAAGTTCTATTTTTACTTTTTTTATTTAAAAAAAGTAATAAAAAGGTTAAACTCCCCCCCCCCCCCAAAAAAAAAACACCCTTTTGCCATATTTGCAATAAAAAAATCTAAGTAATAAAGCAAAAATGCGTGTTTGGTATCGCTGCGTCCATAAAAGTCCGATCTATCAAAGTACTGCATTATTTTCCCCGCACGATGAACAATGTTCGAAAAAAGTTAAAAACCCCAGAAATGCTCTTTAGTCACCCCGTCTCCAAGAAAGAAAATGTAGTAAAAAGCGATCAAAAAGTTGTTTGTATTCAAAAATGGTATCAATGGAAACGACAGAAAGTACCGGACAAAATGAGCCCTCGCATAACCATGGAAAAAAAAATAAAAATAGTGGGCAGAAAATAGTTTTAGAAAATTAAAGATCTTAAAAAAATATATATATATAAGTTTGGTATCGTAGTAATCGTACCGACCCACAGAATAAAGAATAAAGTTATGTCATTTTTGTTGCAGTTTGAATGTCGTAGAAACAAAATGGAATTTTTTTGAGGTTTTTCAGTACATTATACGGTACATTAAATAGGACCATTAAAAAAAAATATACAACTCGTCCCGCAAAAAACAAGCCCCCATACAGCGACATCGATGGATAAATAAAGGAGTTATGATTTTTTTTTTTTTTTTTAAAAAAGGGAGAAGGAAAAAAACAAAAATGGGAAAAAGCAAAAAAGCTCCGTCACTAAGGGGTTAAGGCCACCGTATTTACGTGCTGTATATTCGCCCATGTGAATGACTGCATTGAAAATCAATGCCTCTCATGGGTGCGTATATACGCCCAGGCGTAAAAGCGCGCCGTTTATGCGCTTGTGTAAAAGAAGCCTTATGGTTGCAGAAACTTTACACGGAAATTCTGCCCCGTATGATCACAGCCTGAGGGCTTTTACCCACTTTTTTTGCGCTGAGATATCGCTGCGTTTATTTTTTTTTTAGTGCTTTTATTAGACAAATCAGGATAAACATTGACATTACAGTAGTTTTGCAGATTTTCTTCAGAATTAGGCCACCTGCAAATGGCCGGGTCGGATCCGGCAGCGAGAATTCTCACCACGGGACCCGACCCGAGCGCCTGCAGAGAGCAGAGTGTACTCACCCGCGCCCAGCAGCTCCGGAACTTTCATGTGCCGGCGCATGCGCAGACTGGAGCCGGGTGAGTGACGTTTCTGCGAGCCCCGCACAGAAATAGAACATGCTGCGGTTTGTTTGCCAAGCGAGATTTCGCGCGGCTACATCGCGGCAGTCTGTATAGGATTGCGTTTGTTAACACAATCCTATGCAGGCTTCCAGTGGCGGAAATCCCGTGGGAAATCCCGCCGCGGAATTTCCGCCCATCTGCAGGTGGCCTTAGGTGGGTATGTCCGTGCGAGGCGCGCCATATAGTAGAACATGCTGCGATTTTCCAGGAAAAAAAACAAAACGTTGATTTCTACTCGGGGGCAGGAAAAAGCAATTTTCAGTAGCCCGCTCCGGATCCTGCAGTGCAAATACACCCGTGTGCATTCCTAAGTGTTCGCTGTGCTCTACCCTTATGTGTAATGTGCCGTATGATAACTAAAAGGGCCTTTTACAAGGCTCCACAATAGAGCAGAACAGTCGCTTGAACGCTCTTTTGCCCGAGTTGGCCCTGTAAAAGTTCAAATGATCGGCCGACAAACAAGGGTTTGCACGATTGTTGGCTGATCAGCTCATATATGCAAGCATGAAAATGTGTGAATGTGGAGATGTGCAGCCAACCAATGATAGCTCTATGGGGATGAACGACCGCATTCACAGTCACTAGCCTCCCCATAGAGTCTGATGCGCCCCGTGTAAAGCTCCAGTAGACGAGCAACGATTCTTGATCATCGGCACTTGTCTACTGGAGCAAACTGTTTAGTGTAAGAGAATCCTACGGCCAGAGTCACAGAGTTGTACTGCAAGTTGTACCTTGGAATGTGTGCTGTCTGGGCCATGTGGAAACAAACAATCGCTCATGTACATAGCCTCAGAGGCTATAATAGTCCGGGGATGGGAGAAAAAAAAAAAAAAAGACAGCCCTGAGAATTGGCCCTAACAGGCAAGAAACTATGCAGAGGCTGTGAGGCTTCACACGAGAACCAACACTGACACCTAGTGGCCACTAGCAAGAAGTGCCAGTTTCTATATCCATTTCCGATACCAGCAGATGCACTAGTTGTAGAACTAAACCTCCGTGTATACAGGCCAGCTGCAGGATTATGCAAACCAACTTCTAATTTTGCAGATTTCATTTAAAATGAGTTTCCTCCACAGACAAGTTATCCCTTATCCACAAGACAAGGGATAATATGCCGATTAGTGGGGATCCAAAGCGTAGGACCCCTCCCCCAACACTGATCCAGAGCACAGGGGTCTGAAGCAAACCACAACGAAAGCGGGATGAGCTGCACAAGCTCCCTGACCCTCCACTCATTTTAACGGGATTGCCAGAGATAACCAAGTGCTTGAACTGTTCTGCGACTATCTCTATCTTCACTGCAGTACTTCAGACCCCTGTTCTCAGGATCGTCGGGGTCCCAGTAGTCGTAACCTCACCGGTCGGCGAGTTCTCCCCTATCCTGTGGCTAGGTAATGTGTTTGCGTGAGACAACCCCTTTAAGAACTTCAGATCCTATAAACATTAACGTGGACTGGGATTTTAAACCCCCACTCTGTGCATCAAGTGAACTCGTCCCATCGCTGTCTTGTCCTCCTGTACCTCATGTCTGGTTTATGTCCCAAAACACCCCCCTACAGCCAAGCCTACAGCAGTGGATACCTATAGGGGGACATAAGCGGATACATTTGGCGCTAAACGCTGACCGGTGCAAGCAAATAACCGCACCCCAGTACAGGTCACAGACGTTAAGGCCCTTTTTTGGGGGCAAAAGAGAATTGAGAGATTCTCGTTCAGTCTAAAACGAGCTGGTGAGGTCACCACCAGGCCGGACGCCACCACCAGGCCGGACGCCACCACCAGGCCGGACGCCACCACCAGGCCGGACGCCACCACCAGGCCGGACGCCACCACCAGGCCGGACGCCACCACCAGGCCGGACGCCACCGGATCTCCTATTTCAGACTGCACGATTTTCATTGAGAATCGTGCAGTTCTCGTTCAATGATCCACATTCCTATGTGAAACACTGAACAATCAGGAGATTAAACTGCATGATTCTCATTCGTCCTTTGGTTGTTGACTCGCGATAATCGTTCTGTCTAAACGCACCTTTAGGGTGTGGATGGCGGTACCATCATTCTCATACAACCTTCCAGCCCTGCATGGGGATACTGGAACAGGCAGTGCTGTCTACACTGTCACCTCCAGGTGGAATATGGGGGAACAGGTGGACCGTGTCCCTACTGGACTTTACTCATGTTATATATTTTTAACCCTGTGAGGACAACAACACTACTTTGCCTCTTCACACCTAGTTAAGGCCCAACAACAAGCAGAATGGCTGGAATACCATGGGATCCTTCATTGGACTCCAGGTTACCTGCCTGTAAATGGTAGTTGTCAGGGAACCGCTGCGAGTATAGCACATGGGGGAGGGGGGGGGGGGCTCCCCTTTTGTCTCTGCCCTTGTATATCACAATTAGTATTCTTCACAGTATAGTCCTTTTAAAGCCAGACCATGCTCTACAGTTACTGCCCTGCTCCACCTGCCGCTCATGGTAAGTGTACTCAACTTTGGTCTGCAAGGGGTTAAAATGACTCTCTGCCTTCAAGACAAAATTCTCTCTCAGAAAATGGAGGTATATTACCTGCAGTTCGCCACGTCCCTCCAATTTGCTGTTTGGGGTGATTTTATGATCACTGCTGTCTGATTGGCCAGTACTAAATCACATGAGCAACACGGGCCAAACAAGCAGGTATAGAACATTGGAGGTCTAACACTAGCAATGCACTGTGGGGATTGGGTAGTCTGAAGATTGGGTCGGCCATCGTGCGCAACTAAGAGGATTGGAGGGACGGCAGAGAAGAATGACAGGTAGGTAGTACAACCCTCCCCCTTGGGTCCTGGGTCAGAGTTTTATCCCAAAACCAGAGGGTCATTGTAAGGCCCATTTAGTCTGCTTTCACAGTATCGGCCTGTATTCGCCTTACCTTGCCGGGGATGAAACAACACAGATTAGAGTCGACATATTTCATAAAAGTCATGTTAAGTAGTGAAAGTCTGGTCTCCACCGCGGCGAGGATGTCTGCGTGGCGAGCCAACGAGTGGTTCCTCCTTTCTGATTCTCGCCTGCACAAAAGAGAAGTTAGTCAATGAAGTAGAACAGACAATAGAGCCAAGCATCAAGTCCTTGGGGGAGGAGAGGGAGACATGGCCGCCACTACTGCGACGGAGAACGAGGCGTGAGCAGGTAACGGCTGCTGCTGGGGAACGGTCTCAATGGTCAGATAGATCTCAACCACAGAACTAGTCGTCATGCATTAAATATTGTACAGGTCATTTAGCCAGTGATCGGCCATCGGTACGCACCGTTAACCTCTCGAATTACCAAGCGAAGGACAAGACGTCTCCTGGGAAGGGCTGGATAACAGGAGTGCAGAGAGGGTCTTCATGTTTTATCATATACACTAGTAGACTGACCAGGCTGCTCTCCGCATGCGTGCCAACAGTCGGTGGGGGTCATAATAGAAATCAAGTCAGCACTGCTACAGGTGCATCCTGTATTATACCCCAGAGCTGTACTCACTATTCTGCTGGTGGAGTCTCTGTGTACATGCATTACTTATCCTGTACTGGTGCAGAATAGTGAGTGCAGCTCTGGAGTATAATACAGGATGTAACTCAGGATCAGTACAGGATAAGTGATGTATGTACACAGTGACTCCACCATCGGAATAGTGAGTGCAGCTCTGGAGTATAATACAGGATGTAACTCTGGGTCAGTACAGGATAAGTAATGTAGGTATGCAGTGACTCCACTAGCAGAATAGTGAGTGCAGCTCTGGAGTATAATACAGGATGTAACTCAGGATCAGTACAGGATAAGTAATGTATGTACACAGTGACTCCACCAGCAGAATAGTGAGTGCAGCTCTGGAGTATAATACAGGATGTAACTCAGGATCAGTACAGGATAAGTAATGTATGCACACAGTGACTCCACCAGCAGAATAGTGAATGCAGCTCTGGAGTATAATACAGGATGTAACTCAGGGTCAGTACAGGATAAGTAATGCATGTACACAGTGATTCCACCGGCAGAATAGTGAGTGCAGCTCTGCAGTATAATACAGGATGTAACTCAGGAGCAGTACAGGATAAGTAATGTATGTACACAGTGACTCCACCAGCAGAATAGTAAGTGCAGCTCTGGAGTATAATACTGGATAAGTAATGTACACAGTGACTCCATTTATGAAGATTCTGGAACTTTCTTCGGGCCACCTTTACATACTGCAGAAACATCCAGAGAAGCATTTCTGCCATTAAAGTACATATAATGGAAGGTCTGCCGACAGGTTTGCTCGGCTCTGAAGTGCAGCCATCAGGAGTCTCAGCTTGTCTAGCGCAGAGTTTGCCACAGACAAGATTTTCTAATTACACATCACGTTTGGGCTCATCAGAAGTGAGCGTCAGTCTCGTCCAGGGTATACCCAAAAAGAAGGGTAGGATGTACCCCACACCTCGGCTACAGTAAGGGGGCGCCTGTGCAGATGACTGCGCTTTCCCCATTCCTGTGGCTACAGAGTCACAACTCTCATCTATACAGGAGACTGACGATTGTACATATAAGGAACACGTCTCGCTCCTTGGCACCCGGCTAAGAAAGGATTGCCTGAGGCAGCGTTAGAGAGCGGGCGTACCTTGGCAGTTGTGCCTTCACCTGCTTCTGACACAAGCTGTGGTAGCGCTCCACCCGCAGGAAGCCCTGGTTCAGCATGCGCTGACACTCCAGATCCATACGCTTGCAGACCTGTAAGACAAAGCAGATGTGAGCAAGACAGCGGGAAGAAGAGCCTGCGCTGCTCAGGATAATGAAGGGAACACAAAGGGGGATTCTGGCCCCATTTAACCGTTTACCTATCCCCTGGATAGATCATCAGTAGTTGATGGGACGGGCCTCCGCTGCTCAGTAACTGCCATCCATCAGCTGATCGTCTGCTTACTGTCATTGCGGCGGGGCAGACGTCATTATCAGCAGTCAGAGAAGGATGTAGAAGTGCCGGCTTCGCTGCCGCTCTACTTCCTGCTCAGGACAAACATGGGCGCTCCCATTGATTTCAATGGGATTGAAGCAGACGCTCCAACCTCCTCCTCTGATGACGAGGCCCGGCCCTGCTGCACTGACAGCATGCAGGATGATCACCTGTGGATGGAGATCCCGAGCAGCAGACCCCCATCCGCCCGCTACCGATGCGTGATTTAAATGTTCCCTTAATCATTCTGTGCACGTTCTATAGACTACAGACCTCCCGTATAGCATCGTCATCCCACCTCCGCTGCTGCAGAAGCTCTTCGCCCTTACTGTGCAGAAGGAAATGGGGAAGGCGGATATCTAAGTATTGCTGTCCTGAGAGCGGCAGAAGACGACACACGGAGGCTTTCTATACATGGTCTTACTTGGCGGGTATAAAGCGGCCGCTTTACGTTTTTCTTGCCAACATCAGTCCTTGTTTTGTGCAAAATACACACACAGGGAACACAGATGCAAATATGGCATCCTGGCGAAAAGTGGAGGCAAGTCGCCCCCCACTGGCACCAAGAGAGGGGTCCTACTCTACCATTCCAGACCACCGTACTGCAGAATTAGGACCAAGTGCCAGGTATACGATTTTACAGATCCAATACGGTTCGGATTCCACCATTAGGATGCTTTCACAGGTCGTCGATTTGCTGCGGATCTGCAGCAGATTTCACCCAGTGTTCAAACAGAAGGGGTGCGATCTACTGCAGATCTGCAGCAAATCAATGACATGTGAATGCGTCCTTAAAGGGTCACTCCCGCCGCCACCTCCCGCAGTCCCACTGAAGTTAATGGAGCAGCAGCGTGCGCACTTGGCCACGGTGCCACCTCACTGATGGAGGGTGCAGCTGTCAGAGGTTTGTATGATAGGACCAGAAGCCCCGATTTAAGATCCTTCTACACGGGCCGATCCGGTCAGGCCCAGACGTTCCTTCGGATGCTCAGTCGCTAACGATGAGCGGACCAACAAGTAAACATTTGTACGTTGGCCGATTGCTCACTTCCAGCAGGCATAAAGATGGTTGCTGATTGGCAGCGCATCCCCCCCAATGTGAGCAGGGAGACAGAGTCAGCCAATGGGGACGACCGCACATGTGACTGACGCATTTTTTAACTTGGGCGCTGCAAACAGTTGGCAAGTTTTCTGCGATATGGTAGGAAAACAAGCCACGCTTCGGTTTTTACGTCTCGCACCATCAGTGTAAATTAACCCATTCGCAATGATATATTAATACAAAGTGCAAGTTGCACATCTCGTAAATGTACAGAACTCGCACGATTTTCTGGCCCGTGTAAATACGGCGTACAGAGGTTTTCCAGCTCTAGGACATTGATGATCTCATCTCCAGATAGGTCGCCGATATGTGATCAGTGAGGGTCCACTGCTTGGGAATCCCGGCAATCAGCCGTTTGCCGAGGTCAGGTGATCGCTGCAGCCTCTTCACCGCACACAGGCACAGTGCTGTATGTTGTCTAGTCGCTCAATCCCGTTCAGTTGAATGGCAATGAGCTGCTCTCACATTGTGCGACCCATGATCGTCCTTAGCAGGGATCACGGCACCTTCCAACAGCTGACTGGCGGGAGTTCCGAGTGGTGGACCCCACCCATTGGCAATACTAGAGTCCCAGGAACCCCTTTAGGGCGAGATTCCACGTTGCAGAAACGCTACGTTTACTATTGCACCCTTAAAGGGGTACTCTAGGCCCATTTTATCTTATGACCCGTCCTCCGGATAGATCCTAAGTGGTTGATGGACATGAATCCGCTGCTCAGGACGCCCGTACATCAGCTGATCATCAAACCCGCTGTCCAGTGCGGCAGGCCGGATGTGAGGAAGTGCAGGCGCCGACTTCACTCCCATCGAAATAAATGGCAGCGCCAAGCCGCTATTCCACTTCATGCCCAGGACAGGATGTCAGCAACGGGTGCAAGAAGTGGAATAGCACGGCGCTCCCACCTCCACCCCGTCCAATGAGGACAAGTTCCAACCCACCGGATGATCAGCTGATGGACCGGGGTCCCACGTGGTGGCGCCCAAGTTCGTCAACTACTGATGACCTGTCCAGAGAATAGTACATTAGTTCAAAAGAGTCCAGAACGCCCCTTTAATATCCTTAGCAAGAAGATGAAGGTGGCATTACAGGTCAGCGTCACCCAGGGGCAGGCTTATGTGACGCGCTGGCACACAATCTGCTGCCAAACAGGATGAGCTGCGGAAGAGCAGCAGCAACCAACATACACGGCGGCACGGGTCCACAATGCATCATCCCCGTATCCCCCTACTCACATCAGAGGACCCCTGCGGCTGCGAGCGTACACGGTGCGGGGTATTAGAGGCGACTACATCCGACGCGCTGGAACTTTCCCTTCTTGCAGGATCACGGCAAGGTTACAAAAAAAAAAAACAAAAAAACAGGCGCACTGTAAAAAAAAAAATACACCATATCGCATTAAAATAGGGCAGGCTTCACGTTTGCACCGTCGGCGTGAGCGAAGAAACACAAGTGCAAATTAACCCATTGAAAACAAACAAAAAAGTTGCGCATTTTTATCACTCGTGTAATTGAACCCTAAAAGCCCTTTTATACAGACCGACGACGGAAACCAGCAGCCCGTGTGAATACGCCCTCCATCAGATACACAAGTAGAGGCTCGCTGGTCAGCTGACTGGTCATAACACCCCTCCCCCCGTCCGCAGCACGTCACGCATCATACGCGATCTGTATAGGATGAACAGGTTGTCCGGGACAGCGGCCATTTTTTATTATCCCCAGGATAGGGCATCAATAGCTGATCAACTGGGGGCCACCTACCGGGAACCTCACCAATCAGCTGATCGCCAGCCCCGCTGTCAGTACTGCATCACATTCAGTAGGAGCTGCACCTGCACTACCAGCCCGGGCCACTGCAGTACAGCCGGCACAATCTGCGAAGAGGTGACTCCCATTTTCCCAATAGATGGGAGTCCCGGAATGGGAACTTACTGCAGTTTATTATGGCATATACTTAAGATGCACCATAAAGGTCTCAGATGGAAATACCCTTGCGGCCCCTGGAAGGGGTTCAGTACGTCCATGAGGCCCTCCGACCAGAACGTCGTGCCCCCCTGTTGTAAATGATGCACACAGATCAGCCGTAACATTAAATGGGTGAAGTGAATGGCAGCGATTGCCCATCGACAACAGCGACTCTCGGGGGGGTATATTAGTCAGCAGGCGGTCAGTCGGGTCTTGAAGTTGATGCGTTAGGAGCAGATAAAAACGGAGAAGTGTACGGATCCGAGCGACTGCGACAAGCGCCACCTTGTGATGTGTAGATGACGGGTCAGAGCGGCTCCAGAACGGCCGGTCTTGTGGGGTGTCCCGGTATGTAGTGGTTAGTACCTACCAAGCGTGTCCAAGGAAGGATGACTGGTGGACAGGGTGTTGGGCGCCCGAAGCTCACCGATGTGTGTGTGTGGGGGGGGTGACGACCCCCGTCTGGTCCGATCCCACAGAAGAGCGACTGTAGGACAAATCACTGATGATCGAAAAAGGTGTCTGATCACACAGGACATCGCGGCTCGCTGTGTGCGGGGCCGCAGAGCGGTCAGAGCGCCAATGTCACCCATCCACCACTGATAGTGCCATCAGAACTAGAGTAATGGAAGATGGCGCCCGATGTGACGGATCACGTGTTACACTAAGTGGACGGCCGGGTGCGTCACTGACCAGGGGAGGAGATGGCACCAGGATGGGGAGAGGACATGCCAGCGGGGCAGTGCAAGGGGCAATGTTCTGCTGGGTACTTGGGTCCTGGCATCATGTGATGTGACACGTACCACCTACCTAACATTGTGCGGACAAGTCCCCCTTCATGGCAGCGGGGTTCCATAACGGCAGCGCCCCTATCAGGACGGTAATGTGCCGGACGCACTGCAGGAACGGAGGAGGAACAGGACAAAGAGATGGAGGTGGTGACTTCTCCAAACCCCAGAGCTCATCCGATCGGGAGAAACAAGTCCGATCCACGGAGGTCACACCGAGCAACTTCCAGGATCGGCTGCTGATACCACGGGACACGTCGGAGGAGTCCGGGCCTCGGACGTCAGAGGGGCAAATACACAATATCAGTCAGGTGGTTATGTTACAGCTGATCGGTATCCTGAGGGAACACTAACCGCCCCCCTGAATCCCAACCCTTCACGATGCCGCGTCCTGCGCCATTCGGGCTCGTTCACATCAGCACTGGGGGTCCCATTCGCAGCCTCCATCACCGCTGACCATTAAAGCGCAGGATAAAGTAGCGCGGCGCAAGGTGTCAGAGAACCCCGTAAACGGACGGAAGCCGGAGTCCCTTAACCCTTTCCAACCCAGTTTGTATCCCGGTTTTCCTAGGGGGCTTACTCTTTTTCTGCCATTATACAACAGCGCTATCTGCTGGCTAAAGCCAGTACTGCATGAGGTGACACGTTGGATAGGCAGCAGAGAGGCTGGCAATATACAGTAAGAGAACCCCGACAGACGTCTTCCAACATCGGAGCTGCACAGCCTTAAATCATAATGTCTTCAGAGGTCAGACAGTGGATGGGAAAGGGTTAAAGACAACGAGGTCCGTTTGGTTCCGTTACACAACAGTTCGGTCTGCTGGAAGAAAAACGGATCCCAAAGCGCTCGTATGAGCGAGCGCCGAGGCCGCATTTGCGCGCTGTATTACACGCGTATTTTTTTTCCGTGTGCGTAATACGGAGAGTCGATACCCCGCTGACTTCCATTGGGGTATCCCGAAATCCAGGCACGATTAGCGGCGCTCCGATCGCACATAACAGCAGAGTGACGCCATCATGTAACAGCAGCCTCACGGGGGAAGCGCCCGACCGCCGTAAACCGCGAATATTGGGGCAGGTTCCACGAATTCTGCGCCAAAATCCACACCGCAAGACGCAGATTGGGGCTCTGCTGCAGGATCTCGGCCACGACATTCTGCAGCGCAGCCGCCCCGTGTGAACGCACCCGCCGCAGATTTCCATCGCGCAGAGCTGCTAACAACCGCGAAGCCACTAAATACAACTGCTAATATATTGGCATCAATCCCTTGCGCTACTTTTTTTAGGACCTCTGCTTGCTGTCAAATATAAACCCCAGTGACCATTCACTGACAGCAAGCAGAGATCCGGACAGCTGCAGGAGCATCAGAACACTGCAGCGCTGGATTGGAAGACTAGAAACCCTTCAAGAGGTTCTGCAGCAGCTCTGTCGTGAAGAGCACCCAGGAAGGGGCCATGCAGCCGCCATTCTGCACCCCCAGCAGCGCCCCCTGGCGGTGACAGCTCCCCTCACCAGGCGGAGTTGGCTGATCTCGTCGTAGGTCAGGAAGTTCAGGATGTTCTCGATGGCGACGATGGGCAGACCGAGCAGGGAGTTGCTCTGAGGGAGCTGGTGGCTGGGGCTGGGGGAGGAAGAGGAAGAAGAGGAGCCCCCCGGGCCGCCCTCGGTGCCCCGCTCCTCCTCGGCCGCCGACATCTTTCTCTTCCTCCTGGAGCGGTTACGTCCTCTCATGACGTCACTTCCGCCGGGCGGAGCCTCTTATCCCGGGCCGGGGGTTCTACGCCCGGTGCCGGTTGAGTGATGCGGTCCCGGCAGCGGCGGCCCGCCCGGGTGGAGAGACGTCCAGGAAGCTCTACAGAGGGCTGATGGCGGGGGCGCCCCTAGCAACCAATCACAGCGCAGCTTCATATAGTATGCGGCTCTCTTGAAGTGAAAGCCGCGCTCTGATTGGTTGCTAGGGGCAACAAGGATCCTTGCCGTCTGCGCCATACTTGTGTCCAAACCTGCTAGATCTATATATATATAAAGGCGAAAGCCCTCACTGACCGACCAACCGACTGACTGACCAACTGACTAACTCACTGACTGACTGACCGACCGACTCACTGACCAACTGACTAACTCACTGACCAACTGACTAACTCACTGACCAACTGATTGACCGACTGACTAAGTCACTGACTGACCAACTGACTAACTCACTGACTGACCGACCAACCGACTCACTGACCAACTGACTAACTCACTGACTGACCAACTGATTGACCGACTAACTCACTGACTGACCAACTGATTGACCGACTGACTAACTCACTGACTGACCAACTGATTGACCGACTGACTAACTCACTGACTGACCAACTGATCGACCGACTAACTCACTGACTGACCAACTGATTGACCGATTGACTCGCCACTAATTCTCTAACTTCCCGATGTCGTACACACCTGCAATTTGGCAGGAGAATTATTTAGGTCCTAAATAGGAAAAGTAAAGGGGTCACATCTTGATTATCTATCTCACCTCTATGTGTATATACTGAGGAGAATCTACCTCCCCTCTACATGTATATACTGAGGAGAATCTACCTCACCTCTGTGTGTATATACTGAGGAGTATCTACCTCACAACTATGTGTATATACTGAGGAGAATCTACCTCACCTCTGTGTGTATATACTGAGGAGAATCTACCTCACCTCTGTGTATATACTGAGGAGAATCTACCTCACCTCTATTTGTATATACTAAGGAGAATCTACCTCCCCTCTATGTGTATATACTGAGGAGAATCTACCTCATCTCTATGTGTATATACTGAGGAGAATCTACCTCATCTCTATTTGTATATACTGAGGAGAATCTACCTCACCTCTAGGTGTATATACTGAGGAGAATCTACCTCACCTCTATGTGTATATACTGAGGAGAATCTACCTCATCTCTATGTGTATATACTGAGGAGAATCTCCCTCATCTCTATGTGTATATACTGAGAAGAATCTACCTCACCTCTCTGTGTATATACAGAGGAGAATCTACCTCCCCTCTATGTGTATATACTGAGGCGAATCTACCTCACCTCTATGCGTATATACTGAGGAGAATCTACCTCCCCTCTGTGTGTATATACCGAGGAGAATCTACCTCCCCTCTATGTGTATGTACTGAGGATAATCTACCTCACCTCTGAGTGTATATACTGAGGAGAATCTACCTCACCTCTGTGTATATACTGCAGAGAATCTACCTCACCTCTATGTGTATATACTGAGGAGAATCTACCTCACCTCTGTGTATATACTGCAGAGAATCTACCTCACCTCTATGTGTATATACTGAGGAGAATCTACCTCACTTATCTGTGTATATACTGAGAAGAATCTACCTCACATCTGTGTGTATATACTGAGGAGAATCTACCTCACCTCTCGGTGTATATACAGAGGAGAATCTACCTCACCTCTATGTGTATATACTGAGGAGAATCTACCTCATCTCTGTGTGTATATACTGAGGAGAATCTACCTCACCTCTATGTGTATATACTGAGGAGAATGTACCTCACCTCTATGTCTATATACTGAGAAGAATCTACCTCATCTCTATGTGTATATACTGAGGAGAATCTACCTCACATCTGTGTGTATATACTGAGGAGAATCTACCTCCCCTCTATGTGTATATACTGAGGAGAATGTACCTCACCTCTATGTCTATATACTGAGAATCTACCTCACATCTGTGTGTATATACTGAGGAGAATCTACCTCACATCTGTGTGTATATACTGAGGAGAATCTACCTCCCCTCTATGTGTATATACTGAGGAGAATCTACCTCACCTCTATGTGTATATACTGAGGAGAATGTACCTCACCTCTATGTCTATATACTGAGAAGAATCTACCTCACCTCTATGTGTATATACTGAGGAGAATCTACCTCACCTCTATGTATATATACTGAGGAGAATCTGCCTCACCTCTATGTTTATATACTGAGGAGAATATACCTCACCTCTATGTGTATATACTGAGGAGAATCTACCTCACCTCTATGTATATATACTGAGGAGAATCTACCTCACCTCTATGTGTATATACTGAGGAGAATGTACCTCACCTCTATGTCTATATACTGAGAAGAATCTACCTCACATCTTTGTGTATATACTGAGGAGAATCTACCTCACATCTGTGTGTATATACTGAGGAGAATCTACCTCCCCTCTATGTGTATATACTGAGGAGAATGTACCTCACCTCTATGTCTATATACTGAGAATCTACCTCACATCTGTGTGTATATACTGAGGAGAATCTACCTCACATCTGTGTGTATATACTGAGGAGAATCTACCTCCCCTCTATGTGTATATACTGAGGAGAATGTACCTCACCTCTATGTCTATATACTGAGAATCTACCTCACATCTGTGTGTATATACTGAGGAGAATCTACCTCCCCTCTATGTGTATATACTGAGGAGAATCTACCTCACCTCTATGTGTATATACTGAGGAGAATGTACCTCACCTCTATGTCTATATACTGAGAAGAATCTACCTCACCTCTATGTGTATATACTGAGGAGAATCTACCTCACCTCTATGTGTATATACTGAGGAGAATCTACCTCCCCTCTATGTGTATATACTGAGGAGAATCGACCTCACATCTATGTATATATACTGAGGAGAATCTACCTCAGCTCTGTGTGTATATACCAGGGAGAATCTACCTCACCTCTAGGTGTATATACTGAGGAGAATCTACCTCACATCTGTGTGGTCAGTTACTCCAGGGGGCAGTATTGGAGGGGTCACTGTTACTAGTGGGGTACCACAGGTGTCGGTTTTGGGCCCTCTTCTTTTTAACATATTTATTAATGACCTGGTAGAAGGATTGTGCAGTAAAATATCAATATTTGCTGATGATGCTAAACTATGTTAAGAAATGAACTCAAGAAGACAGAATGCGGTTGTGCAGTGTCCCATAGGAAGACCCTGGACACCTGACATACGTGGGGAGCTGGGAGGGTAAAGTGTTGGCTTGTCACGGCGGCACTTACCAGGCTCCTTTTCAGAGGAACACACACAGCCAAGGCCAGAATATATGTATGGGTGTGACAATTAAAGGGTGTACCTCTACGCGGTGATCCATGCTCAGGACAGCTGTGTAGGAAAATTAAAGACTTACTTAGTACCTCTACACTGGCCTTGAGAAGAAGTAGTTACTTACAGCTGCTCTCTCACTTTTGGGGGCTCACTCCACTCACATCCAGAACACAAACAGCACGAGAAATCTCTCCTCCTCTTCCATCTTCACCACAGGAAGGCTGTAGGTGCCTTCATGAGGCTCTGTGTTAGGTGGGACAAGAAGGAAGACCCACTACACCGGAATATGGAACTCCTTTCCCGCTCTAAATCACTCACATTTATAACCTCCTCTCATACCACATGACATGATAAACTTGATACATTTACATGCAGGCTTTGGATGTTATTAACATTAACCCTTCTAGCGCTGCAGCTGTGCAACACACATACTGGAAATGACAAGACAGGTTTGCACAGTGCTGGAGGGGACAAGGATGATGTACTGGGTCACTACAGTTGCAAGTGGATCTGGATAGGTTGGGGGCAAAAAAGTGGCAGATGAGGTGTAACACTGGTAAATGTAAGGTTCTGCACATGGGCAGAGGAAATACATGTCACCATTACACACTAAATGGGAAACCACTGGGGAACACTGACATGGAGAAGGACAGCATTCTTGGATCTTGTTGCCACCAGAACTGTGGGTGGTGACAAGATACAGGGTATTTGACAGGCCGGCCACGCTCTCCTCTGAGGTCCCGGAAGTCACTAACAAGTTACAGCGGCGTAACCGGCGCTCCAGTGGCTTACCCCTTGGCACAGCGCCTTCTTCTTATCTGTCGGCGGCCTCCCTGCACTGGGCAGTGGCGGTGGAAGAATGGCTTTCCCGGTGGCCTCCATGCACTGGGCACTGGCGAAGGAAGAGCGGCTTCCCCAGCGGCCTCCCTGCACTGGGCTGCAACGCAGGACAATGAGGGATTGGCGGTTTAGTACCTTCCCTAGGGGCCTCCCTGCACTGCCCAGCGACAGCAGAAACACAGAGGGAGCGGCAGCACAGCGCTGCTATTACACTGAGTGAGGGAGGCTGCAGGGGAAGCCGCTATCTAACTGCAGGGACAGCGCTGGGGAGGGAGAGAGACGGAAGCTGCAGGGGAGTGGAGACACAGCAATCTAACTCTGGGGACAGGAAGGCTGCAGGGGAGGGTGGACGCTGCTAGGACCTTCAATGCTTGACCCAATCAGGAGCTAGGGGTGTGACAGTGGCGTTCCTCCTCTCAAACCCCTACCTTCCGGTGGCGTCAAGATATAATAATACCGAAAAGGACTTGGGGATTTCAGTTAACTGTAAGCTTAACTGGAGCGACCAGTGTCACGCAGCTGCTGCCAAGGCAAATAGGGTCGTGGGGGGCATCAGAAGAGGTCTAGGGGCGCATGGCGAGAACATCGTTCTTCTTCTTTACAAGTCACTGGTCAGACCACACATGGAATATTGTTTACAGTTTTGGGCACCGGTACTGAGGAAGGACATATCAGAGCTTGAGCGGGTACAAAGGGGGCAACTAAAGTAATAAATGGAATAAGCGGACTGCAATACCCAGAGAGGTTATCAAAATTGGGGTTATTTAGTTTAGAAAAAAAACGGTTGAGGGGCGCTCTAATAATTATGTATAAATATATCAGGGTTCAATACAGAGATCTCTCCATCATCCATTTATACCCAGGACTGTGACTGTAACAAGGGGGTGTCCTCTACATCTGGAGGCCAGAAGCTTTCTACACCTACATAGAAGGGGGTTCTTTACTGTAAGAGCAGTGAGACTATGGAACTCTCTGCCTGAGGATGTGGTGAGGGCAAATTCGAAAAAAAGATTACAAGAGGGGCCTGGATGTCTTTCTAGAGCGATACAATATTATATGTTATAATCATCAATAACTTCAGAAGGGTTGCTGATCCAGGGATTGTTCCGATTGCCAGATTGGAGTCAGGAAGGAATTTTTTTCCCTTAAATGGGGAAAATTGGTTTATACCTCATTACGTTTTTTTTCCCCCTTCCTCTGGAGCAACATTTGGGGGGTAATAGACTGAACTGGATGGACATATGTCTTTTTTCGACCTTACATACTATGTTACTATGTTACCTCATATCTATGTGTATATACTGAGGAGAATCTACCGGACCTATAGGGTGGATTCAGACAGATGTCATTTTCTCTCGTTGTACGGCCGTGATAATCATGGTAGTATAACTGGACAAAACAAAACAACTGATCTCTATGGGATTTCAGTGGTTTTGTTTTCACCACCTCTTTTCCTGCCCGTGATTTGTACGGCTGGGAAAAAATAGTACCTGCCCTATCTTCCCCACACATAGTGAATACCACGTGCCGGAGAGATCGGGCGGTCCTAGACTTCCCACCTCTTTTTTTCAAGCTCCTGGGCTCTGATGCAAAGTTTGAACTGCCAGCAAGGAAGAAGAAATCTCCCTCATTCAGGCGCAACTATGCTGCCAACCATAGTTGTGCCTACGGCCATCTAAATAAGCCCCCGTGTATATACTGAGGAGAATCACCTCCATGTGGTTTTTCCTGGATAATACGAAGAACCATGCAAAATGGTGAAAATATTTTATTCCTCAGATCCTCTGAAGTAACCACGGAAGTGTTGTGGGGGCTCCTGTGACCACCTTGTGTGTGCGGCCGAGCATTACCCTGCTGTAAACCGCCATGAGAGGAACACATGTGGCTGCAGGATGTCCTGAACATATCGCTGAGCTGTCATTGTCCCTCGTACCACTACTAGGGGGGGCCGACTGTCGTATGCAATGCCCACCCAGACCATCACACCAGCTAGGGGCAGTGTGCCGCTCCACAGCAAAGGCAGGATTGAGGCGCTCACCCCGAGATCTCCAGACACAAACACGGCCCTCGTCCGTGCCCAGACTAAACCTGGATTCGTTACCGAAGACAACCTGGTTCCCCTCCGCAGCGTCCAGTTTCATCGTCCACATCACCACTGAAAACGGAGGTGGTGGTGGGATTCAGAGGTCGTACATGTAATGGAGGCCAAGAGACCAAATGTCCTTCAGCCAAGCGCCTGGAAATGGTTCCGACAGACACAAGGATGTAACAATGGCGCCACCTTCTCTGGATGGTGGACACCGAAACAGTTGGAGCTGCTGGTGCTTGTCGGATAATTAGATGATCCTCTCTACAGGTGGTCTGTCGGGGGGGCCTGAGCCCGGTCACCTTGTTTGTCCGCATCCACTGGTCCCAACACCTCCTAACAGTCTGGTCAGACTCTCCTCTTTACTGGTGGTCTGTTGGGGGGTCCTGAGCCTAGTCACCTTGTGTGCCCTCACACATCCACTGGTCCCAACACCCCCTAACAGTCTGGTCAGGCGCTCCTCTTTATTGGTGGTCTGTAGGGGACGTCTTGAACCCGGTGACCTTGTGTCCCCCATCCACTGGTCCCAACACCTTCTAACAGTCTGGTCAGACGCTCCTCTCTACTGGTGGTCTGTTGGGGGGTCCTGAGCCTAGTCACCTTGTGTGCCCCCATCCACTGGTCCCAACACCCCCTAACAGTCTGCCTACTTGACAAAGACGCAAGTCGAAATGTTGTATAACTTTTTGTGGAAGAAATAAAAGAAAAATCTGTTTGGAGATCAACACCGTTTATGCTGCCATCATATTTGCTTTATTCTGGATTTCTTGGATCTGGTCGGATCAGGATCTTTCAGGTGGCTATGCATGTTTAAAGTCCATCCCTGATGCGGGTATAAGAAGTGTGCTGCTGGTATATTCTTTCTATACTGACCTCTTAACAGTCTGGCCAGACGCTCCGGAGTCTCTACTGGTGATCTGTCGGGGCGTCCTGAGCCAGGTCACCTTGTGTGCCCTCACACATCCACTGGTCCCAACACCTCCTAACAGTCTGGTCAGACGCTCCTCTCTACTGGTGGTCTGTAGGGGGCGTCCTGGGCCCGGTCACCTTGTGTGCCCTCAGACATCCACTGGTCCCAACACCCCCTAACAGTCTGGTCAGACGCTCCTCTCTACTGGTGGTCTGTAGGGGGTCCTGAGCCCGGTCACCTTGTGTGCCCTCAGACATCCACTGGTCCCAACACCCCCTAACAGTCTGGTCAGATGCTCCTCTCTACTGGTGGTCTATAGGGGGCGTCCTGAGCCCGGACACCTTGTGTGCCCTCAGACATCCACTGGTCCCAACACCTCCTAACAGTCAGGACAGACCGGTCCGGTGGGGGACAGTTCATCGATACGACCATCCAGCTTCTCAAATCCCAATAATGCGCCCCTCTCAGACAGTGGTTTGCGATGCGTCGTGCGGCCTATTCCTTCCGGTGTTAAGGGTCCCCAAGGCTGCATTCACGTTTTGGATTTGCTGCAGATTATTTGCAGCTGAAAAAATCCATGGCAAATGTACATTAAACGCCACGCCATTTTGATCAGATTTTGGTGGGCATTTTCTGTGGAAAGTCTGCAGCAAATCAGGGTGTGTTCTGCAGCAGAAAAATCCCCATCAATCAAAACCCAATGAAATTCAAAATCCAATTAAAGATGGTGTGGAATTTTGGTGTGGATTTTTTTGCTGTAAAAATTCCTCTGTTAAATTCCTCTGCAGCGCCCCCGCAGGAGAAATGAAACTGTGCACGTATTTGAAATCAATTGGCTGACCATGTTACATAGTGGGTCCTACAGAGCGAGACAGTCTTTGTAGCCGCTTTTCTCACTGGCTGATAAATGAGGGTCCTGAACGGGGGACCCCGCTCTATTAATTCAGTTTTTTAAAGGGATTTTGCAATATTAAATCATTGGCGGCGGTGGAGGAACGAACTATGTAGTAAAAAACAGCAACACTCTCTTCTCGGCTGCGCGCTGCCCTTCCGCCGTCACTCCGGTCCTCTGTTTACTTCAGCTACAGTCGTCACATGGATTGTTTTATCGGACGCCCAACAGGGATGTCATCAGTGACGTCCCATAAGCCTGCCGGGGACTTCTACATTAGAAGCCCACTTGACAAGTTCATGGGACACCAACAGGTCAGAAGACCTGGTGAAATCACCTGTCAGATGCCAGAGTGCCGAAACGGCGAATATACTACTTTTATATAGTTTTGGGCGCGAGGAACCAAAACTATATAAAACAATAAGTCAGATGATCTCTTTAATAAGGTATTTCAAAATGCCTACAGAGCCATAATACCCCAGTAAACACTGTATGAGTGTAGGAAGGGGGTGCGAACATGTAAATCTGCTCTAAATTTAAATGCATTTTGGAGGAAAATACAAGATTTCACAATGTGCATTCCTGAGGTGACTGTGCGATGACGCATCCCTGCAGATACCAGCAAAATGTGAGAACAGGTGAGAGAATGACAGGTAACTGCAGGATGATGAATAGCCAACATAAAGGTCCCCACCTCTTCCACTTTGCGAGCTCTTAGTACCCAACGTACTATATATCAGGGGATGTTCAGATGCTGAATTTTGCTGCAGTAGTCACAGGGTATCCTATACGCTGCTATATACAGTATAGTAAGACAAGAGGTACTCGTGGAACATATATGAAGTTTGTATGTTCTCCTCAAGTTTGTGTGGCATATTAGATGCCTGGCTTGCTCTGGCGAATACATGCATGATAAGACTTTTGGACTCACTGGGTACAGGCACTAAATTATATCTTATTACACTAGATGCGCAACAAGAAATCCACAGTGTCCAGATAATACAACTGTATCGCAGCGGGCGTGGACGCACCATGTCACCGACTGATTTGGTGTTGGGCTAATCCGGCTGGTCTTTGTACTGTTTGGATATATCTGTCTTGTGCCCACTCAGAGCTGTGTTTGCATGTAGGTCTGTTGTGTCTCTCTGCTTCCCAAAGACGGTTTGGACACCTGTAGTCCTTGTCTGTATCATATGCAGACCCCCTCTTCCCTTCCCGACAGGTGCGGCCTCCAGACGTCTTATGTCTCTTCTGTGTGTCAGATGGTGGATCCCTGACACAGTTCCCTATGTCAGCTCGGTGGCTGACTGTCTTTTCCCCTGGTATGAGGACACTTGTAGACTTGCTGTGGAGTTTCATCTGTGCGCATGTGAGCTCTGGGTGAAGTTCGTGTTGTATGCACTACCTGTTGTAGTCTGGTGTGAGCAGTCCTGTTCTGTGCTCTTTCTGTCTCTGTTTGTGGTGTGAGCAGGTTCTATGTGTGGTGGCTGCATGAAAGGTTGTGTTGCAGCTTGCAGTGTGACTTGCGACCTGTTGTCTGTACTGTTACAGCTTGCAGTGTGAATTGTGTCTGGTGCCGCTGGACTTCTGATTAGTGTAGGGACTAGCGGTATAGCCAGGAGATGTGATGTGGCCCACTAGCTTACATGTTTTGATCAAAATGTCAACTAATACCTGGTATTTATAGCTTACCATTTGGTACTAGTGGTTGCATTTTGGCTGCTGTATGCTTTGTTTTCTGGCTCTGTGTGTCTTTTTGTTCTGTCCAGTTGTCCCTGGCATGTGTATGTGTCCTGTTGTGGTGGCGTGATTCCTAGGAGCAGCTATGGCCCAGTTCTGAAGACCGCTGGGCCGCCCTTTATCTGGGCGATGTCTCCGATCAGGTAGGGCCATGTCATTCCTTCCTGTAGCACAGGGTCTGTTGTCCAAACCCTGTGTGTATCCACTGTTGGTCACGATCGTGTGGGCCCTGTGTTTATTAGCCCACACGATCGTAACAAACCGCTTGGACGGCGAACTCCTGGGTTTCTACTTGACAGCAAAAGTGTCAAACAACAAGTGCACGAATTTAAATGGACGTCTGGAAACAGATGGCTTCAATTTAGTCATGAGTTGGTGGGAGGAAATTTTCATTTTTTTCACATGAAAATCCCTTTTTTTGCCACATGGTGTGGTATGCCCGATATATTGGTGACGTCATCCTCATATGGGAGGATGTCGTAGAGAATGATACAGCAGTGGTTGATATGGAGAAGTTTGAAAAATACATTAGTGATAATACGTTCAATCTTCGGTTCACTGAGCCCATCATAAAGTAGAGGTGCCATTTTTGGACCTTTTGTTAACAGGTGACATAAAAACGAATAAAATCGTAACCAGCATGTATAGGAAGCCCACAACGGGCAACACCATTCTACACGCTACGAGTGAACATCCGAAACACCCCATTGACGCAATCCCTATGGGTGAATTCATCAGAGCAAAAGCAGCTTGTTCTGATGGAAACACCTTGGAATTAACAAGAAAATCGATTTATTCAAGGTTACAAGAACGCGGTTAGAAAAAGATCACAAGGCTATAGCCAGAATAGATAAATACGTGAAGACCTCCTACAAAGTAAAGCCTTAACTATTCCTTCTAACAATGATAAAAAATAGTTTTTTCTACATCATTCAATAATAACTTTTATGATATAAAAATTATTTTTTAAAATTTCTACTGATTTTGAAACAAAGTGAAAGTTTATGTAGTATAATACATGAAAGGGTATCATATGTAGCCAAAAAAGAAAAATTTTGGTAACATTTGAGGCATATTAAAAATTCAAACTCTAGTAGTTCGGAGGCAGGTAGGCACTTTGTAGAGAAACATTCAGGAAATACTAGTAGCTTTGTATTCTATGGGATCGAAAAAATAGGAAATTATAGAAAATCTAGATGTTACGGTGTACTACCCTTGATATGCCAGCCCGGGTGCCCTAGATCTCACCCACAACCCCTGTCCCTGGCTGCTTGCCTCCCCTCCTGGCTAACCCCAGGTGGGCAACTGGGCGGCGGTCCCTACTCTGACTAGGGACAGAGAAGGGACGCTGGGGTACCTGATGGAAGGGTAGAATACTGACAGAAAAGGCAGATGAAAGGAAACCAACACGAACAAACTATTCAAAACCGAGGCAGATGGAAAATCCTGGCAGATGGTAGCAACTATAGCAGACAAGCTGATAGAGGCAGGAGACCTACAAAGGCAGACTAGCTAGCACACTGAGGGAAACCAATAACTGGCAGTGACTGCAAGTCTCTGCCAGACCTTTAAACAAAAGCCTCCGCCCAGGGGCGGAGAGAGGGAGACAGTCAACTCCCAACAGATCATAATGAAAGGGAGCTCGTGCACGGCAGCTGCACTCACAAGTGAGCGTGCGCCACCAGCACCACGCCGGCCAGGCACCTGTGCCCCCGGCAGCCGGACAACAAGCCGGGGGGACGCGCCCCAACCGCGGGACCCCGCACACCGCTGCCCTGGGAGAACCAGCAACCGCTGCATGGTAACACTAAAATTAGTTAAGAAATGGTGTTAAGATGGAAGGGGAGGCGTACTGGATCCTGATGTTAAACACAAGGTGTCTTCATGGCATGAATGTAAAATCGGATCTATTGTACATATTTTTGCTAATGAGTAATTATAACTCTACTAAAGATAATTAGTAATTTTGAAAATATTAGTCTGTTGATAATCAACATATGAAAGACAATTAATTATATTGAAGATATTTCTAAGTCAATATATGTTTATGTTATTATTGCATTGATGATCCTACTAGTATAAATTCAAATTTCTGAAAAAAAAATTAAAAAAAAAATATATATATATATACAGTGGTTATTGTCATTGAATGGCTGTGATTGGTTAACCCAGCGCTGGATTTCATTGGCTGACGCGGCGCTGAGTTAACCAATCAGAGCATTAGCTTACTGGAGGTTTAATACAGCGGAGGTAACTTGGGATCTCCATAGTGAACCGGGGCTGCTTTTAGTCTGCCACACTACCTTCCATAGTCATCAGTAACTGCACCTTAAGGTCTCATGTCCACGGGGACAGATCTGCAGCAGGTCACCCGCACGCAAGATCCGCGCCCCATAGGGATGCATTGGACACCCGCAGGTAATTAAATACCTGCGGATGTCATTTTCCCCTGAGGCACGGATTGCGTGTGCGGGAAATCACCCGCAGCATGCTCCATTTTCTGCGGGTCTCCTGTGGGGACGGCTCCCGCAGGCTTCTATTGAAGCCTATGGAAGCCGCCCGGATCCGCGGCACACCCGCAGCTGAATTCCTGCTCTCCGGTGCGGGAGAGCAGGAGCTCAAAAAAAAAAAAGAGTGCGCGGCACGCTACCGGCGTGCCGAGCACATCCGCTGGGCCGAAGAAAGAAGATCCGGCCGCGACGGAGGGCAGATCCGCAGCGTCCGGACAGGTAAGAAAATTCTTCTTTTTAGGCCTCATGTCCGCGGGAAAGGAGGGCCTGATTTTCCCTGTGGACATGAGGCCTAAGTCTGAGTGCAAATGGGCCCCCTTAGTTGTTGGGACCCATAGCTGCTACTCTGCCCGCTACCCTGATAGTTACACCCGTGCTGTGAAATCACTTCAGGTATCACTTTAAGTTTCATATATACTGCAGTATAAATGACGGGATCATAATAAGACTCCCCGTGTGTAATCACTGACTGATCGTAGACTCATCTCCCTGACAGGAGGGATTGCTCCCGGGTGAGCAGAGTGCAAGTTTCTCATCCTTAAACTATTATAAAGTACTCCCCTCCCCCCACCTTATTCGTTCTTCTGAGTATTGGATATATAAGCACCTTACAAGGCGTTTTGCGCTGTACAAGACTCAGATTTTCCCTTCAGGCTAATCCTGTGCAACTCATCAAGGTGTCATCCTTCATAGTGAAACGTGTTACTGAGTCCCACTGGAAAGTTACAAACACTTTTTTTTAGAGGTCCAAAACTCTTAACGGTTCCTATCACTTTAAGTCGCTAAAATAGGCACACACGCTTGACAGTTTCTCACCCTTGGTGGGCACAGTCCCCTAAATAGTAGACAAGTTGCAGAAAACTTTTGCTGTCTCAATGAGTCCAAGAGGTCAGGTTGCACCCAAGATGGCTGACAGCTCTCAGAGTCTTAGAGAGGCTACTGCTTCTACTCCATGCCCTGCCTAGGCGTTGTTGGCAGGGTTGCCTTCTGCATTTGATGCCATAGTGCCTCCGGAGGTCTCTGTGACTGCTGAGTCCCTTTCTTTACGTCACAAACAATCACTTTAACTAGTTACTGCCAGGTGTGAATATTGTGCGCACTAATAACATGTATGTGTTATCCAGCGTGTGGTTCCTTTTTGCAGAGTTCTCACAGTCTATGTCAGGGTTACCGCTATTTGCAGAGTACCTCTTAAACCTTAAAGGGCAACAGAACTTTAAAGAAACTTTTAATGTCATGACGTCAGAAGTTTTGAGTGGTGGGTTTTGGTGCGAAGACCTGCATTCATCATTGAAATGAAACAGCAGGAACCTTCAGTTGAGCGCTGTGCCCAATCCCCACTTTTTGATTTCCCATGGAGCAGTGTACAGGCCGTATACTGCTTGCTGAGCACAGCGGAAGGGGTACAGAGCTTAGCTGGGCATTTCTGCTCTGACCAAAATGTCTAATAGTCCGAGTTCCCATTGACCATGAATGGCCCGGAGAAGAGCTGATTGGTGGAGGTCCTTCTTCCTACCAATAGTTTAAAAGTGGAGAACCCCTTTAAATGATGTTCTGGGATCATACAGAGCCATTCCCTTCCAATGGTCTCTCAGACTCACCTGTCTCTGTATCACTCTCTTTCTCCGAGTGACTCCTCTGAGGTCTTTTGGTTCAAGACCCATCTAACACTCTCTCTTATACCATCCCCACATTGCGGTTCCATGGTCTCATCTCCTCAAGGTTTAGTCACTTCTTTGGCCACTCTTTCGCAGTCCGACAGCGTGCTACTCAATGGCTGACTAAGCCCAGACCTCCGCTCAGTCAAGTAGGCGTTGGACACCATGTAATGGCCCCCTCTGGCTGACATCTCCTCCTCCTGCAGATTAGCATCCAGGAACACCATCCCTGATGTCATTGACTACAACAAGAATGGTACCACCATTGAGACACAGTTCTCCTGCTCCTATTGTACACACTCAGGTCTCCTCATTCATGGCAACAGCGAAGGTTCTGCAAGTTGGATCCTAGCTTGTGTGATTGTCAGATTATTAAAGTCAATATGGGGTCGTCTTGGGACAGCCCTCTGAAGGTCATTTTTGGAATCCGAGTCCTTATAATGCAATTCCCTAATTAGTTAATCCGGTTGCAGGAAAGAGACTGTTATCCATTAACCCCGGGACTTGTCCAGCCTGTGGTCACGCACGTCTCAGAGCTTCATCCATAGGATGTCGGAGGAGAGTCGTACTTCCAGTTTTCACCTCAAGGAACAAAGAAATGACACGCCTCGCCATGAGAAGAGCCAGCTGAGAACATTCCCTGGCGTCCCATCATACTGCAGTTATGTAATAAGACACGAACAGAAGTAGTACTACAAAAAAGAACGATATCCAAGGACAGGGTCAAGGAGTCGAAATGTGCAGGTGCCCGGGGCACAGCTATGGATGGGGAGGTTAAATGGGGTTCAACCACTGAAGCCTTTTTTATTTTTCAACGATCCTCCAAATAAAGCAGAAAACTGATACAAAAATAGCACTTTTGGGACAGTGATAAGCGAGTAATAAAAAGTGAAAGGTCCAAAGAAACAGCAGCTTACTATTGCACCTCTAACCCCTCGCTGTATCCAGAGGTTATACATCACCAATCAGTGGGGTGTTCGTTGCCCAGCAATCAAAGAAACCAAGTATTACGGTATACTACCCTTGATACGCCAGCCCGGGTGCCCTAGATCTCACCCACAACCCCTGTCCCTGCCTACTTGCCTCCACCAAAGGGACAAAAGGTTTCAATAATGAACCCTCCATCTAGCTGGCAAATCAAGTTCATAAGTAAGCGGATTTACTACCCGCGCGATGACAAAGGGACCCACGTAATGCGGCGCCAGTTTCAAAGATGGAACCTTCAATTTGAGATTTCTAGAAGACAGTGCCCATTAGTACTTTATGCAAAACGATCGCTAATCTTTCAATCATTTGAAAGATTATCTTTGCGTCTAATTGGGCCTTTATATCCATTGCATTGCATGCATAATGAAGCCCTCCAGTGTCGAGATGTCTATTCTCTGGATGGCGGTTTTGGTAACCGGAGTCGTTTTCAAAGAGCCTTCCTGGCCTTTTGGTGTTGGGGTTATACTTGGTTCTCAGGTCCATCCCCAGCACTTCGTTGAGTCCACAATTGGTATCTGGTTCATGCAGTCTGCTTTTCTGTGTATCTGTGTATCACACTGTTGTCGGAGGAGGGCGCACTGACAGCGTCGGACGGCATTGTCCAGCAGAGATTAGTAAAAGCGTCTGAGAATCGTTGACCGTCAGGGACACATACAGCAGCAGAGCAGAATTGAGTGCCGTTGACATGCACAGCAGGCCGGAGGGGACAAAATGGGAGAGCGGCAGGGGAAGTTCACAGATCAGCGTGAAGAGTTAAAGCAGTGGTACTGCTAATATCTCCTTTTGTCCACCAGCGCCGCTCCACCTCAATCCACTCTGTGTCTCCGGGTCTCCGTAGGCTCTGAGCTGCCGTCAAGGTATCCGCTGCGGCCCCTGTCTCCACTGTCTACTGCCGCCATCAAGTCAGCTGATCAAGAGCTGTGGGCGTTCCCTATAACTCCTGCAGGACAAACCCAGGGCTCCACCCATTTTTCTGGTGGAGACAAGATACAACAGTACCTTTTTAAACTTGCTAAAGTGAAGGTAAAAACATAGTTCCAGGTATTTGTGAAAAAGATGAACCAGTAAGTGTTGGCTTTTAATAAGCTTGCCTACTCGATATATAAACTGTCGCATATGATGTAATAAGGCAGTCAGAGATTTGCGAACACACGGTTCCCTCTGACATTGTTTTTTCGCCACATATTGTACTTAATTTAGGTGGTAAAAAATAGACAGAATTAAAAGCGCCAAAATTGGGAACATTTTGAAAATTTTTTACATTTTCAACTGCAATATGTCAAATATGTGCAAACATACTGTACACATTTTTGATGAGATACATATTTCCATCTGTTTACTTTATACTGGAAGCACATTGGAAAAACTTTAGTTTTTTTTAACAATTTAGGAGACGTACAAATTTAGCATTAGTTTAAAAAATTTTGAAAAACGTTTTATTTTCCTGCAGCAAGCCAAGATTGAAAAAGCTCGTAGGTGTCAGGATGATAGACACCCCCGCAAATGACCGCATAAAAAAAAACAAAAACATCTTAATGTATCCACAAGGGGTGTCATGAGTATTTTGACCACACAGTTTTTTGTTTTTTTCAGGAGTTAATGCAATTAAGAGGAGATGAAATAAAATTTCATATTTTTGCAAATGTCATTTTAGGGCTCATTTACACGGGCATATTGTCACCACGTCTAACACACATATATTTCCCGTACGTAACATGCGGTGAATGGAGGGAATGAAAGTCTATGGAATTTCATTCCTCCATTCACACCTGTGTTGGAGCTGCGAGGGGACATTCTCAATTCCTCCATGTTTAATACGCAGCCCGCTCTGCACAAAGCAGGGAATTTGAAAAACAAAAAAGTCACACTGCGCATCTCCGTGACGTCAGAATCCCAGGCATGCGCAGTGCCAATCGCAGCCCGTACGCGATCTCTGCCGGCAGCGCTGCAAGATTCGCAGCATTGTTCTCATATGCCCGTGTGAATGAGCTCTTAAAGACAGTTTTTTTTTTCTATAATGCACATGAAAATGAGGATTTGCACCTCAAAATGGATCCCCCTGTTTGTCCCGTGTTCAGAAACACCCATTGTGGCCCTAATCTGCTTACAGGACACATGGTTAGGCCTATAATGGAGGGAACACCCGATTTTAGGGCACAACTGTATAAATTCCAGGCACCATTGCCCACTTGGCATGAAAAAAAATTGACTCCTAAAAAGAATCCGCCCCCCCCCCCCATCCCCTCCGCGCCTTTCTTGGCATTCCCTAAATCTTAGATAAAAGTAATAATGTAAACTCCGTGGTACATCTGAAGGCAGGGGGAATTACGGAGGCTGGTTGGGATGGGCACATGGGGCAATTAAACTGGGTATCCCTCCTCCTCCCATGCTATTTAAGAGGGGGGGGGGGTTCCTGACCCCAGCGGCAGGGATGAGGTGTAGAAAGTGGCGCACTGTGAGGCTTCGTAAGCTCGCTGAGGTGCGGCGGTCTCACACAGAAGGCGCTCAACAAGCTGCTCCTGGAACTGCAGGAAGCGATGTGAATAACGCTGGGCTCATACGGACGTATGTGGAATCTGCTTGCAGCGTCCCGCAGCGGATCCCAGCTGTGAGCCCGGCCGTGGCCCTGCATACGGCTGCGTAATGTACTGCGCATAACTCGTAATCGCACAGGCGGTCATGCGCAGTGCAGCTTTTTTTGTTTATATTTCCCGTGCCGTCGCTCAGCGATGACACGGGTACCCGCAGCCCGTATACAATGTAGTTACGTATGGGCAGCGGGTATATCCGCGACCATGGAGCACAATGGGCTCCAATGCATGTGATTGATCCGCGTATTACCGCGAATGCAGAATCCGCAATTCCTATCCGGTTGTGTAAAAGCGGCCTAATGGTAGATAGCTACCTTTTCATCATGTGACTGGGGATCGCTCAACAAGACCCCCGGTCGCTGCTCCAGGCTCTCTTTTAGCCGGGAGCAAGGTGATTTTTAATTTCCCAGGCCCTCCCCAAGTTCTGCGTATGCGTCCGCCATTTTGCCTGGGAAGGTCTGTGGGGGGATGATCGCTTTGGGGAATACATTCAGGGATTTCCAGTAAAAAGTTTCAGTTCCCGATGCGATCAGTGAGAGGAAAAGAAGCTTTTAAAAAAACTTTTACGTGATCGCCATTATCCATTGGATAACGGTGATCACATGACTGGGGTCGCTCAACGAGTTCTCCGATCACTTGCTCCAGGCTCTCCGCGACCTTCGGTAGCCAGGAGCTAGGGAATTTAACATTTCCCATGCTCCCCGGCTTCTGCTCTTGCATCCGCTATTTTGCCAATAGGCGCAAGCGCCGAAGGCAGAGATAGGTCCGTGGATAAAGATCCCGTCGGGGGACATCGCCGGAGGCTTCAGGTAAGTCGTTTCATCTCCCCTAACTGGTTGGATCTACGACGGAAGATGAAACTTTTAATTTTTGAAGCTTTTTTTCACTTTTACGCGATCGATGCTATCCGTAAGATAACGATGATCACATGATCAAGGACCGCGGCCCCCGATGACAATTCCAGGCTCTTTGCATAAAAAAACGCCTCGCACCCTTGGGTAAAACGCACGTTGACAAACGCCGGTGTGAATGTAGCCGAAATCAGGTGACCGCTGCAGCCGATCAGCGACCGGAGAGTCACCGGCCGTTCTCCTGGCATTGGCGCTCATATTCTGAGGAGTTCATTGGCTGCCACGGTCACCTGACTTCCTGTGATGGCCGCTGTCGCAACAGTCGCCGAGACTACAGCAGGGCGGCAGCGTTGGATCCTGGCAGCCGTGGAAAGTCAGTCTAGCTGAGTTTATTATTTTACCCCAAGCAGCCATATTGAAGCGGCAGTGCTGTCCGGTAACCAAACAACCCCGTTAAGCAGACCCCATATCAGAACATTCCAGATCTCCTTATACAGGAAGAGGGCCATAGAAAAGTAGTCCCGCACCGCAATGTTATGAAAGCGGTCTGAAAGAAGGTCTGTCTTGGTTGCCCATAGCAACCAATCACAGCGCAGCTTTCACTTTACCTCAGCAGTATAGGAAATGAAAGCTGAGCTGTGATTGGTTGCTCGGGGCAACAAAGACAGATTTCGGCCTAGTTTTCTGTGGCTTCTGTAGAACGATTCATCTTCAAGCATAGAAATCGGGATAATCTATTCCAGCCCCCGTACACTAGAGGGCGCTCTAGGCAGAGCAGAGAGTCACCACCGCGGCGTCTCTCCTGACCAATACCCGAAGGCTGTCTCGGCTGTTACCATGACAACCCGTGTTGTGGCCTGCAGGGGGCAGCGGCCATCTTTACTTCTTCCAACTACCGCAAAAGTCCTCCGCACGTCCTGATAACACATCTGCCGCCCGACAGGACGTTTGTATCGTCACATATCGCCGGCATTAGCGCTATACCTGGCAGTACCGGGAGAGGCGAGTCACGTGACCAGAGGTAACTAAGGAGTGACGTGGAGGAGGGGGCGTGGCTCTGCGTCACGGCGGCCGCTGAGGGGACGGACGGGCGGTGCGGGTTTCGGCCTCTCACAGGCGCCTCCCTCCTCCGCAGGACAAAGCTGGGAGACGGGGCGAGCGGCGAGGAGGACCGGGCGGGAGCAGATAACCGGTGGGTCATGGAGGAGCCCTTGAAGGGGATCTTATAGTGACCATGGGGGGGGTGTCTTACTGTAAACCCGTGGAGGGGGAGGGGCAGCTGATGCATGTTACATGTATGTGAGGCCGCACTGTCATATGAGACGTGTGACGGCGGGGTCGTACTGACCAGTTGCCCTTTGCACACGCCGTGGAGCTCGCCGGTGGCCATCGGGGCTCGTTACGTGCGCAGCGATCTGCAACTTTCTAATATACTTTGTGTTCTAATTTCTCACTGTCGTCAAAATCTCTGCTTGCTGTCAGTGAATCGGAACGTTCAGGTTGCAGCCAGAGGCTGAAATGCACCTAATCGTCAAAGCGGAGGGTTTGTGGCAACAGGGACCTCTGCAGAACTACAACCCCCAGCTGCCAGGGTATGCTGGGAGTTGTAGTTAAGTCTGTGCCGATCATCCATGTACAAAAGCCCTGAATTCCCCCCCCCCCCCCCCTCCAGACTGATACATTGTAGCAAACAGTCGTTGTGGATACAGTGTAACGGCCCTCAGCTGTGAGCAGTGCAGCCTTGGCGTCGGATGTCAGTGGGGGAGGGGCGCTGGTCGGACAGGTACAGATGGGGCTGGCGCTCGTTTGCATTGGAGCCTCCGGTATAAAATCTCGGATGAAATGGCGCAACTCGCCGCTCAGTGTTGTGCTGGACGGCGGACGGACCCCATTATAGTCAGCGGGGGTCCGCTCTGGTCCGGTGGGCTTCAGGTGGTACGGGCCGGGCTCACACAAACCAGTCAGATTCCGCAGGCGGATTTCTGAGGCGGCAAACCTGCACTCCTCTGATTTGAGCCCCCCCCCACAGACTGGACTCCCGGGCGGCGCCGTCACGTGATGATCGCATCCGGATTCTTTTGCGCGGTTTTAATGGATCCATTTTTTTCCCTCCTTTCAATAAAGCGACTAAAGTTAAACGGACGCGAACTGAAGCGAACGGATCCGTCAAACAGAAGCCCGAACCGTGGAGACGCTGCGTTGTGCTCGTCTCCTGTTGAGTACAATGTAAAAGGAAAAACCCGTTAAGCTCCGTTCTGTCCGGTTTCCGTTTTTTATTTGGTCTTGTCATTCAATCTTTTCTGTCAAATAAACGCTAACTAGATGAAGCGCAGTGCGCCCGCTGGCCTCACCGGGGGTACCCGATCCGTGGTTTTCGCATGTAGTGGAATTGATGGTTGATGAGGTGCGCTTAAAAAGTGCTACAATGTGCGAAAAGAGAACAGACAAGGCTCGACAATCACTGTGTCAGAGCGCATCCCTGCCAGACCCCTTTGGAATCAATGGCGGAGTCATACCGCGGTCAGCTCGGCGCTCGGGACGCCGCACTCATCACAGAGTGGGAGTGGCCTTAAGGGGGTTTTCTTGGATATTGATGATCTATGGGGGTCCGCCCTTCGGGACCCCAGGTGATCAGCCGGTCTCGGCCCCCGCGGTGGATGGTGACGGCTCCATCTACATTGGGGTTGGACGCCAGAAGAGTAAAGGAAGGTGGTGCTGCCATTGAAATCCATAGGAGCTTTACTGCCCACTGCACGTCCGGCTGTGACCCCAATGTGGATGTGCAGCCCCTCTGTGGGGGCAGAGATCAGCTGATCACCAGGATCCTGGGCGGCAGACCCCCACCGATCCTGAGGATGGGTCCTCAATACTGTTGGGGATGTCACTGACCTGAGCAGAGGCTGCTGTACTTCTCAAGCAGCTGATTGGCGGGGGACGGACCCCCATCCGTCCCCTACTAAAACCGCCCCCCAGGGACTGTCCGGCCATATTGCACTGACAGCGGGCCGGCGATCAGGAGGTTGGGCCATCACTAGTATTTATCCTGACAACCTCTTTAACCTTTTAATGCCAATAAGGGGTAACCCATAGAGACGAGGGCGCTGGCCATCACCGGGGGGATCGCGGGATGTACGATGGCTCTTGTATTTACTCCTTTCCTTCTCTGCAGGCCCCGACCTTCTTCTACATCTTGGATGATCAGCGCCCGGCTGGCCCATTATTCTCTGTAGCGGACGTTGCCTCCGGCTTCCATAAATGCGGTACGGAGCCAAAATGATGCCGGTGAGTACGCGGAGGCGGAGAGGCGCAATACCCGCTTGTCTGATGTTGCATCTTACTGGCAATCCATATACATCATGGGGACCTTGGTGCTGCTCTGTGTGTCGCTGGCGGAGGCCGCTGCGGGCAGCCGCACACGGATTATCCCACTGCGCCCACCTGAATGTAAAGGGTGGATAGTGTTGGGGGGATCGTAATTCCTGGGACCCCTATGGATGTCTGTGTGCTTCCTGTTTCTAAACTGTGGAGCTGTTGGGTTGTCTTTGGGGGCTGCTGTCTTCATAGTATCAGGTGAGCCCCCCGCCCTCCGTTCTTTGCCCGGTCGTTAGGGGGGCTTATTGTGTTGTAACCGGTTTTGTAATGTAATTGGGGGGACTCAGCTACCTTACTGATGGGACAGAAGTCTGACTATTGTAGTCTTAGGATCCGTCCGCGCCGGCGCATGTTCATCCGGGAAACGCTTTTTTTTTGTCTAGGAAAGGGATGAAAACGTAGCAGTTCATGGATCTGTAGACTTTAACCCTTTCCAATCCAATTTGTATCCTGGTTTTCCTAGGGGGCTTACTCTTTTTCTGCCGTTATACAACAGCGCTATCTGCTGGCTAAAGCCAGTACTGCGTGAGGTGACACGTTGGATAGGCTCCGACAGCAGAGAGGCTGGCAATAAACAGTAAGAGAACCCCGACGGACGTCTTCCAACATCAGAGCTGTACAGCCTTAAATCATAATGTCTTCAGACGTCAGACAGTGGATTGGAAAGGGTTAATGGGTTAAACTGGGTCAAACTAGTTTGCTAAGATTTTTCTTTTTTTGTCCCAGAAAAAGTTTGGAAATCTGCATTTGTCTTAACATTGCAGTCAATGGAAAATCTATGGAAACGGATGCTTATAATGTTCGTGCGGTCGCCCATTTTTCATGTATTTTCACATATGCGAAAAAAGTAAAACCGCACCAGTATGGACGGCCCTGACATACTCTGTGCTGCTGTGGATCTGCAGATCCCCACACGGTCCCGGCGGCAGCTGCAGAGAGGAGCTGCGTACTCAGAGGGCGAGAGACACCTAGAAAGCCATCACTGCTGCAGCAAGGCCACCAGCGGTGACTGCCATGTCTGCTCATCTTAGGCTGCCTGTCCGCGGGCGTTGCGATATCCCGTGGAGGATCTCGGCCGCGGGAGCCGGAGCCAGCTGACAGATCTCCGCAGTGAGCCTATCTGACAGGCTGACCGCGAAGAATTGTGGCAACTCGCAGCATGCTGCGATTTACCGCCTGCGAGCGGAGAATGCCATGATACTCCGCTCGTGGACAGGGGGGTTGCGCTTTCCATAGCAACGCATGCATTACGTTCCCCGCGGCTGGATTGTCGCCGCGGGGAACGCAATCCAAAAACGCCCACGGACAGGCAGCCACAGTTTGTGGGGAGACTTCATGTAAATGCCGTATATTGTGCGCACGCTAATTTGCGGCTGCTTCCTTATACAAGGGGCCCGTCTGACTGCCCCCAGCGGCTCCCACCGGGGGCAACCAGTCCGACTGGTTACTTGTCACCTCCTCCCATCATTTGTTTCTCCGGAGCCGCTGATCTCTGTCTGCTGCTGAAATAGTGTGCAGGCTACCGGGTGTAATAACAGGATGGCCCGGGTCTAGGAAGGGGAAACCCTGCAATCCCAATACTTGTGTTCACAGCATCCAAACAAGAGGAAGACCATCTAATGCCACAGCCGGCTGTACCTGCAGTCATGAGCTCTGCTTCTACCTATTGCCCCTCTCTGGCCTTGCTTTTCACCCCCTTCCACTTCCGGCCCCCATATGCTTCCTTCTGGGCCTTCAATCAGGGCGACCCCCCCCCCCCCCTTCCCATATGCTTCCTTCTGGGCCTTGACTCCTCGCCTCCTTCCAGCCCTCCACCATTCCCTACTCCTCGCCTCCTTCCAGCCCTCCACCATTCCCTACTCCTCGCCTCCTTCCAGCCCTCCACCATTCCCTACTCCTCGCCTCCTTCCAGCCCTCCACCATTCCCTTCCCCTCTCGCCTCCTTCCAGCCCTCCACCATTCCCTTCCCCTCTCGCCTCCTTCCAGCCCTCCACCATTCCCTTCCCCTCTCGCCTCCTTCCAGCCCTCCACCATTCCCTTCCCCTCTCGCCTCCTTCCAGCCCTCCACCATTCCCTTCCCCTCTCGCCTCCTTCCAGCCCTCCACCATTCCCTTCCCCTCTCGCCTCCTTCCAGCCCTCCACCATTCCCTTCCCCTCTCGCCTCCTTCCAGCCCTCCACCATTCCCTTCCCCTCTCGCCTCCTTCCAGCCCTCCACCATTCCCTTCCCCTCTCGCCTCCTTCCAGCCCTCCACCATTCCCTTCCCCTCTCGCCTCCTTCCGGCTGATTTTGAATGGGCATTGTGTGATACTTCATCTCTCCTGTGGAGGTGCTGTAGGGAGATGGAATCCTTCCTCTGGATCCCCCACAGATGCAGCTGATCGATGGGGTCCATCCTGAGATGTCTTATTAGATCAGCCCCTTCCTTTTTTACCTCTGATTACCTTGGTGCCCAATAGATCGTCTGCGTTCAGCGGAATCGCGTTTACAGGAACGTTTAGATTGAACAATTAACATTCAAACGAGCGAAAGTGACCGCTAATCGATTGGTTTACACGTGAGCCAATGGCGACGGAGAGCCGTCCGCTTTATATTTAGGCATGAAAACCATCGTTCACTTACTGTTCGCTGTAACCGGCGCTCGTTCAGTCGCTTATACCGCGAATCTGTAAGACTGAATGAACCGCGACGTATCTGCTGTATAAACGAGCTGCACGAGAGCGAACGGGCTAGCGGTGATGTCGGCTCGTTCACACGATGATCTGCTCAGTCATCATCACCAATTAACAAACTGTTCCACTATTTCATTCCTTTCTCACGGAATGACCGGTGACTTTGGCGTCCGGTTATAAAACGCACATTTGCCCCCATATTGGCGTTCGCTGAGCGGTTGTGACCTTTTTCCAGTGCGGATCGCTCGCCGCGGTCATTTGTAAAGTAACTTCTAGAAATCCGCTGATGCGTTATTAAGATGTAGAACAAAGGTTTGTATTGTCGGCGCTGCAGTGTGGCGTTCTCTGCTCGGCTGCTCTGTCAGCGCGCGGTCGCCTCTGCAGTGCCGCTGTGTGTGCTGCACCTCCTGTCAGCTGAGGGCTCTGAAGAACACGGGGCTGTCGGAGAGTAAAGGTCACTCCCGCCGCCATGTGACATTTGTGTAACACATATTATACGGCGAGGTGGAAGATAATCCATATACGCGGGTCTATATATCACTGCTGGGGGTCCCAGCGGGGGGGGAGGATTTTAGGAGCACAGAGTAGGAATTGTTCAAGGAGGAGACTCCCTTAATGGGCCATCTATGTCAGACCTTTGTATATAGGGGTGGGGGCGACTGACTGCCCCCGCCCCGGACGTCTGTAGGGGGTGAGGGGGGCGGACTGCCCCCGCCCATATAGTTATGCCCTGCATAGACGGCACATTAGCTTTCTTATCTACATGGGATATCTGGAAGACTATTGGACAGGACCGAGTCGCTCCTGGAAGAGCAGTAAATTGTGGCATTTACTCATTTTAATTGGCTAATTGTCAATATGAACTCTTTAAGCGGCTTTATGTAATGAGCTGAAGCCTCTGATGGCGCCATTGTTTCCTCCTCACAGTTCACTATACAGACAAAAGTATGAAACTCCAGGGGAATCCTATGGAGGAAGCTGTCCTCAGTGTGCACCCCGCAACCACCGCTTCCTGGAAGTGATCAAAATCCCCCCACCCCCCCGGAATAAAACTTTCTCTGTGATGGAAATGTTGTGATAAGTCGTTACAATATCAGAGCAAAAGGAGCAGTTATTGTGGAGAACCGACCCCTTGTAGGGAGACGCTAGTACCCTGTTGTACCGCCTCTAGCTTGGATACAAGATGTGATACAGGTGGGCATGGAGGTTCTAGTACCCTGTTGTACCGCCTCTAGCTTGGATACAAGATGTGATACAGGTGGGCATGGAGGCTCTAGTACCCTGTTGTACCGCCTCTAGCTTGGATACAAGATGTCATACTGTGGGCATGGAGGCTCTAGTACCCTGTTGTACCGCCTCTAGCTTGGATACAAGATGTGATACAGGTGGGCATGGAGGTTCTAGTACCCTGTTGTACCGCCTCTAGCTTGGATACAAGATGTGATACAGGTGGGCATGGAGGCTCTAGTACCCTGTTGTACCGCCTCTAGCTTGGATACAAGATGTCATACTGTGGGCATGGAGGCTCTAGTACCCTGTTGTACCGCCTCTAGCTTGGATACAAGATGTGATACAGGTGGGCATGGAGGTTCTAGTACCCTGTTGTACCGCCTCTAGCTTGGATACAAGATGTGATACAGGTGGGCATGGAGGCTCTAGTACCCTGTTGTACCGCCTCTAGCTTGGATACAAGATGTCATACTGTGGGCATGGAGGCTCTAGTACCCTGTTGTACCGCCTCCAGCTTGGATACAAGATGTCATACTGTGGGCATGGAGGCTCTAGTACCCTGTTGTACCACCTCTGGCTTGGATACAAGATGTCATACTGCGGGCATGGAGGCTCTAGTACCCTGTTGTACCGCCTCTAGGTTGGATACAAGATGTGATACGGGGGACATGGAGGCTCTAGTACCCTGTTGTACCGCCTCTAGCTTGGATACAAGATGTGATGCGGACGGGCATGGAGGCTCTAGTACCCTGTTGTATCACCTCTAGCTTAGATACAAGATGTGATACGGGCTTGCATGGAGGCTCTAATAGCCTGTTGTACCGCCTCTAGCTTGGATACAAGATGTGATACGGGGGGCATGGAGGCTCTAGTGCCCTGTTGTACCGCCCCTAGCTTAGATACAAGATGTGATACGGGCAGGCATGGAGGCTCTAGTACCCTGTTGTACCGCCTCTAGCTTGGATACAAGATGTGATACAGGTGGGCATGGAGGCTCTAGTACCCTGTTGTACCGCCTCTAGCTTGGATACAAGATGTGATGCGGACGGGCATGGAGGCTCTAGTACCCTGTTGTACCGCCTCTAGCTTGGATACAAGATGTGATACAGGTGGGCATGGAGGCTCTAGTACCCTGTTGTACCGCCTCTAGCTTGGATACAAGATGTGATACAGGTGGGCATGGAGGCTCTAGTACCCTGTTGTACCGCCTCTAGCTTGGATACAAGATGTCATACTGTGGGCATGGAGGCTCTAGTACCCTGTTGTACCACCTCTGGCTTGGATACAAGATGTCATACTGCAGGCATGGAGGCTCTAGTACCCTGTTGTACCGCCTCTAGGTTGGATACAAGATGTGATACGGGGGACATGGAGGCTCTAGTACCCTGTTGTACCGCCTCTAGCTTGGATACAAGATGTGATGCGGACGGGCATGGAGGCTCTAGTACCCTGTTGTATCACCTCTAGCTTAGATACAAGATGTGATACGGGCTTGCATGGAGGCTCTAATAGCCTGTTGTACCGCCTCTAGCTTGGATACAAGATGTGATACGGGGGGCATGGAGGCTCTAGTGCCCTGTTGTACCGCCCCTAGCTTAGATACAAGATGTGATACGGGCAGGCATGGAGGCTCTAGTACCCTGTTGTACCGCCTCTAGCTTGGATACAAGATGTGATACAGGTGGGCATGGAGGCTCTAGTACCCTGTTGTACCGCCTCTAGCTTGGATACAAGATGTGATGCGGACGGGCATGGAGGCTCTAGTACCCTGTTGTACCGCCTCTAGCTTGGATACAAGATGTGATACAGGTGGGCATGGAGGTTCTAGTACCCTGTTGTACCGCCTCTAGCTTGGATACAAGATGTGATACAGGTGGGCATGGAGGCTCTAGTACCCTGTTGTACCGCCTCTAGCTTGGATACAAGATGTCATACTGTGGGCATGGAGGCTCTAGTACCCTGTTGTACCGCCTCCAGCTTGGATACAAGATGTCATACTGTGGGCATGGAGGCTCTAGTACCCTGTTGTACCACCTCTGGCTTGGATACAAGATGTCATACTGCGGGCATGGAGGCTCTAGTACCCTGTTGTACCGCCTCTAGGTTGGATACAAGATGTGATACGGGGGACATGGAGGCTCTAGTACCCTGTTGTACCGCCTCTAGCTTGGATACAAGATGTGATGCGGACGGGCATGGAGGCTCTAGTACCCTGTTGTATCACCTCTAGCTTAGATACAAGATGTGATACGGGCTTGCATGGAGGCTCTAATAGCCTGTTGTACCGCCTCTAGCTTGGATACAAGATGTGATACGGGGGGCATGGAGGCTCTAGTGCCCTGTTGTACCGCCCCTAGCTTAGATACAAGATGTGATACGGGCAGGCATGGAGGCTCTAGTACCCTGTTGTACCGCCTCTAGCTTGGATACAAGATGTGATACAGGTGGGCATGGAGGCTCTAGTACCCTGTTGTACCGCCTCTAGCTTGGATACAAGATGTGATGCGGACGGGCATGGAGGCTCTAGTACCCTGTTGTACCGCCTCTAGCTTGGATACAAGATGTGATACAGGTGGGCATGGAGGCTCTAGTACCCTGTTGTACCGCCTCTAGCTTGGATACAAGATGTGATACAGGTGGGCATGGAGGCTCTAGTACCCTGTTGTACCGCCTCTAGCTTGGATACAAGATGTCATACTGTGGGCATGGAGGCTCTAGTACCCTGTTGTACCACCTCTGGCTTGGATACAAGATGTCATACTGCAGGCATGGAGGCTCTAGTACCCTGTTGTACCGCCTCTAGGTTGGATACAAGATGTGATACGGGGGACATGGAGGCTCTAGTACCCTGTTGTACCGCCTCTAGCTTGGATACAAGATGTGATGCGGACGGGCATGGAGGCTCTAGTACCCTGTTGTATCACCTCTAGCTTAGATACAAGATGTGATACGGGCTTGCATGGAGGCTCTAGTACCCTGTTGTACCGCCTCTAGCTTGGATACAAGATGTGATACAGGTGGGCATGGAGGCTCTAGTACCCTGTTGTACCGCCTCTAGCTTGGATACAAGATGTCATACTGTGGGCATGGAGGCTCTAGTACCCTGTTGTACCGCCTCCAGCTTGGATACAAGATGTCATACTGTGGGCATGGAGGCTCTAGTACCCTGTTGTACCACCTCTGGCTTGGATACAAGATGTCATACTGCGGGCATGGAGGCTCTAGTACCCTGTTGTACCGCCTCTAGGTTGGATACAAGATGTGATACGGGGGACATGGAGGCTCTAGTACCCTGTTGTACCGCCTCTAGCTTGGATACAAGATGTGATGCGGACGGGCATGGAGGCTCTAGTACCCTGTTGTATCACCTCTAGCTTAGATACAAGATGTGATACGGGCTTGCATGGAGGCTCTAATAGCCTGTTGTACCGCCTCTAGCTTGGATACAAGATGTGATACGGGGGGCATGGAGGCTCTAGTGCCCTGTTGTACCGCCCCTAGCTTAGATACAAGATGTGATACGGGCAGGCATGGAGGCTCTAGTACCCTGTTGTACCGCCTCTAGCTTGGATACAAGATGTGATACAGGTGGGCATGGAGGCTCTAGTACCCTGTTGTACCGCCTCTAGCTTGGATACAAGATGTGATGCGGACGGGCATGGAGGCTCTAGTACCCTGTTGTACCGCCTCTAGCTTGGATACAAGATGTGATACAGGTGGGCATGGAGGCTCTAGTACCCTGTTGTACCGCCTCTAGCTTGGATACAAGATGTGATACAGGTGGGCATGGAGGCTCTAGTACCCTGTTGTACCGCCTCTAGCTTGGATACAAGATGTCATACTGTGGGCATGGAGGCTCTAGTACCCTGTTGTACCACCTCTGGCTTGGATACAAGATGTCATACTGCAGGCATGGAGGCTCTAGTACCCTGTTGTACCGCCTCTAGGTTGGATACAAGATGTGATACGGGGGACATGGAGGCTCTAGTACCCTGTTGTACCGCCTCTAGCTTGGATACAAGATGTGATGCGGACGGGCATGGAGGCTCTAGTACCCTGTTGTATCACCTCTAGCTTAGATACAAGATGTGATACGGGCTTGCATGGAGGCTCTAATAGCCTGTTGTACCGCCTCTAGCTTGGATACAAGATGTGATACGGGGGGCATGGAGGCTCTAGTGCCCTGTTGTACCGCCCCTAGCTTAGATACAAGATGTGATACGGGCAGGCATGGAGGCTCTAGTACCCTGTTGTACCGCCTCTAGCTTGGATACAAGATGTGATACAGGTGGGCATGGAGGCTCTAGTACCCTGTTGTACCGCCTCTAGCTTGGATACAAGATGTGATGCGGACGGGCATGGAGGCTCTAGTACCCTGTTGTACCGCCTCTAGCTTGGATACAAGATGTGATACAGGTGGGCATGGAGGTTCTAGTACCCTGTTGTACCGCCTCTAGCTTGGATACAAGATGTGATACAGGTGGGCATGGAGGCTCTAGTACCCTGTTGTACCGCCTCTAGCTTGGATACAAGATGTCATACTGTGGGCATGGAGGCTCTAGTACCCTGTTGTACCGCCTCCAGCTTGGATACAAGATGTCATACTGTGGGCATGGAGGCTCTAGTACCCTGTTGTACCACCTCTGGCTTGGATACAAGATGTCATACTGCGGGCATGGAGGCTCTAGTACCCTGTTGTACCGCCTCTAGGTTGGATACAAGATGTGATACGGGGGACATGGAGGCTCTAGTACCCTGTTGTACCGCCTCTAGCTTGGATACAAGATGTGATGCGGACGGGCATGGAGGCTCTAGTACCCTGTTGTATCACCTCTAGCTTAGATACAAGATGTGATACGGGCTTGCATGGAGGCTCTAATAGCCTGTTGTACCGCCTCTAGCTTGGATACAAGATGTGATACGGGGGGCATGGAGGCTCTAGTGCCCTGTTGTACCGCCCCTAGCTTAGATACAAGATGTGATACGGGCAGGCATGGAGGCTCTAGTACCCTGTTGTACCGCCTCTAGCTTGGATACAAGATGTGATACAGGTGGGCATGGAGGCTCTAGTACCCTGTTGTACCGCCTCTAGCTTGGATACAAGATGTGATGCGGACGGGCATGGAGGCTCTAGTACCCTGTTGTACCGCCTCTAGCTTGGATACAAGATGTGATACAGGTGGGCATGGAGGCTCTAGTACCCTGTTGTACCGCCTCTAGCTTGGATACAAGATGTGATACAGGTGGGCATGGAGGCTCTAGTACCCTGTTGTACCGCCTCTAGCTTGGATACAAGATGTCATACTGTGGGCATGGAGGCTCTAGTACCCTGTTGTACCACCTCTGGCTTGGATACAAGATGTCATACTGCAGGCATGGAGGCTCTAGTACCCTGTTGTACCGCCTCTAGGTTGGATACAAGATGTGATACGGGGGACATGGAGGCTCTAGTACCCTGTTGTACCGCCTCTAGCTTGGATACAAGATGTGATGCGGACGGGCATGGAGGCTCTAGTACCCTGTTGTATCACCTCTAGCTTAGATACAAGATGTGATACGGGCTTGCATGGAGGCTCTAATAGCCTGTTGTACCGCCTCTAGCTTGGATACAAGATGTGATACAGGTGGGCATGGAGGTTCTAGTACCCTGTTGTACCGCCTCTAGCTTGGATACAAGATGTGATACAGGTGGGCATGGAGGCTCTAGTACCCTGTTGTACCGCCTCTAGCTTGGATACAAGATGTCATACTGTGGGCATGGAGGCTCTAGTACCCTGTTGTACCGCCTCCAGCTTGGATACAAGATGTCATACTGTGGGCATGGAGGCTCTAGTACCCTGTTGTACCACCTCTGGCTTGGATACAAGATGTCATACTGCGGGCATGGAGGCTCTAGTACCCTGTTGTACCGCCTCTAGGTTGGATACAAGATGTGATACGGGGGACATGGAGGCTCTAGTACCCTGTTGTACCGCCTCTAGCTTGGATACAAGATGTGATGCGGACGGGCATGGAGGCTCTAGTACCCTGTTGTATCACCTCTAGCTTAGATACAAGATGTGATACGGGCTTGCATGGAGGCTCTAATAGCCTGTTGTACCGCCTCTAGCTTGGATACAAGATGTGATACGGGGGGCATGGAGGCTCTAGTGCCCTGTTGTACCGCCCCTAGCTTAGATACAAGATGTGATACGGGCAGGCATGGAGGCTCTAGTACCCTGTTGTACCGCCTCTAGCTTGGATACAAGATGTGATACAGGTGGGCATGGAGGCTCTAGTACCCTGTTGTACCGCCTCTAGCTTGGATACAAGATGTGATGCGGACGGGCATGGAGGCTCTAGTACCCTGTTGTACCGCCTCTAGCTTGGATACAAGATGTGATACAGGTGGGCATGGAGGCTCTAGTACCCTGTTGTACCGCCTCTAGCTTGGATACAAGATGTGATACAGGTGGGCATGGAGGCTCTAGTACCCTGTTGTACCGCCTCTAGCTTGGATACAAGATGTCATACTGTGGGCATGGAGGCTCTAGTACCCTGTTGTACCACCTCTGGCTTGGATACAAGATGTCATACTGCAGGCATGGAGGCTCTAGGGTCATTCCACATCAATTGGACCAATTTTCAAAATCGTCCCCACTCGACCGTCTCCGATTTTGCTGAAAATTTACTCAGATATATGTATATGTTTGAAACGAGGTTCTGTGAAGTTTTAGCTCCAGATCTTAAATACCTGTGGCACTGTCGCCTTTACACTGGAGGTCCCACTGAGCTCGCGGCTTCAGCTACAAGGATTTTGCAAACTTTGGCACATAGGCATTATAGAAATATACTGGCTATGATGCTGAAATTGGACATACTAGCTCAACTTTTGCTGGTGAACACAAAAAAATTAGTACCGGCTATCACAAAAGAATATATCGGCCACAATTTTGTGTCAAAGTAGCTTGAAAATCACGCCGCATGACATTTACACCAAACTTTGGCCAAGTATAGCTCAAGACCAAAAACCACTTGTAAACGGTGCTTTGCTCTGTACACCAAACAGCTATATGGCTTTGCACTGCTGCAATATCACGGTCAAAGCATATGTATTTGTGAAGATATTCACACCCACATATGATGAAAAATGTTAAATGATCAAATCTGACCTATTTTTAAGGTCAAATATCTAAAAAAGGGTACCCCTGAAATCTATTTATTTTGATATCAGTCGAAAGAGCAAATTTTTTTCTACTGGAATCATTTCTTTTCTTTTTGGAGTCTTTTAGGCTAAGGTAAGAAAAATGACTTTAAACATGGTGCTATTTACGCGCGTAATGCATTGTTTTTGCATTTGATTTTCAGATTCTTATCACATTCTTAGCTTGATTACAGAGTCATATTGTTGCTAATACGACAATACAGCTTCTTGGAGCCAATTATGTTGCAAATTCAGCAACAGTTCCAGACCACTTAGACTGAACATTATGGCTTGGGAACCAACAAAAGAGACCCAATATTAGGCTTGGGATCCTAGGCTAAGACACCCACCCTCAGGCTTCGGAACCTGTGATAAAGAGACCGCCCGTGGCTGGCCTTGCACGGCTATCGGGCGTGGCCCCTAGGCGATGGGGCTGCCAATTCTCAAAAGATTTGGCATTATTACAATTCTTAATAGGATTATAATACCAATTCTTAGGGAATTGGTAGTGGTATAACCACCATGGACCAACGCAAGGGTTTGAATAGTGCATTTATCATTCATTGCGTATGTTTAAAAACGCCATGTTCAGTGGCATTTTTCTTTTCTTAAACTGAAAGACTCCAAAAAATAAAATGATGATCCTTGTAGAGAAAAATTTGCTCTTTCGACTGATATCAAAATAAATAGATTTGAGGGGTACCCTTTTTTAGATATTTGACCTTAAAAATAGGTCAGATTTGATCATTTAACATTTTTCATCATATGTGGGTGTGAATATCTTCACAAATACATATGCTTTGACCGTGATATTGCAGCAGTGCAAAGCCATATAGCTGTTTGGTGTACTGGTCAAAGCACAAATTACCAATGGTTTTTGGTTTTGAGATATATTTAACCAAAGTAGGGCTTAAGTTTGCAAAATCCTCGTAGCTGAAGCCGCTCGCTCATTGGGACCTCCAGTGAAAGGGCAACAGTGTCCCAGGTATTTGATATCTGGCCCTAGAACTTTACAGAACCTCGTTTCAAACATACATGTACATCCTTATAAATTTTCAGCAAAATCGGAGATGGCCGAGTGGGGACCACTGGTCCACTTGGCATGGAATGACCCTCTAGTACCCTGTTGTACCGCCTCTAGGTTGGATACAAGATGTGATACGGGGGACATGGAGGCTCTAGTACCCTGTTGTACCGCCTCTAGCTTGGATACAAGATGTGATGCGGACGGGCATGGAGGCTCTAGTACCCTGTTGTATCACCTCTAGCTTAGATACAAGATGTGATACGGGCTTGCATGGAGGCTCTAATAGCCTGTTGTACCGCCTCTAGCTTGGATACAAGATGTGATACGGGGGGCATGGAGGCTCTAGTGCCCTGTTGTACCGCCCCTAGCTTAGATACAAGATGTGATACGGGCAGGCATGGAGGCTCTAGTACCCTGTTGTACCGCCTCTAGCTTGGATACAAGATGTGATACAGGTGGGCATGGAGGCTCTAGTACCCTGTTGTACCGCCTCTAGCTTGGATACAAGATGTGATGCGGACGGGCATGGAGGCTCTAGTACCCTGTTGTACCGCCTCTAGCTTGGATACAAGATGTGATACAGGTGGGCATGGAGGTTCTAGTACCCTGTTGTACCGCCTCTAGCTTGGATACAAGATGTGATACAGGTGGGCATGGAGGCTCTAGTACCCTGTTGTACCGCCTCTAGCTTGGATACAAGATGTCATACTGTGGGCATGGAGGCTCTAGTACCCTGTTGTACCGCCTCCAGCTTGGATACAAGATGTCATACTGTGGGCATGGAGGCTCTAGTACCCTGTTGTACCACCTCTGGCTTGGATACAAGATGTCATACTGCGGGCATGGAGGCTCTAGTACCCTGTTGTACCGCCTCTAGGTTGGATACAAGATGTGATACGGGGGACATGGAGGCTCTAGTACCCTGTTGTACCGCCTCTAGCTTGGATACAAGATGTGATGCGGACGGGCATGGAGGCTCTAGTACCCTGTTGTATCACCTCTAGCTTAGATACAAGATGTGATACGGGCTTGCATGGAGGCTCTAATAGCCTGTTGTACCGCCTCTAGCTTGGATACAAGATGTGATACGGGGGGCATGGAGGCTCTAGTGCCCTGTTGTACCGCCCCTAGCTTAGATACAAGATGTGATACGGGCAGGCATGGAGGCTCTAGTACCCTGTTGTACCGCCTCTAGCTTGGATACAAGATGTGATACAGGTGGGCATGGAGGCTCTAGTACCCTGTTGTACCGCCTCTAGCTTGGATACAAGATGTGATGCGGACGGGCATGGAGGCTCTAGTACCCTGTTGTACCGCCTCTAGCTTGGATACAAGATGTGATACAGGTGGGCATGGAGGCTCTAGTACCCTGTTGTACCGCCTCTAGCTTGGATACAAGATGTGATACAGGTGGGCATGGAGGCTCTAGTACCCTGTTGTACCGCCTCTAGCTTGGATACAAGATGTCATACTGTGGGCATGGAGGCTCTAGTACCCTGTTGTACCACCTCTGGCTTGGATACAAGATGTCATACTGCGGGCATGGAGGCTCTAGTACCCTGTTGTACCGCCTCTAGGTTGGATACAAGATGTGATACGGGCAGGCATGGAGGCGCTAGTACCCTGTTGTACCGCCTCTAGCTTGGATACAAGATGTGATGCGGACGGGCATGGAGGCTCTAGTACCCTGTTGTATCACCTCTAGCTTAGATACAAGATGTGATACGGGCTTGCATGGAGGCTCTAATAGCCTGTTGTACCGCCTCTAGCTTGGATACAAGATGTGATACGGGGGGCATGGAGGCTCTAGTGCCCTGTTGTACCGCCCCTAGCTTAGATACAAGATGTGATACGGGCAGGCATGGAGGCTCTAGTACCCTGTTGTACCGCCTCTAGCTTGGATACAAAATGTGATACAGGTGGGCATGGAGGCTCTAGTACCCTGTTGTACCGCCTCTAGCTTGGATACAAGATGTGATGCGGACGGGCATGGAGGCTCTAGTACCCTGTTGTACCGTCTCTAGCTTGGATACAAGATGTGATACAGGTGGGCATGGAGGCTCTAGTACCCTGTTGTACCGCCTCTAGCTTGGATACAAGATGTGATGCGGACGGGCATGGAGGCTCTAGTACCCTGTTGTACCGCCTCTAGCTTGGATACAAGATGTCATACTGCGGGCATGGAGGCTCTAGTACCCTGCTGTACCGCCTCTAGGTTGGATACAAGATGTGATACGGGGGGCATGGAGGCTCTAGTACCCTGTTGTACCGCTACTAGCTTGGATACAAAATGTGATACGGGGGGCATGGAGGCTCTAGTACCCTGTTGTACAGCCTCTAGCTTGGATACAAGATGTCATACTGCGGGCATGAAGGCTCTAGTACCCTGTTGTATCATCTCTAGCTTAGATACAAGATGTGATACGGTGGGCATGGAGGCTCTAGTACCCTGTTGTACAGCCTCTAGCTTGGATACAAGGTGTCATACTGCGGGCATGAAGGCTCTAGTACCCTGTTGTACCGCCTCTAGCTCGGATATAAGATGTGATACGGGCGGGCATGGAGGCTCTAGTACCTTGTTGTACCGCCTCTAGCTCGGATATAAGATGTGATACGGGCGGGCATGGAGGCTCTAGTACCCTGTTGTACCGCCTCTAGCTCGGATATAAGATGTGATACGGGCGGGCATGGAGGCTCTAGTACCCTGTTGTACCGCCTCTAGCTCGGATATAAGATGTGATACGGGCTTGCATGGAGGCTCTAGTACCCTGTTGTACCGCCTCTAGCTCGGATACAAGATGTGATACGGGCAGGCATGAAGGCTCTAATACCCTGTTAGGCTACCTCTAGCTTGGATACAAGGTGTGATACGGGCTTGCATGGAGGCTCTAGTACCCTGTTGTACCGTCTCTAGCTTGGATACAAGATGTGATACAGGGAGCATAAAGGCTCTAGTACCCTGTTGTACCACCTCTAGCTCGGATACAAGATGCGATACGGGGAGCATGGAGGCTCTAGTACCCTGTTGTACCACCTCTAGCTCGGATACAAGATGTGATACGGGCAGGCATGAAGGCTCTAATACCCTGTTAGGCTACCTCTAGCTTGGATACAAGGTGTCATACTGCGGGCATGAAGGCTCTAGTACCCTGTTGTATCACCTCTAGCTTAGATACAAGATGTGATACGGGCTTGCATGGAGGCTCTAATAGCCTATTGTACCTCCTCTAGCTTGGATAGAAGATGTGATACGGGGGGGCATGGAGGCTCTAGTACTCTGTTGTACCGCCTCTAGCTTAGATACAAGATGTGATACGGGCAGGCATGGAGGCTCTAGTACCCTGTTGTACCGCCTCTAGCTTGGATACAAGATGTGATACAGGCGGGCATGGAGGCTCTAGTACCCTGTGTACCAACTCTAGCTTGGATACAAGATGTAATACGGGGGCATTGAGACTCTAGTACCCTGTTGTACCACCTCTAGCTTGGATACAAGATGTGATACAGGGGGCATGGAGGCTCTAGTACCCTGTTGTACCACCTCTAGCTTGGATACAAGATGTGATACAAGTGGGCATGGAGGCTGTAGTACCCTGTTGTACCGCCTCTAGCTTGGATACAAGATGTGATACAGGGAGCATAAAGGCTCTAGTACCCTGTTGTACCACCTCTAGCTCGTATACAAGATGCGATACGGGGAGCATGGAGGCTCTAGTACCCTGTTGTACCACCTCTAGCTCGGATACAAGATGTGATACGGGCAGGCATGAAGGCTCTGATACCCTGTTAGGCTACCTCTAGCTTGGATACAAGGTGTCATACTGCGGGCATGAAGGCTCTAGTACCCTGTTGTATCACCTCTAGCTTAGATACAAGATGTGATACGGGCTTGCATGGAGGCTCTAATAGCCTGTTGTACCTCCTCTAGCTTGGATAGAAGATGTGATACGGGGGGGCATGGTGGCTCTAGTACTCTGTTGTACCGCCTCTAGCTTGGATACAAGATGTGATACGGGCGGGCATGGAGGCTCTAGTACCCTGTTGTACCGCCTCTAGCTTAGATACAAGATGTGATACGGGCAGGCATGGAGGCTCTAGTACCCTGTTGTACCGCCTCTAGCTTGGATACAAGATGTGATACAGGCTGGCATGGAGGCTCTAGTACCCTGTGTACCAACTCTAGCTTGGATACAAGATGTAATACGGGGGCATTGAGACTCTAGTACCCTGTTGTACCACCTCTAGCTTGGATACAAGATGTGATACAGGGGGCATGGAGGCTCTAGTACCCTGTTGTACCGCCTCTAGCTTGGATACAAGGTGTCATACTGCGGGCATGGAGGCTCTAGTACCCTGTTGTACCACCTCTAAAAGGGTAAAACACGTAATGGGGGCCGTGAGACCAAATGTCCTGCAGCCAAGTGCCTGGAAATGGTTCTGACGGACAAAGAGGTGTAACGATGGCGCCCCCTGTCTCTGGATGGCAGACAATGGAACAGTTGGAGTTGCTGGTGCTTGTTGTTCATTCAGACGCTCCTCTCTACTGGTGGTCTGTAGGGGGCACATATATCTATATTAAACCCCAGTTCGGCACTAACAACCAATGAGGTTGAATCGCACAAGCCAAACAACCAATGGTGTAATATAGATATATGCATAGGGGGCGTCCTGAGCCCGGTCACCTTGTGTGCCCGAATCCACTGGTTCCAACACCACCTAACAGTCTGGTCAGATGCTCCTCTCTACTGGTGGTCTGTAGGGGGCGTCCTGAGCACGGTCACCTTGTGTGCCCCCATCCACTGGTCCCAGCACCTCCTAACAGTCTGGTCAGACGCTCCTCTCTACTGGTGGTCTGTAGGGGGCGTCCTGAGCTCGGTCACCTTGTGTGCCCTCAGACATGCACTGGTCCCAACACCTCCTAACAGTCTGGTCAGAACGGCCGGTGGGGGACAATTCATGGATACGACCCTCCAGCTTCTCACACCCCAATAATGCGCCCCCCTCTGGTAACGGGGTGAAATCTCTTCTCTGCGTCGTAGAGGCGTCTAGTGGTCAACAAGCTCTACACAAGCAGAAGAAGAGGTCACTACACACAAGGAGCCTCCGAGAGCCTCTTGTAGGCCAAGGAACCACTTTAGGGTCTCCATTCATCTAATCACCACAACTCTCATCATTTACAGATCTGCCTGAGATGGAACCGCAGGACGGGTTTACTTCCTGTATTATCCTCCAGAGCTGCACTCCCTATTCTGCTGGTGGAGTCACTGTGTACATACATTACTGATCCTGAGTTACATCCTGTATTATACTCCAGAGCTGCATTCACTATTCTGCTGGTGGAGTCACTGTGTACATACATTACTTATCCTGTACTGATCCCCAGTTATATCCTGTATTATACTCCAGAGCTGCACTCCCTATTCTGCTGGTGGAGTCACTGTGTACATACATTACTTATCCTGTACTGATCCTGAGTTACATCCTGTATTATACTCCAGAGCTGCATTCACTATTCTGCTGGTGCAGTCACTGTGTACATACATTACTTATCCTGTACTGATCCCCAGTTATATCCTGTATTATACTCCAGAGCTGCACTCACTATTCTGCTGGTGGAGTCACTGTGTACATATATTACGTATCCTGTACTGATCCTGAGTTACATCCTGTATTATACCCCAGAGCTGCACTCACTATTCTGCTAGTAGTCACTGTATACATACATTACTTATCCTGTACTGATCCTGAGTTACATCCTGTATTATGCCCCACAGCTGCACTCACTATTCTGCTGGTGGAGTCACTGTATACATACATTACTTATCCTGTACTGATCCTGAGTTACATCCTGTATTATACCCCAGAGCTGCACTCACTATTCTGCTGGTGGAGTCACTGTGTACATACATTACTTATCCTGTACTGATCCTGAGTTACATCCTGTATTATACTCCAGAGCTGCACTCACTATTCTGCTGGTGGAGTCACTGTGTACATACATTACTTATCCTGTACTGATCCTGAGTTACATCCTGTATTATACTCCAGAGCTGCACTCACTATTCTGCTGGTGGAGTCACTGTGTACATACATTACTTATCCTGCACTGATACTGAGTTACATCCTGTATTATACTCCAGAGCTGCACTCACTATTCTGCTGGTGGAGTCACTGTGTACATACATTACTTATCCTGCACTGATCCTGAGTTACATCCTGTATTATACTCCAGAGCTGCACTCACTATTCTGCTGGTGGAGTCACTGTGTACATACATTACTTATCCTGCACTGATCCAAGTTACATCCTGTATTATACTCCAGAGCTGCACTCACTATTCTGCTGCTGGAAGCACTGTGTACATACATTACTTATCCTGAGTTACATCCTGTATTATACTGCAGAGCTGCACTCACTATTCTGCTGGTGGAGTCACTGTGTACATACATTATTATCCTGCACTGATCCTGAGTTACATCCTGTATTATACCCCAGAGTTGCACTCACTATTCTGCTGGTGGAGTCACTGTGTACATACATTACTTATCCTGTACTGCTCCTGAGTTACATCCTGTATTATACTGCAGAGCTGCACTCACTATTCTGCTGCTGTCCTGAGCAGTGTCTTCTATAGAAACGCTTGACACTGGTGATCACAGAAAAATACAACTTTGTATTCGGCCCCCTTGGACTGGCGCTGCTTGTTCTTTTCTGGCTGTGATTGTAAATGGTGTTAGTGCTGAGTACACAACAGGCTCCGCCTCCTATCTGTATGGGGGGGGGGATTATGTGTACACAACAAGTAATGGGCTGGTGACTGCTGTGTCCTGCGGTGACCTTGGGGGGTCGGGGGTCAACTTGGTCAGATAAGAGCTGGAGGTTGTTTATACTATAGAGTTGACATAAAACAGACCTCGGAGGGGGGGGGGGGGGGGGATCTGGGGGTCCGGCTTCTTGCCTGGATAGCGGTACAGGACTAGAAGGGGGGTGGGGCACAGGTGTAGGGCCTTCTACACGGAGCAATGGAGGTCAGCTTCTTGTGGGGGTAATGGTCCCATGTGAACGCCGGCAGCTCCAACCACAAACTGAATCATCTGCTTCCTGCAGCCATAAGCACTAACCGCCGATCGGCCCTTCATCTGTGGGCAGCGGTGGACATTGAAGGCCCCCTTATGCAGACTGCTGATTGGCCGAAAGATCCCCTTTTTCCCCCTAAGCGCTTCCTGACCGTTGTCATGTGATCCTCCCACCGTCCGATCGTCGCAGGGATCCCCCTTCATAGGAGCAAAGTTTTGTTGCACCATGAAAACTTCTGCAACTCCCTAATATACTTTGTGCAATTTATTTCTTTGTGATCTCTGCTTGCTGTCAGTGAATGAGGAAAACCTGCGCAGACCTCGTATGGGTTCGTACAGTTGTGTCCTTGCCGTCCTCCATAAGGCTCTGATGTCGCTGTGTGGTTGGGGCTTCCATCACCGCTAAAGGCAAGAATAGTGCAGTATGCCAAGCGCCAGAACCCTGCCGGCCCCCATTATAGTAGGGCTGCCGCTCGCCACTCCAATCCGTTGTGCAGAAGAGAACAGAGACCCTATCCGTTCAAACTTTTCTCTTGCCCAGGGGTTTGAATTCTGGTTAACGCAGACATGTTGAATAAAGTTGTGCAGCTTTTGAATATAGTTTTTCAACTCCTGTCTAGTTTGAATATCTCTGCTTGCTGTCAGTGAATGGCAAGCTATGGTTTACATTCAGAGACTGATAGGCTGATGCTTCTCCCAGCTGAGGGTCGGCAGGACGCGGTCTCTGCTCCTTTCCCCTTGTTATTGCCAAGCGCCATTGTTTTCCTACGTAAACACAACCGCGGCGCAGACATCGTGTTCTTCCTTCAGGACAATGAAGAGGAAAAGCCGTCATGTTTTGGAGCAGCAGAAACAATTCGCCGCGTCACAGCCCTTCCTCCTGCGCTCCGCCTAGCAGAGCTGAGCCGGCGCTGCTGCTCATTGTAAGAGCCGTGCAGCACTACCACCATCCCCGCACAGTCCTCATCTCCAGGCCTTGTGTAGAAATGGCGCCGCCGCTGTAACCAGAGAGACTCTGCTGGCGTTTAGTTTACTAGGAGCACAAAATAGTATTTCGCCTGGGCGTCAGTCATTGTTAGATTGTCAGCTCCTCTGCACCCCCCCCCATCTGCATTGGTTCACCTGGGCCGTCTCCTCTGATGTGGTTGACGGTCAGGTTTTACCCGCTCTGCAGCCATTAATGATTCTTTAGCAGTAACGTTTTGGATTGGGACTGCATGGAGCCGCAGCCCCTTCAGTCAGTGGGGGGTCTGTAGTCGGGTCATCGCCAACCTAATAGTGATGGACTATGCCAGCCGAACATTCATTGGGTTGCCCGCCGTTTCCCCGACGAATTCACATTGAAGGGGTGAAATCTGCGGCGGATCTGCGACAAAATCTGCAGCAAATTAGTGAGGTGCGAACGCCAGAGTCACCGAGCCGTAATCTGTCTTACTGGAGCCGCAGCCAGAACAAATAAAGACGGTAAGATGAATATAAATAATGGGTTAACTTTGTTTCACCAAATCAAACCTAGATGTTTAACTCTTCGCCCGCCGGCTGATATCAGCGCTTCACACCCTCCAGGCTTCTTTCTTGGACTGCATGCAGAGATCGTTCAGAAATGTCTTCCCAGCGTTGTTGCAGAAGTTCCCACAATTGTGCTGCGCTCGTAGGTCGCTTCGCTTTCATCCTTCTCTCCAGTTCATCCCGAACAATGGGCTCAGTGGGGTCCAAGTCTGGAGGCCCTTCCATTCGTGGAAGCCGACCGGTTTCTTCTCCTTCTCTGACATAACCTGGAAGTAGTGTCTTGCTGTAATATGGACCCCTGACCAACTAGGCGCACACCAGAGGGTATTGCAGGGCATATCAAAATGCTGTGGTAGCCCTTTTTGTTCAGTGTGCAAGTTGCCAATTCGGAGTCCAGCAAAAGAGCCGTAGAGCATCGCTCTGCCGCCTCCATGTCTGGCCTTTGGCGAGGGGCTGATAATGCAAACTGTTGGCTCTCAAAAACTTGTCATCTGATTGGCCACACTGGTCATGGGGATAGTGAACGTGGCCGCCACGGTGTGTGTATGTGTATGTGTATGTGTATATGTATATATATATATATATATATATATATATATATATATATATATATATATATATATATATATATATATATATATATATATATATATATATATATATATAATTACTACTAAAATGTATGTTTCTCCCAAACTACTGCACAGATCCACACAGCAGAACCGTCGCTACCTTGTGCTGTCCTCAGAGACGGGGGCAAGAAGATGGTGACGGTCTCTTTGAACTTCTCCCTTCCAACCGAAACCGTCACGAGGAGTTAATAACCTGATGCGTTATAAATTTGGCGCGGAGGAATATACTATTATCTATCCAACAAAGTAGAAAACTGAACCCTGCGGCGCACTCCGACCCGTCCTTACAGCGGGCACATTGTACCATCTGCAGGAGGTGCCTCACCGGACTACGTGAGCCGTCATGCCAGTCAGTCACTGACCTAATCTCATGCCGGCTGGTGATGGGGCGGCGGCGGGTACGGGGATTAGAAAGTGTATATTAACCTAATCCCATGATGCCTTGTGCTTCTCCCCGTACACCTCGCTCCGCCGAGAACTATTCCTGGAATGTCTGACACGTAGATAAGACTGGCGCTGCGTACGCGGTGTGCCTGCCGCCCAGGACTGGATGTCCTCCGGAGTACCTGCATACATCAGCAGCCCGCTCGGCTCAAAACAAAGCCCGTAGGCCGTATTCACACGGCTCCTAAAAACGCACACGTTGTGTCGGTTAGCGAGACGCAGAGAACCTGCGCCTTTTATTAAGCCATTATTTCTAATAGGTTAATTTATGCGGGCGATGGTGCAAGACGGAAAAACTGAAGCGGGTCCTACTTTGGCACGAGTCTCCCACAATGCGTGCATTGTCTCGGCGCACGGACAAGAATCTTAGGCGCAACTCGCTGCCGGACGTCTGAGTGTGGCCGTTGGGCAGTGTAGATGAAGGGGCTTTTTACGAGCGCAGATCATCTGTACGTAAGCCCATTGGTCAGCACTGGGTAAGGGCACTTGGCGTTGGGCGGTACCTGTGAGTGGAGGTAGCGCTCAGTAATTGGCGCTGTTACAACTTGCTAGCGCTTGTGTAATCGCGCCCCAAGAGCATTTACACGGACAAATGATCTGCAGCCAGCGGCCGAACGGAACTCAATGGCACCAAATGGTCAGTAGAATGCCCAGATACCCTTATGCCATGAAAGCTATCCGTAGCTTGGTGGGTCCGATTTCTGGGACCCCCTCTGATTCTGAGAACAGGGGTCCGATGCGTCCAGGAATGAACCGTCTTGGTCGCACCAGCACTCCCTTTATTTCAGCGCTACTACCAGAGACGGCCATGTGCCAGCGCTCGGCTATCTCCGGCATCCCGGTGAGATGAATGGAGTGGCGGTGTACACGTGCGACCGCCAGTCTGTGCATTCTTGGACTTTAGGGATGCCCATTCTTATGATTTGTGGGGGTCCCAGCTTTTGGACCCTCCCACAAATCAACAAGCTATCTAAGGGGGTTACTTGCTTTGGTGGAATCCCCTTTTTACGGCAGCCTTACACATGTGATCAATGTCAGCCGAACTTGGCTTTGGTGGGATCGGCCGACAGTCTGCCGTGTGGCTGTTTTTCCGCCTCTCCCTGGCGGTAGATCTCCTTATGGTATATCTGACACCAAACGTGTCTGCTAGCATTTTTTCCCGCTCCCCTGTTATCAACACATGCCCACACATCCGAGCCCAAATGGCACGTGTACGGGGGGGTCGGTCTAGTCTGTTGCTCGGACCTTGGGCAGCCGGCACCTCATCACGGGTCTCCGTGTGCCCGGGTGACTCCAGCAGTTTCGGGCATCTCATGGTTGCGGTCGTGTTTCGCAGCTCTCCTCGCGTTCTGTATTGCTGTTTTCTCACCCGGATGAGGAGTCTTCCGAGTCCCGGCGGCAGGGATCCTGTGCCCAGGAAACGGGAAGAACCAGTTATTAGGAGGAGGTGCCCGCTTTATGACTCAGCCGGCATTACTGGTTACATCATTGCCCGCAGGATGATACAATCTGCTACTTTGTATGCGAGTCACCCGTGTAATGTATCCTGTGTACTGCATGCTCCTTATTGGGGAAACATCTACAGATGAGGTCATTGCCAGACACCCAACTGATGGCACACGTGCTTCTCTTCAGCCAATGCCCACCTGTGCTTGATGCTCATATTCAAATCAGCACCCGCCTTGGGTTAGATGATGCCCTACGTAATGCCCCTTGTGAAGACACAGGCCGTAGCGTTTGCCCCCTTAAACAGCCGATTGACGGAGGTCCCAGGAGTCGGACCACCATCGATCTGATACTGAAGATAAGTCATCACTATGAAGTGCCATGAGCCCCCTAAGGTATTGGGAATGAAATCCCTATGTGCCCGGGCCTTCAGGACAAGTGGTACCCTCTCCACTGATGTCAGGTGGCACCCCTCTGAGGCTGGCACAGGAAGCTGGGAGGCTGGCAGGCCATGTGCCATCAATTCAATAGTCCTTACATGCAGCGCTAGGGAAGCAAACAGTAACTTTGCCCTGATGAAGGAAAGCCGGGCTACTGCTCAGCTGGTGCCCACGGAGTAACGCTGGTGCCCACGGACTACTCGGCTGCCATCCTGATTTCGGCACACATATAGCCTACTTTTAACACTCCAGGCGTTTCTCTCGGCCTCCGTCCTGTTTATTTCCATTTCCCGTGCGCTCAGTACATGTATTTCGCCTCCACCTGACGCCCCACTAATGCCCGCTGCGCTGCCAACTCCGCTTTCTATTTTGCAGATCAGATTTTGACCTCTTGGATTTTGCTGATTTGCGCCAAAAAAAAAAATGTCTGTCCTCCTCGTTCCTGACGGCTGATCTCGTATCCGGGAGAGCAATCCTCATACAAATCTCTCTTCGCCGTCCGGCTGCGCTCACATCAGCGCTTCGCTTTCCGTTCTTTCTGCTCTGTCCTAAAGGTGCGTTCACACGTCACAGATCTGCAGCAGATATCACAATGCAATCGAAAGGGTAAAATCGTCGACACGTGAACAGTTAGACTTGGGCGGGTTTCACACGGATGGGTCAGATTCCGCATGTGGGAGCCCGCGTCGGGCCCTGGCCCTGTCCCCGGCCGGCCCCCACACTTACCTTTTTGAATTCCTGTATTGCGGATGGCTGGGACAAGCCGGCGCACAGGACAGATTTGTATTTTATTTTTTTAAATGTCCTTTTTCCCGCGCCGTCGCTAGGCAACGACTTGGGTACCTGTGACCTACCCGCGGTGTCAATAGTGAATGAGCCGCGGGTCGGGCGGCTTCCATTGACTTCAGTGTAAGCCATCTGTGCGGGAAGCGCAGGAAAATGGCGCATGCTGCGGTTTTTTTTTTTTGTTTTTTTTAAAAAACCGTGAGCGGAAACCGCATTTGGTTTCGCCTCGTGTGCATGAAGAATCTTTTTTTGCCTTGCATGCTGTGGAGGGTCATTGCTGCGGAATCTGAGGGCGGACTCCGTGGTAGTTGGGGTGTTTCTTGGACATAGTGGGAGAAGATGAGCCTCTTGGGACCTGCTCACATCAGGGTTGGCGGTTCTGTTTGAAGCTTCCATTGCTTATTTTCCGTTAAAACATAAGAGGAAATAGTGTTGTAAAATGCCAGGGTCAGCCAGAATCTTAGTGGCCCCATAATACTCAGTGGGGTCTGTTGGGTGCGTCCTATGATTGTTCTGTTCGGCTAGTGGGTTCCGATTTCCTGCTCCCACGACTAAGCAAGGAAATGGAACCCGAAGCGCTAGTCTGAGCCTTTATACAATTGTCTATTTGTACCTTATCCCTCCCGTTTTGATACTATCTGGGGGTGGAGCTTAATTAAAGAGGTGGTGCTAATGCAAACTTGAGCACTGAGGCAGCGTTCCTGCCACACTGATGGGGAAAACTTGTTTCTCCTTTAACAATTCAGTTGGTTAAGGTGAGGGGTGTACATCTACTACTTTTCCTGATACTGTCCCTCAACACTAGACCACACTGTCCCTAAACAGGTCACCGTTGCCTAATAGCATCGGGGTCCGAGGTGCGACTCTGACCAACATCTACAGAGTTTGTATGATCTCCCTGCGCATCCTGGAGTCATCCTGCCGCCGTGTTCTCATGTGTGATGGCGAGATCTGTTTGCATAAACCGTTCCGCTGTAAAGCTAATATTTCCATATGGCCCGAGATCTGCGGGTTCTTATGAAGGACATGTACTTAAAGACCAGCTAGAGAAAGTACAGAACTGCGTGTCCAGCAAGTGTCTGAAGCAGCTGGTAAAGTTGGGCACCAGGAGTAAATTTCTTGGCGTCGCCTAACTTCAGGGAATCCTTGGCCTTCTGGCAAAGTTCCTGTTCTCTTTACCTATGTGCATATGGAAGAAGGGAGCAAAGGGACCTTGGGGGCCAAAGGGGCCACATACAGCTGCCAGTTCACACTAGTGGTTTCATTTCAGTTTTGTTCCACCGTGGGAACAGCAAAAACTAAGAAAAAGTACTTTTAAAAGTAGTATTAAAACTGTAGACCTTCATTTTCTGTGTTGTGTGGTGGCTCAGTGATTAGCAGTGGTGGCTCAGTGATTAGCACTGTTGCCTCGCAGTGCTTGTGTCCTAGACTCTAATCTCCTCAAAAACATCATCAACTTTGAAATACTCCATATAGCCATCACCCTTGGTTGGATTTGAACCTAGAACTCCAGCACTGTGAGGAGGCAGTGCTAACCACTGAGCCACCACACTCGCTCCTCCAGAAGAATAAACAGAGCGAATCTAAAAACTCTCTTCAGATGTTGTCCTTTTAGTTTTGAACCTAGAACTCCAGCAGGAGGAGGAAAAAGAGAAGACAAAGAACGTACAATCTCCATGCAGATGTTGTCTATAGTCGGACATGAACCTAGAGTGTTAGCCACTGAGCCATCAAGCTTCTTCCTTCTCCTGAGGAGAAGATCCCCTTATTCTCCTCCTTCCCATTCTTCTTCTCCTCTGGAGCATCGGCTTTGTTCAAATCTGACAAGAGGCCAACGTTTGCGTGGATTTTGTATATTCTCCGCCTCCTGAGAAGGAAGAGCAAGCATGGTGGCTCAGTGGTTAGCACTGCTGCCTTGCAGTCCTAGGCTTCAATCTGACAAAGGCAACTAGATGGAGTTTTTCAAAGTTGATTTTGCTCTTGATGAGATTTGAATCCAGGACCCCAGCACTGCAAGGCAACCGTGCTAACCACTGAGCCACCCCCACCTGCTGAAAAACTGACGGAAGAATGTAATTTAGTTTTCCAAGTCCACCCAAAAAACGGAAGGAATGCTTTCCATGTCACTTTTAATAAAATTGAATCAGTCAAAAAAAGCGTTAATGCGAACGAGCCCTAATTGGACTTACACAGGCGCTTCCTTTAGGAAGCGGCCGCTGTGTTTCTTGGCCCGGGGTTTGGCTGTGCATCGTCTCCGTTCACCTGGGTATGACCGATGCTGCAGTGTGTGGAGGGGCTTGTGCTCCAGATCTACAAGCCACTTACCTGATTCCGTCCTGTTTTCTTCTAGATGTTTCTCACGGTTTACCTGAGTAACAATGAGCAGCATTTTAGCGAGGTGCCGGTCACCCCAGACACCACCTGCCGAGACGTCGTGGAGCTGTGCAAGGAGCCTGGAGAGACAGAATGTCACTTGTCGGAAGTCTGGCGGGGCACAGGTATGTACCGGGGGAACTGGACTTGTTGGGCGGAGATAACTTTGTGTAGACCATTAAGAATATGGATACAACTGGAAATCTCTAGAGAGGCAGACATCTGACAGATCCGATTGGTAGTTAGAATTTAAAGGGCTCATCCAGTTGTAAACCACAGATGACTTGTCAGCAGGTTAGGCCATCGATAACAGATCGGCCATATAGGACCTTCACTCATCAATTATTTGCTGGATCGGTGTGCTCATAGAATGAGCTGATTTCTACAGGAAACTGATAGCTCCATTTCCAGTGCACTGGCCAGGATTGGTATTGCAGGTCATTCACATCAGTGGGAAGTTGGCCTGCAATACCAAGCCTGGCCACTGCAGTGGGGAACGGAGCTGCCTGCTTCTTGCAGAAATCGTCTAAGTGCACAAGCACACAGGCCCAGTGACTGGCTGCATGGCAGGGGTTCCTGGTGATAGACTCCCGTTGATCGACTTTTGATGTCCTATCCTGAGGTTAAGTCCTCAATAGTCTATAACTGGATAACCCCTTTAAAGTAACCCTGCGGCCCTAGGACAAAATTTTGACCAGGAGTTACTAGGTGTCTTCCTTTTCTCCCAGTTCCACCCACTGACCCACTTATTTCTCAACCCCCCCCCCCCCCCCCCCAGCTTCATTCTTTCAAGATGGCCACGACCATTCTTAAATTACCCAATGCACACTGAGAACTGAAGGTGCCCTGGTAGTCTTAAGACACATGCTGATCTGATCGGTTCTGATGCAAAGTGTTTATCAAGTAGTGACAGGTATGCCATGTTGGAAAACTGAAGGGGGGACCAAGGAAGAAGCAGATCGGTGGAAAGGACAGCACAAAGTAATAAAGCTCTCACCTAATGTCCCTGGGACCGGAGGGTTGCTTTAAATTACTGTTTCCTAAATGATCAGGCAGAGTGCCCAGTCACAGTTCTCGCTATCCCTGCCCTACATTAATCTCTGAGCACATAGTATTTAGCTTCTTTTCAGAAATTAGAGAGATCTCTGGAGCCTGTGAGAGTGACTAAACCCCTTGGCACCAAGCATAAACTCCTCTACTACCCTAGACCACCAGGGAGTCTGACTATTAACTCCTTTACTACCCTTGACCATCTGCTGTACCCTAGATAACTATTGAAGCTGGTAGTAACTCCTCCTGTACTCTAGACCACAAGGGAAACTGGTATTAACTCCTCTCCCCTATACCACCAGAGGAGCTGGTATTAACTCTTTCAGTACTCTTGGTTATCAAAAAAGCTGGTGTTAAATCCACTACCCTAGACCACCATGGAAACTGGTATTAACTCATCTTATAAGATGGTATTAACACCTTCTTTACTCTAGACCACCAGAGAAGCTGGTACTGAACCCCTCCAATACACTAGACCCCCCAGGGAAACTGGTATTAACTCATCCCATACCCTAGATGACCAGAGAAGCCGTTATTAACTCATCCACTACTCTAGACCACCATGGAAACTGGTATTAACTCCTTTACTCAAAATCACCAGGAAAGCTTAACTCCTCCTTTACTCTAGACCACCAGAGAAGCTGGCACTGAACCCCTCCACTACCCTAGACCACCAGGAGTGTGTGCAGTAAGCACTCCACTATGCTAAACCACCAGGGAGCTCCGAGATTGGCCTGATTTTGGTGTGTCTTACAATCCTGAGAATGCAGTAATGTGATCTCTGATGGTGTAACCCGCCCGGTCCTTTGTTGTGCCTCTGTTACACGTGTTTACAGCGACTTTTCTGCTGCTCGCGGTAGAAGTAGACGTCCTGTCCTCTCGGCGCAGCAGGTTGTTCGTGTTTATAGGCAGGTCAGGGGAGTCACGCTTGTGATGTTGGTTGCTGACAGCTTTCTGGCTCTCCGTCATTTGATGACACGGTTAACCCCTTGTAGCCTGCTCTATAAATATATACTGGGACGGCCGGACCGTGTGGGATTTCATGTGTGGGTGATAATTGTGAAACGCCGTCCTGTTCTGTGTATCCAGCGAGAAGAAAGGGCCTTTGTGTTGGCAGGTTTAGTCTTTGGCAGGCGAACGCGCCCCATTATACATGGAGGAATGTTGGGGCTGCGGAGCGGCTTCCGGCGGAGTTCTGCTCTTATTACAGTCCTATCTCGATGGTAGATGGCGAATAATAATCAGGTATATAATGTATAGTTGTCTGCGGCGCAACCGGCAATTGTACAGGGAGACGTATGGAAATGTCTCTATTACTCCAAGGGAGGGGCACCCGGCTCGTCCAGAACTTAAATGGCATATACAGAACTAGGCGAGGAGTAAGAAAGTTCCCAGAACCGAAGGGTTAATAGTTTATTCCTGACAACTAGGAAAGTGCAAAGTGACTGAACAAAAGGGAAGTGTAATCCCATCAGTATGTAATCCTCACCTTCACAAGGGCATCAGTACTTAATGCCATTGGCTGTAGGGAACAACCCCCCCCTGCCGAGTTCCTTCAAAAACTGTGTGCAAGTGTACCTAGAGGAACTCATGCTGCTGTGAAGGTAAAGGGCGTTGCACCAAATACTAACGGGATTACATTTCTCTCTTTTTTTCAGTTGCTTCGCTTTTTTTTTTCGTTGTCAATTAAGAAAATGCAATTAACCCTTCTGTTTCTGAAAGTATTCTTAGATTGCAGCACTTTTTTTTTTTTCCTCATCTGCCTAAAGTTTTTGCACAGCGCTGTAGGTCTACACGAAAGTCCCCCACCCCGAAGAATGAATCCAAAATACCAAAGGCCACTGACACATGAGTGCCAACCTAGTGCCGCCTGCTGCTACCCCATGTGTCTCCATTACTATACCAGCAGCGCTGCCCAATGTGCCCAAGGATTCTGATAAGGGCATAACTAGAAAATGCTGGGCAGAGCACAGATAGGGCAGTGGTGACCCCAGTCCCCCACATAGAGACCTGCCTAAAGAAACCGATGCACTCCACTCTTCTCGCCTCCACTGTGCTGGGTCCTGCCAGTAGATGATGCCAGTGAGTAGCTGGCGCTGCCATCACTCGTTCTTGAACGCTCAGGGCACTGTGATGCCGCACACTACATCCTGCCACTGAATGGTGTCGCTATCCAGTGTAGAGCCAGCGCCAAGGAGGGGTACACGGCCCACAATGCAAATTACATCACCCAAGTGTTTGCAAGCATGATATAAATACAGCCTTACTAGACTGTCAGTCTTCACTGCTCTTCTGGCTTTCTACTCATTAATCAGTAGCCTCTAGATGAATAGCAGCATAGCTCCCTACTAAGTGGGGGATGGCAGAGGGTCCCAGCACAGAGGGTCTTGATTAGTAAGCAACTGATCCCACAGCTTGCAGGAATTACCAAGAACTCATCATCCATAGGATAAAAGCTGGGTCGGTGGGCATCTCACCGCTGAGACCCCTACGGATCCTGGGAAGGGGGATCCCGTGCCCCTCTCTCCTGAATGGATCGGCGGTCACGCATGAGTTGTGCGGCTTCATTCATTTTCAGTGGAGCTGCCAGAGATGGCCGAGCGCTTGGACTTGGCTACTGCCATCAGCTCCATTGAAATAAGTGGAGCCGTGCCAAACATGCGCCCGCGCCGCTCCAATCTGAAGTCACTGTGGGTGCGTAGTGAGGGGAGGGGGTACAAGACCCTTATTCTTGTGATCAGAGGGGATCGCAGCTGGAAGACCCCCCACGGATCAGACTCTTATTACTGGTCTATAGATGGAGGTGTTGTTCTGCTCCCACCTAAAACTTTTTCTTCAGACTCTACAAATAGTTCTAATTTTCTGCCTTTCTCTTCTGATTGGTCCGTGTTCGGCAGCCGTCCCCCTACAGCCTATGGTAACGTGAGGCATTTTAGAAATGCTCTGTCACCCTTACTTTGTGTGCCGTGAAGACCTCCCCTCTGATGTGACAACAGGGGGGGGTTAGTCTTGTGGTGGTCCGCAGTATATCGTGAGCCGAGTCCCCGGACCTGCGCTGCTGCTCATCACATATTTACCATTTCTTCTCAACGTACCGATACCTTTGTGTTCCAGAACGCCCCGTGGCAGACAACGAGCGCATGATCGACGTTCTGCAGAAGTACGGCATGCAGCGGAATGAGGTCCGGTTCTACCTACGCCACGAGCGCCCCGCGTCTAGAGAATCCGGTAAGTTGTCATCATGCTGACCTGTTGATAGAAGCGTCACCTTCCAGCAGCCTGCGGTTCCCATTTTTGCTCCTGTCTGCTTTTAAAAAAAAGTCCTCAGTAGCACAACATTAAGTCTGAAGTAATACAGCGAGGGAGGAGGGGGATGCAGCTGCAGCTCCTCTTTTAGGGTATTGCTGTGAGAGGGAAGGAGGAGCAGCAGGGAAACCAGATCTGTCTTCACACGGATCATTCTGATTTAGGCAACATACGCACTCCTATGCAGACAGCCTCGGTTTGCCGCGCGAAATTTTGCGCGGCAAACAAACCTCGGCATGCTCTATTTCTCTGCGGGGCTCACACGTCACTCACCCGCCGCCAGCTCCGGTCTGCGCATGCGCCATCAGCCGGCACATGAAAGAGCCGGGGGCGCGGGTGAGTACGCCCTGCTCTCTGCAGGCACTCGGGCCGGGTCCTGCGGTGAGAATTCTCGCTGCCGCATCTGACCCCGCCGTCTGCAGGCGGCCTAAGTGTGCGGCCGCTTTCTGTGATTACTTTTTATTTTTTTCATTGTTTTTAAACGTTTATTTTCTTTGCTTTAGGAAATCTACAAAGAGCCTACGATCCAAACATGAAGCGAAACGGGGTGAAGGTTCCTTCCGATAGGAGGATTGAGAACGGGGTAGGCAGATTACGCTGACCTCTGTACTTGTGTTCCCCCTCCCAGACCTGTCAGTGTATTATTGCATCACTCCAGTGCAAGGAGTGCCAACCATACAGGTTATATATACGGTGCTGCACGACGAGGTGGATAAAGACCCCTGCGGGTAACGACCTCCGGCCCCGATCCGTAGATGCAATCATGGGAGCTCTGCAGATGTCAGAGTTGTAGCTTTCAGACCTGGCGGAGGTGGAGAGCGCTAATGACTGCGATTTCCTGTACAAAATAGGTCAACGGCCCCAGGATGGACATGACTCTGGCTGAACTGCAGGAAATGGCAGCGAGACAACAGCAGCAGATCGAAACCCAGCAGCTAATGCTAGCCACAAAGGTACGACTGTCACACAGCTACCAGCAGCAGAATAGCGAGTGCAGCTCCGGAGCAGTACAGGATAAGTAATGTATGTACACAGTGACTCCACCAGCAGAATAGTGAGTGCAGCCTTGGAGTATAATACAGGATGTAACTCAGGATCAGTACAGGATAAGTAATGTATGTACACAGTGACTCCACCAGCAGAATAGTGAGTGCAGCTCTGGAGTATAATACAGGATGTAACTCAGGATCAGTACAGGATAAGTAATGTATGTACACAGTGACTCCACCAGCAGATTAGTGAGTGCAGCTCTGGAGTATAATACAGGATGGAACTCAGGAGCAGTACAGGATAAGTAATGTATGTACACAGTGACTCCACCAGCAGGATAGTGAATGCAGCTCTGGAGTATAATACAGGATGTAACTCAGGATCAGTAATGTATGTACACAGTGACTCCACCAGCAGAATAGTGATGCAGCTCTGGGGTATAATACAGGATGTAACTCAGGATCAGTACAGGATAAGTAATGTATGTACACAGTGACTCCCCCAGCAAAATAGTGAGTGCAGCTCTGGAGTATAACACAGGATGTATATCAGGATCAGTACAGGATAAGTAATGTATGTACACAGTGACTCCCCCAGCAAAATAGTGAGTGCAGCTCTGGAGTATAACACAGGATGTATATCAGGATCAGTACAGGATAAGTAATGTATGTACACAGTGACTCCACCAGCAGAATAGTGAGTGCAGCTCTGGAGTATAATACAGGATGTAACTCAGGATCAGTACAGGATAAGTAATGTATGTACACAGTGACTCCCCCAGCAAAATAGTGAGTGCAGCTCTGGAGTATAATACAGGATGTAACTCAGGATCAGTACAGGATAAGTAATGTCTGTACACAGTGACTCCAGCAGCAGAATAGTGAGTGCAGCTCTGGAGTATAATACAGGATGTAACTCAGGATCAGTACAGGATAAGTAATGTATGTACACAGTGATTCCACCAGCAGAATAGTGAGTGCAGCTCTGGAGTATAATACAGGATGTAACTCAGGATCAGTACAGGATAAGTAATGTATGTACACAGTGAGTCCACCAGCAGAATAGTGAGTGCAGCTCTGGAGTATAATACAGGATGTAACTCAGGAGCAGTACAGGATAAGTAATGTATGTACACAGTGACTCCACCAGCAGAATAGTGAGTGCAGCTCTGGAGTATAATACAGGATGTAACTCAGGAGCAGTACAGGATAAGTAATGTATGTACACAGTGACTCCACCAGCAGAATAGTGAGTGCAGCTCTGGAGTATAATACAGGATGTAACTCAGGATCAGTACAGGATAAGTAATGTCTGTACACAGTGACTCCAGCAGCAGAATAGTGAGTGCAGCTCTGGAGTATAATACAGGATGTAACTCAGGATCAGTACAGGATAAGTAATGTATGTACACAGTGACTCCCCCAGCAAAATAGTGAGTGCAGCTCTGGAGTATAATACAGGATGTATATCAGGATCAGTACAGGATAAGTAATGTATGTACACAGTGACTCCCCCAGCAAAATAGTGAGTGCAGCTCTGGAGTATAATACAGGATGTAACTCAGGATCAGTACAGGATAAGTAATGTCTGTACACAGTGACTCCAGCAGCAGAATAGTGAGTGCAGCTCTGGAGTATAATACAGGATGTAACTCAGGATCAGTACAGGATAAGTAATGTATGTACACAGTGACTCCACCAGCAGAATAGTGAGTGCAGCTCTGGAGTATAATACAGGATGTAACTCAGGAGCAGTACAGGATAAGTAATGTATGTACACAGTGACTCCACCAGCAGAATAGTGAGTGCAGCTCTGGAGTATAATACAGGATGTAACTCAGGAGCAGTACAGGATAAGTAATGTATGTACACAGTGACTCCACCAGCAGAATAGCGAGTGCAGCTCTGGAGTATAATACAGGATGTAACTCAGGATCAGTACAGGATCAGTAATGTATGTACACAGTGACTCCACCAGCAGAATAGCGAGTGCAGCTCTGGAGTATAATACAGGATGTAACTCAGGATCAGTACAGGATCAGTAATGTATGTACACAGTGACTCCACCAGCAGAATAGCGAGTGCAGCTCTGCAGTATAATACAGGGTGTAACTCAGGATCAGTACAGGATAAGTAATGTATGTACACAGTGACTCCACCAGCTTGAGGAAGGCCCCCATGGCCGAAACGTCACTGTCTATGTGATGGGGCAATAAAAGTCTTTGTGCTATCCACATCCCTGCTTGCTTCCGGATATTCCTTTTTATTGGATTATCACGTGGCGTCTGTCTGGTTTGGACTCCGGCGTGGCTCTGCATTTCACCAGTCTGACCCAAAGTGGGATTATCTGAGTGCTGCTAGTGGAACCTTTGCATATTCCACCAGCAGAATAGTGAGTGCAGCTCTGCAGTATAATACAAGATGTAACTCTGGGTGGACAGGTCTACACTTTGTAGAACAATCCACTGGTTTGGCCGCCGTCTTTCAGCAGTGTGACTATAGATACCGCTGTCATCTGTTATAGGGTTGGAGCTTGAGGAGGCCCTCGTCCACATGAAAGTTGTTTCTTTTTGTCAGTCCTAATTTTACTTTCGGACTCTTTGAATTGGAGTAACATCTGTTTTGCAAATAACATGTTCCTGTTGACTGCAGGAGCAGCGCCTGAAGTACCTGAAGCAGCAGGATCAGCGCCAGCAGCAGCAGGTCAGCGAGCAGGAGAAGCTGAAACGTCTGCGGGAGATTGCAGAAAACCAGGAGGCCAAGCTGAAGAAAGTGCGGGCGCTGAAGGGTCACGTAGAGCAGAAGAGGCTCAGCAATGGCAGACTAGGTGATGACGCCATTCTATTGCCATTTTCACTCTCATCACCCGCATTCTGCATCATCCTGCATAGAAGGCAATTCTTTTTTTTTCATAGTAACTTTTGTCTTATTGATTTTGCAGTGGAAGAAATCGAGCAGATGAATAACTTGTTCCAGCAGAAGCAGAAGGAACTCGTGGTGGCCGTGTCCAAAGTGGAAGAACTGAGCCGTCAGCTGGAAATGCTGAAGAACGGACGTATCGAGGGATATCATGACAACCAAAGCGCTGTAGCTGAACTCGACCGTCTCTACAAGGAGCTTCAGGTAAGTGATGGAGGCCGAGATCTTGGGATGTTGGGTTACTATTGTCTAGAGCAGTGTTCCCCCAACTCCAGTCCTCAGGGACCTAGTGTTCCCCCAACTCCAGTCCTCAGGGACCTAGTGTTCCCCCAACTCCAGTCCTCAGGGACCTAGTGTTCCCCCAACTCCAGTCCTCAGGGACCTAGTGTTCCCCCAACTCCAGTCCTCAGGGACCTAGTGTTCCCCCAACTCCAGTCCTCAGGGACCTAGTGTTCCCCCAACTCCAGTCCTCAGGGACCTAGTGTTCCCCCAACTCCAGTCCTCAGGGACCTAGTGTTCCCCCAACTCCAGTCCTCAGGGACCTAGTGTTCCCCCAACTCCAGTCCTCAGGGACCTAGTGTTCCCCCAACTCCAGTCCTCAGGGACCTAGTGTTCCCCCAACTCCAGTCCTCAGGGACCTAGTGTTCCCCCAACTCCAGTCCTCAGGGACCTAGTGTTCCCCCAACTCCAGTCCTCAGGGACCTAGTGTTCCCCCAACTCCAGTCCTCAGGGACCTAGTGTTCCCCCAACTCCAGTCCTCAGGGACCTAGTGTTCCCCCAACTCCAGTCCTCAGGGACCTAGTGTTCCCCCAACTCCAGTCCTCAGGGACCTAGTGTTCCCCCAACTCCAGTCCTCAGGGACCTAGTGTTCCCCCAACTCCAGTCCTCAGGGACCTAGTGTTCCCCCAACTCCAGTCCTCAGGGACCTAGTGTTCCCCCAACTCCAGTCCTCAGGGACCTAGTGTTCCCCCAACTCCAGTCCTCAGGGACCTAGTGTTCCCCCAACTCCAGTCCTCAGGGACCTAGTGTTCCCCCAACTCCAGTCCTCAGGGACCTAGTGTTCCCCCAACTCCAGTCCTCAGGGACCTAGTGTTCCCCCAACTCCCGTCCTCAGGGACCTAGTGTTCCCCCAACTCCCGTCCTCAGGGACCTAGTGTTCCCCCAACTCCCGTCCTCAGGGACCTAGTGTTCCCCCAACTCCCGTCCTCAGGGACCTAGTGTTCCCCCAACTCCCGTCCTCAGGGACCTAGTGTTCCCCCAACTCCCGTCCTCAGGGACCTAGTGTTCCCCCAACTCCCGTCCTCAGGGTCCTAGTGTTCCCCCAACTCCCGTCCTCAGGGTCCTAGTGTTCCCCCAACTCCCGTCCTCAGGGTCCTAGTGTTCCCCCAACTCCCGTCCTCAGGGTCCTAGTGTTCCCCCAACTCCCGTCCTCAGGGTCCTAGTGTTCCCCCAACTCCCGTCCTCAGGGTCCTAGTGTTCCCCCAACTCCCGTCCTCAGGGTCCTAGTGTTCCCCCAACTCCCGTCCTCAGGGTCCTAGTGTTCCCCCAACTCCCGTCCTCAGGGTCCTAGTGTTCCCCCAACTCCCGTCCTCAGGGTCCTAGTGTTCCCCCAACTCCCGTCCTCAGGGTCCTAGTGTTCCCCCAACTCCCGTCCTCAGGGTCCTAGTGTTCCCCCAACTCCCGTCCTCAGGGACCTAGTGTTCCCCCAACTCCCGTCCTCAGGGACCTAGTGTTCCCCCAACTCCCGTCCTCAGGGACCTAGTGTTCCCCCAACTCCCGTCCTCAGGGACCTAGTGTTCCCCCAACTCCCGTCCTCAGGGACCTAGTGTTCCCCCAACTCCCGTCCTCAGGGACCTAGTGTTCCCCCAACTCCCGTCCTCAGGGACCTAGTGTTCCCCCAACTCCCGTCCTCAGGGACCTAGTGTTCCCCCAACTCCCGTCCTCAGGGACCTAGTGTTCCCCCAACTCCCGTCCTCAGGGACCTAGTGTTCCCCCAACTCCCGTCCTCAGGGACCTAGTGTTCCCCCAACTCCCGTCCTCAGGGACCTAGTGTTCCCCCAACTCCCGTCCTCAGGGACCTAGTGTTCCCCCAACTCCCGTCCTCAGGGACCTAGTGTTCCCCCAACTCCCGTCCTCAGGGACCTAGTGTTCCCCCAACTCCCGTCCTCAGGGACCTAGTGTTCCCCCAACTCCCGTCCTCAGGGACCTAGTGTTCCCCCAACTCCCGTCCTCAGGGACCTAGTGTTCCCCCAACTCCCGTCCTCAGGGACCTAGTGTTCCCCCAACTCCCGTCCTCAGGGACCTAGTGTTCCCCCAACTCCCGTCCTCAGGGACCTAGTGTTCCCCCAACTCCCGTCCTCAGGGACCTAGTGTTCCCCCAACTCCCGTCCTCAGGGACCTAGTGTTCCCCCAACTCCCGTCCTCAGGGACCTAGTGTTCCCCCAACTCCCGTCCTCAGGGACCTAGTGTTCCCCCAACTCCCGTCCTCAGGGACCTAGTGTTCCCCCAACTCCCGTCCTCAGGGACCTAGTGTTCCCCCAACTCCCGTCCTCAGGGACCTAGTGTTCCCCCAACTCCCGTCCTCAGGGACCTAGTGTTCCCCCAACTCCCGTCCTCAGGGACCTAGTGTTCCCCCAACTCCCGTCCTCAGGGACCTAGTGTTCCCCCAACTCCCGTCCTCAGGGACCTAGTGTTCCCCCAACTCCCGTCCTCAGGGACCTAGTGTTCCCCCAACTCCCGTCCTCAGGGACCTAGTGTTCCCCCAACTCCCGTCCTCAGGGACCTAGTGTTCCCCCAACTCCCGTCCTCAGGGACCTAGTGTTCCCCCAACTCCCGTCCTCAGGGACCTAGTGTTCCCCCAACTCCCGTCCTCAGGGACCTAGTGTTCCCCCAACTCCCGTCCTCAGGGACCTAGTGTTCCCCCAACTCCCGTCCTCAGGGACCTAGTGTTCCCCCAACTCCCGTCCTCAGGGACCTAGTGTTCCCCCAACTCCCGTCCTCAGGGACCTAGTGTTCCCCCAACTCCCGTCCTCAGGGACCTAGTGTTCCCCCAACTCCCGTCCTCAGGGACCTAGTGTTCCCCCAACTCCCGTCCTCAGGGACCTAGTGTTCCCCCAACTCCCGTCCTCAGGGACCTAGTGTTCCCCCAACTCCCGTCCTCAGGGGACCTAGTGTTCCCCCAACTCCCGTCCTCAGGGACCTAGTGTTCCCCCAACTCCCGTCCTCAGGGACCTAGTGTTCCCTCCCAACTCCCGTCCTCAGGGACCTAGTGTTCCCCCAACTCCCGTCCTCAGGGACCTAGTGTTCCCCCAACTCCCGTCCTCAGGGACCTAGTGTTCCCCCAACTCCCGTCCTCAGGGACCTAGTGTTCCCCCAACTCCCGTCCTCAGGGACCTAGTGTTCCCCCAACTCCCGTCCTCAGGGACCTAGTGTTCCCCCAACTCCCGTCCTCAGGGACCTAGTGTTCCCCCAACTCCCGTCCTCAGGGACCTAGTGTTCCCCCAACTCCCGTCCTCAGGGACCTAGTGTTCCCCCAACTCCCCGTTCCCTCAGGGACCTAGTGTTCCCCCAACTCCCGTCCTCAGGGACCTAGTGTTCCCCCAACTCCCGTCCTCAGGGACCTAGTGTTCCCCCAACTCCCGTCCTCAGGGACCTAGTGTTCCCCCAACTCCCGTCCTCAGGGGACCTAGTGTTCCCCCAACTCCCGTCCTCAGGGACCTAGTGTTCCCTCCAACTCCCGTCCTCAGGGACCTAGTGTTCCCCCAACTCCCGTCCTCAGGGACCTAGTGTTCCCCCAACTCCCGTCCTCAGGGACCTAGTGTTCCCCCAACTCCCGTCCTCAGGGACCTAGTGTTCCCCCAACTCCCGTCCTCAGGGACCTAGTGTTCCCCCAACTCCCGTCCTCAGGGACCTAGTGTTCCCCCCAACTCCCGTCCTCAGGGACCTAGTGTTCCCCCAACTCCCGTCCTCAGGGACCTAGTGTTCCCCCAACTCCCGTCCTCAGGGACCTAGTGTTCCCCCCAACTCCCGTCCTCAGGGACCTAGTGTTTCCCCCAACTCCCGTCCTCAGGGACCTAGTGTTCCCCCAACTCCCGTCCTCAGGGACCTAGTGTTCCCCCCAACTCCCGTCCTCAGGGACCTAGTGTTCCCCCAACTCCCGTCCTCAGGGACCTAGTGTTCCCCCAACCTCCCGTCCTCAGGGACCTAGTGTTCCCCCAACTCCCGTCCTCAGGGACCTAGTGTTCCCCCAACTCCCGTCCTCAGGGGACCTAGTGTTCCCCCAACTCCCGTCCTCAGGGACCTAGTGTTCCCCCAACTCCCGTCCTCAGGGGACCTAGTGTTCCCCCAACTCCCGTCCTCAGGGACCTAGTGTTCCCCCAACTCCCGTCCTCAGGGACCTAGTGTTCCCCCCAACTCCCGTCCTCAGGGACCTAGTGTTCCCCCAACTCCCGTCCTCAGGGACCTAGTGTTCCCCCCAACTCCCGTCCTCAGGGACCTAGTGTTCCCCCAACTCCCGTCCTCAGGGACCTAGTGTTCCCCCAACTCCCGTCCTCAGGGACCTAGTGTTCCCCCAACTCCCGTCCTCAGGGACCTAGTGTTCCCCCAACTCCCGTCCTCAGGGACCTAGTGTTCCCCCAACTCCCGTCCTCAGGGACCTAGTGTTTCCCCCCAACTCCCGTCCTCAGGGACCTAGTGTTCCCCCAACTCCCGTCCTCAGGGACCTAGTGTTCCCCCAACTCCCGTCCTCAGGGACCTAGTGTTCCCCCAACTCCCGTCCTCAGGGACCTAGTGTTCCCCCAACTCCCGTCCTCAGGGACCTAGTGTTCCCCCAACTCCCGTCCTCAGGGACCTAGTGTTCCCCCAACTCCGTCCTCATGGGACCTAGTGTTCCCCCAACTCCCGTCCTCAGGGACCTAGTGTTCCCCCAACTCCCGTCCTCAGGGACCTAGTGTTCCCCCAACTCCCGTCCTCAGGGACCTAGTGTTCCCCCAACTCCCGTCCTCAGGGACCTAGTGTTCCCCCAACTCCCGTCCTCAAGGGACCTAGTGTTCCCACCAACTCCCGTCCTCAGGGACCTAGTGTTCCCCAACTCCCCGTCCTCAGGGACCTAGTGTTCCCCCAACTCCCGTCCTCAGGGACCTAGTGTTCCCCCAACTCCCGTCCTCAGGGACCTAGTGTTCCCCCAACTCCCGTCCTCAGGGACCTAGTGTTCCCCCAACTCCCGTCCTCAGGGACCTAGTGTTCCCCCAACTCCCGTCCTCAGGGACCTAGTGTTCCCCCAACTCCCGTCCTCAGGGACCTAGTGTTCCCCCAACTCCCGTCCTCAGGGGACCTAGTGTTCCCCCAACTCCCGTCCTCAGGGACCTAGTGTTCCCCCAACTCCCGTCCTCAGGGACCTAGTGTTCCCCCAACTCCGTCCTCAGGGACCTAGTGTTCCCCCAACTCCCGTCCTCAGGGACCTAGTGTTCCCCCAACTCCCGTCCTCAGGGACCTAGTGTTCCCCCCAACTCCCGTCCTCAGGGACCTAGTGTTCCCCCAACTCCCGTCCTCAGGGACCTAGTGTTCCCCCCAACTCCCGTCCTCAGGGACCTAGTGTTCCCCCAACTCCCCGTCCTCAGGGACCTAGTGTTCCCCCAACTCCCGTCCTCAGGGACCTAGTGTTCCCCCAACTCCCGTCCTCAGGGACCTAGTGTTCCCCCAACTCCCGTCCTCAGGGACCTAGTGTTCCCACAACTCCCGTCCTCAGGGACCTAGTGTTCCCCCAACTCCCGTCCTCAGGGACCTAGTGTTCCCCCAACTCCCGTCCTCAGGGACCTAGTGTTCCCCCAACTCCCGTCCTCAGGGACCTAGTGTTCCCCCAACTCCCGTCCTCAGGGACCTAGTGTTCCCCCAACTCCCGTCCTCAGGGACCTAGTGTTCCCCCAACTCCCGTCCTCAGGGACCTAGTGTTCCCCAACTCCCGTCCTCAGGGACCTAGTGTTCCCCCAACTCCCGTCCTCAGGGACCTAGTGTTCCCCCAACTCCCGTCCTCAGGGACCTAGTGTTCCCCCCAACTCCCGTCCTCAGGGACCTAGTGTTCCCCCAACTCCCGTCCTCAGGGACCTAGTGTTCCCCCAACTCCCGTCCTCAGGGACCTAGTGTTCCCCCAACTCCCGTCCTCAGGGACCTAGTGTTCCCCCAACTCCCGTCCTCAGGGACCTAGTGTTCCCCCAACTCCCGTCCTCAGGGACCTAGTGTTCCCCCAACTCCCGTCCTCAGGGACCTAGTGTTCCCCCAACTCCCGTCCTCAGGGACCTAGTGTTCCCCCAACTCCCGTCCTCAGGGACCTAGTGTTCCCCCAACTCCCGTCCTCAGGGACCTAGTGTTCCCCCAACTCCCGTCCTCAGGGACCTAGTGTTCCCCCAACTCCCGTCCTCAGGGACCTAGTGTTCCCCCAACTCCCGTCCTCAGGGACCTAGTGTTCCCCCAACTCCCGTCCTCAGGGACCTAGTGTTCCCCCAACTCCCGTCCTCAGGGGACCTAGTGTTCCCCCAACTCCCGTCCTCAGGGACCTAGTGTTCCCCCAACTCCCGTCCTCAGGGACCTAGTGTTCCCCCAACTCCCGTCCTCAGGGACCTAGTGTTCCCCCCAACTCCCGTCCTCAGGGACCTAGTGTTCCCCCAACCTCCCGTCCTCAGGGACCTAGTGTTCCCCCCAACTCCCGTCCTCAGGGACCTAGTGTTCCCCCAACTCCCGTCCTCAGGGACCTAGTGTTCCCCCAACTCCCGTCCTCAGGGACCTAGTGTTCCCCCAACTCCCGTCCTCAGGGACCTAGTGTTCCCCCAACTCCCGTCCTCAGGGACCTAGTGTTCCCCCAACTCCCGTCCTCAGGGACCTAGTGTTCCCCCAACTCCCGTCCTCAGGGACCTAGTGTTCCCCCAACTCCCGTCCTCAGGGACCTAGTGTTCCCCCAACTCCCGTCCTCAGGGACCTAGTGTTCCCCCAACTCCCGTCCTCAGGGACCTAGTGTTCCCCCAACTCCCGTCCTCAGGGACCTAGTGTTCCCCCAACTCCCGTCCTCAGGGACCTAGTGTTCCCCCAACTCCCGTCCTCAGGGACCTAGTGTTCCCCCAACTCCCGTCCTCAGGGACCTAGTGTTCCCCCAACTCCCGTCCTCAGGGACCTAGTGTTCCCCCAACTCCCGTCCTCAGGGGACCTAGTGTTTCCCCCCAACTCCCGTCCTCAGGGACCTAGTGTTCCCCCAACTCCCGTCCTCAGGGACCTAGTGTTCCCCCAACTCCGTCCTCAGGGACCTAGTGTTCCCCCAACTCCCGTCCTCAGGGACCTAGTGTTCCCCCAACTCCCGTCCTCAGGGACCCTAGTGTTCCCCCAACTCCCGTCCTCAGGGACCTAGTGTTCCCCCAACTCCCGTCCCTCAGGGACCTAGTGTTCCCCCCAACTCCCGTCCCTCAGGGACCTAGTGTTCCCCCAACTCCCGTCCTCAGGGACCTAGTGTTCCCCCAACTCCCGTCCTCAGGGACCTAGTGTTCCCCCAACTCCCGTCCTCAGGGACCTAGTGTTCCCCCAACTCCCGTCCTCAGGGACCTAGTGTTCCCCCAACTCCCGTCCCTCAGGGACCTAGTGTTCCCCAACTCCCGTCCTCAGGGACCTAGTGTTCCCCCAACTCCCGTCCTCAGGGACCTAGTGTTCCCCCAACTCCCGTCCTCAGGGACCTAGTGTTCCCCCAACTCCCGTCCTCAGGGACCTAGTGTTCCCCCAACTCCCGTCCTCAGGGACCTAGTGTTCCCCCCAACTCCCGTCCTCAGGGACCTAGTGTTCCCCCAACTCCCGTCCTCAGGGACCTAGTGTTCCCCCAACTCCCGTCCTCAGGGACCTAGTGTTCCTCCCAAGCTCCCGTCCTCAGTGTCCTAGTGTA